>NC_140593.1:225048518-225484719 GCF_964204655.1 Triturus cristatus | reverse complement strand
GAAAAGAGAGAGATAAAGAGTGAGAGGAGGAGAGAAAGAAAGAATGAGGCAGAGAAAAAGAGAAAGTGTGAGAGAGAGGAAGACAGAGAGAGAAAGAGTGAGCGAGAGGAAGAGAGAAAGAGAGAGCTACAAGGAAGAGAGAAACAGTGTGAGAGAGAGGAAGACAGGGAAAGAGAGAGAAAGAGTGAGATACGAGGAAGAGAGAAAGAGAGAATCAGTGTGAGAGAGGAAGAGAGAGAAAGAGTGAGAGAGAGGGAAATAGTGAGAGAGAGGAAGAGAGAGCGAGAGAGAGTGAGAGAGGAAGAGAGAAAGAGTGAGAGAGAGGAAGCCAGCCAAAGAGAGAAAGAGTGAGACAGAGAGGAAGACAACAGGAGAAACAGTGTGAGAGACCAGAAGAGAGAGATAAAGAGAGAAACAGTGTGAGAGAGAGGAAGAGAGAGAGATAAAGAGTGAGAGAGAGGAAGAGAGAAAGAAAGAATGAGACAGAGAAAAAGAGAAAGTGAGAGAGAGAAAGGAAGAGATGGAGAGGGAGTGGAGAAAATCTTCGCAGCTCACCTTTGTGCCACCGGTGTGCCTCCAACCACGTGCTGGGAGATAGTGCAGCCCCCAAGATAAATAGAGAAAGAGTGAGAGAGAGAAAGAGTAAGAAACAAGGAAGAGAGAAAGAGAAACCGTGTGAGAGAGGAAGACAGAGAGAGAAAGAGTGAGAGAGAGGAAGAGAGAAAGAGAGAGCCACAAAGAAGAGAGAAACAGTGTGAGAGAGAGGAAGACAGGGAAAGAGAGAGAAAGAGTGAGATACGAGGAAGAGAGAAAGAGAGAATCAGTGTGAGAGAGGAAGAGAGTGATAGAGTGAGAGAGAGGAAGAGAGAGGAAAAGAGTGAGAGAGAGGAAGAGAGAGAGAAAGAAAGAGGAAGAGAGAGAGAAAGAGAGAGAGGAAGACAGAAAGAGTGAGAGAGAGGAAGAGAGAGAGAAAGAGTGAGAGAGAGGAAGAGAGAGAGAGAGAGAGTGAGAGAGGAAGAGAGAAAGAGTGAGAGCGAGGAAGCCAGCCAAAGAGAGAAAGAGTGAGACAGAGAGGAAGACAATAAGAGAAACAGTGTGAAAGACAGGAAGAGAGAGATAAAGAGAGAAAAAGTATGAGAGAGAGGAAGAGAGAGAGATAAAGAGTGAGAGAGAGGAAGAGAGAAAGAAAGAATGAGACAGAGAAAAAGAGAAAGTGGGAGAGAGTGAGAAAGGAAGAGATGGAAAGGGAGTGTTGAGACTGGAGAACATCTTTGCAGCTCACCTTTGTGCCACCCGTTTGTCTCCAACCACGTGCAGGGAGATAGTGCAGCCCTCAAGTTTAGTGATCTGAAAGATAGTATAGAATTCGTAACTGCAGAGTACATACAACTGCACACGCGTAATTCTATTTTTTGGTAATGCGCAATAAGGGTGGTGCACCTCATCCATTCCCACTGCTTGGAGGTGTCTGTGCGCTCTTGTGCGCACAGACTGCTGCACACTATCCACTCCCACCGCCCAGAGGTGACTGCTGCACATGCCGAAGCAACCTCCTCAGCAATTGTGTCCACGCGGTCCACAATTCAGATTGGGTGTTGATTGTCAGGATAGCCACGCATCATCGCAGATTTTTCGTGAGTTCAGCTCTGATGGTGTTGGGGGGTGAACGTTGATTCGTGATTCACAGCCTGTTAGATAAAAAGCAAGATAAGATTGTGCATCATGTGCCCATGAAAGGAGAAAGGAAGAGAGAGAGAGAGAAAGAGAGAAATAGTGAGAGGAAGAGAGAGAGAAAAGAAAGAAAGTGAGAGGAACACAGAGAGAAATAGTGAGGAAGATGAAGAGAGAGAGAGAAACAGTGAGAGAGAAAGAGAAATAGCGAGAGAGAGAGGAAGAGAGAAAGAAAGAGGGAAATAGTGTGAGAAAGAGGAACAGAGAAAGAGAGGAAGATTGAGAGAGAAACAGAGAGAGAGTAAGAGAGAGAGAGAAAGAGACAAACAGTGTAAGAGGGAGATGGAAAGAGTGTGAGGGAGAGAAATGAAGAGATGAGGAGGGATACTGAGATACTGAGTGTGCACACTGTGTACAAAATCGTCACAGCTCACTTTTTACGTCACCGCTGTGTCTTCAACCATGTGCCGCAACTTAGAGGTATTCTCAAGCTCCCACATCTAAAAGATAGTACAGAATTAGCAATGGGAGGGTTGGTTTAGGATTCAAAATCGATCCGGGACGCTAAAAAAAATGGCTCACATTTGCATATTGCCTTTCCTCAAAACACTGATTCAGAGAAATTTTATTTAAAAAAGGGGGGGTGGGGGAGATACAAAAAAAAGGCACACATTCCGTTCAGTAGTTTTGGCTGTAGCCTTGCACAAAGTTTCCTATGGGAAAATTATTTTTTGACTTATTTTTTGAATTTCTCAAAAACTACTGAACTGATTTACACCATTTACAAAAAAGTTCGCTTTCTGAACCAAGCTCTATCTTTCTGCCAAGTTTGGGGTAATTCCGTTCAGCAGTTCGGGCTGTAGCTCATTGCAAACTTTCCTATGGAAATTAACATGGGGAAAACGCGTTTTGGGACCCCCTTTTTTCTCAGCTCCCGCTTTAGTAATCACCCCCAGACTTTCAGGCTAGTAGTTGACCTGGATAGACTTTATTTTGGAGAACTTCACAAAGATTCGTCAAACGACGCCAAAGTTATTAGCAAATCAATAATTGCTTTTCCTATGGAAACTAGGTTGTAACTATAACTATAGTCTCTTACACAATTTGCATCGGTACTAATCCTGAATTTTGAGCCCTGCTGACTGCCGTGTAGGCCGGAGACAGCAGTCAGGAAGGGCCCATAGCCACGTGGCGTTGAGTTGAGGTGCACAGTTAGTGGCACCAGAAGCGTTGAGGGTGTATAAGCCTGTGATAATGCGTGGTGCGGACGGGGCACACTGGAGCAATGTCTCTTGTCTACTGGACTGCGTCATCTGTAATCGCGACTCTATCTGAATTGTGAGCCCTGCTGATCGCAGTGCAGGCCAGAGGTAGTGGTGAGCAAGGGCCCTCAGCCACGTGCATAGGTTGGTGGTGCCACCGGCCTGCGTAGTTCAGGTTACATCTTATCCTATAAACCTATACTGCCCCTTTTGGACATATATCCATATAATTATTATCATAATAAGGGACCACATACTCGGCTCGCCGCCCCTTCTGGGTTCTTAATATTTTAATATACTATAAGAGTCTCCATTAGTCCCATTCCAAAATGGCCGCTACAGAGGTCGGCACTACTATCCAAGCGGACTTCTACTTTCCATCAGAATAACATGGGAGGCGTTTTTAATTCCCTCCCTTTGTATTCATTGTACTGTTATCCTTTATCCCAATCCATGATGTCTGCCATCTATAGTCGTAATGAACTTCGATATGCATACTAACTCCACCCTACATCACTAGACATCTTCTTCAGCATAAGTCCTGCTTCTCCATCGTGCACATTACCTTCCGGACTCGGTGGTGAGGGTAGGTCAATACGCACGGCATGAGCGAGGAGAAACGTGAGTAACACAGCGCTCTCTTCAGAGTGTGTTCATAATACTGTTCAATTAATTCTGAACTCTATTAAGGTGCAAATAGAGTTATAACCATCAGCGTCTATGAGCAAGCCGCTAATCGGCCCGTCTCTACACTTTTTGGTTTCACGAACGATTTCCCTTTCAGTGTACTCTGGCTCCCTTCTCGATACGCAGGCTAGGTTTAACACCGATATAAACGCTTTGTCAGGGTGTTAGCAACTTTAGCCTTTTTGCCCTGCCTCACCGACCGATAGGTTACTCTTACTAAGTATTCGATGACTCTCGCTGGCCCGCATTCCTCCTGGGGTGAACGGTCTTTTATCCCATTAGTGAGTTTACTCACGCTGAATACGTCATGGCTAAATTGTATTTACCATTACTTCCTTGTCCCTTTTGGGATCGACTTACCATTTTTGACCACGATAGGAAGATTCCACCATTTTGAGCATGTTAGGAAGATGATAACTGGTTACCTCTAACCGCCAGACATTGGATCTTCCACTCTACTTTTTTGCAATTCACCATTTTGACGCCTTCTTGACTTGCCACGGCGACATTCTAGTGCGACAACCAGTTCATTAATGCCCATTGTCACCATACGCTCCACTAGCCTGCCTGGCTTTATTTTATTTTATTTCATTTCATTCACATTGGTTACATAGACCAGCTTAGAGTCACACTTACACATGAGACATATCTTACAGTTAATGACCTGCTGTTTCTATGTTTTTAACTTGCTTTACGCCATGAGTTATTGTATTGATGTCTCATTACTGATTTACCCATTCCATTATCGGTCCCTGGTTCAGTCTTACTTATTGAGGAACTGTTGCTCATGTTCAATCCTCCGAGTACTGTTGTGGTCTGGACCTCTACTGAATAGGGTGAGTCACTCTAGTTTATTTCTTGCTGTTTTTTAATGAACTCCACACAGGCGAATAGTCACTATAGTTCACTGTGGGGATTCACCACCAAGTAATGTGTCCTGATGCGCCTTGACGCATCAGAAGTCACCACCATTTTATGTAAATAAGGATTTATGAGTCACTTCTAAGGCTGTTTTCCAATTGTCTTTTTCTATACCTATATATAACCGGTATAACCTACCTTCTTTTTTACAGGTAGTACCAGACAATAACATGTATTTTAGTCAGGAGACACTGACTCGCTATATACCTTTTTAACTAAGAGTATTAAAATTATTACATTCTCTTTTTTTGTAGATAGTTGTTTTTCTAGGTCCTGAAGAATCGCGAGTGTAATAACTCTGTGCGAGAAACATGTTGACCATTAATTACTAATACAGGCCACTCCTACATGAGACATTATACTCTGTCGAGTGCTATACACACACGTTTTTAATCAGGGAAAGAGGCCCTCAGAATAAAATTAATTCCTAGCTGGGACTTTCAACCCTTTTTTATATCACTTATTCACATCTACACACTTGAGGCCCCCACACCCGCACTTCACCATACGGCAGTTGGATTGAAGATCTCCGACAAAGTGCCCCTTTTTAAGGGAGCCCGTTAAGCATTGCACCGCCGGCCCGACGAGGAGCAGCCCATATGATGAAGCATGACACCTGAAAGGGTGTGTGAGGGCATTATTATCCAACAAATGGATTACCAACTTTAGACGCACTATGTACTTAGTTGGATCCAGCCTTCCTTTTTGACTCTTCCTTTTTGACTCTTCCTTTTCTTGAATTGAGGAACAGCAGGATTAACCCTTGTTTGGTAATCTACATTGCTGGGGCAGCTTTTCCTGCTGGACCTCCCACTCCCCTGTGAGTGGAAAAAGCCCCTTCTGTCCCTCTCTTTGTAGTTCATTTAGGTTCAGTGGCACCACGTGTCGCCGGCCTTCTAGGTGCAAATACGTGTCACTAATCGAAGGGGGTCTGGTGCTGTGGTCGCTGCCACGAAGTTGTGGTCACTGCCATTCAGTGATGTCATCAGTGATGTCATTTGAGATGTCATCAGTGATGTCATGAGTGATGTAATATGTGATGTCATCAGCAGTGCATTGCGGGCACGCGAGTTATAGTTAGCTGAACTAACTATAACGGGGGAATTTCAATGGTTTTGTACAAGTGAAAAGTCCAGCTAACTATATCACCCCTGAAACCTATGGTTTTTTCAGTGAATTTCTGAGGTTTTTTTAAATGCTAATTCCTAACTATAACGTGCCTGAAACCTATGTTTTTTTCTGTGAATTTCAAAGGTTTTTTAAATGCTAATTTCTAACTATGCCTACAGAGATAGGACATTTGAAGAAAGAAGAAAAAATGCACAGAAAGAAAAAAAAGAAGTGCAGAAAGAAGCAACAGAAGTCCTCAAAGACGAAGAAAAGTGCAGGAAGAAGGATAACGTGCAGAAAGAACAAAAAGAAGAGCAGAAAGAAGCCTTGTTGCAAAATCATCCTGTACCCTCAACTTTTTCAGATGGATACTGGTGGTAACTGAGTCAGTGCTATGTTAAAAGACACTTAGAATACAGTGAAAACACCTACATACCCTAGGGAAAATTATGCGTTGGGGTCCCCCTGTGATAAGCATGACCTCCTCTGTAAGCCCCTAGTATATAATAGGGCAGGGGGATTAAAACTACCTCTTAAAACAGGCCACAGGGCTTTTTTGCACACGTTAACTCAGGCCCCGTCCCCTCCCTTCACCACTGTGTAAACACGCCCTGTGTCCGTTTTTAGTTGGGAGATTAAGTTCATTTGAATCCTGAGGGTCCCTAGGGTCCAACTAGCCCACTAGGTACCTCCAGTAAGTGCCACAGAGCTGCGTTGCAGAGAGGTGTAAAAAGTGGCACTGCCTGGACCACCTCTCTGCAATGCAGCTCAGTGGCGCTTACTCGAAGCACTTGGTGGGCTAGTTAGCCCCCAGGGGCCCTCAGTATTGAAGGGAAATTATATCCCCAATTTAAAACGTGCCACAGTGCGTGCTTGCACACGTCACCTCAGGCCCCGTCCCCTCCCTTCACCACTGTGTAAACGCGCCCTGTGGCTGTTCTAAGTTGAGAGATTAAGTCCATTCATGTGGTATTCTTTTGTAAATTTTATTCAGCGCAGAGGAATTTATGGATTATTCCTCTGTTAAAACTACTTGGTTTGAGGCAATGTCGTCCAGCCCTTATAGTCCTTCAACAGTTGGAGACACCTTATGTAATGGCCTCTATAACAACCTTTTTAAAAAATGTTTTTAGGTGCAGGAAATCGATCCAAATGTAATATGTATTGATATAATGTGTTTTTTTCTCTTTTTAATTGGACAACTGTTTTAACTAGCATGTAAATATATGACTTTTAAGAAGTGTTGTATTGTAATTTTGAGATGTAATGTTTTGCACTACTTTGATCCAACTCTGCACATTTAAGCACTAGCACTTTCCCCCTCAAAGACAAATGTATTGCTCCCGGGACAAACCTTATACCCTATATCGCATTTTGTGTCAACATGGTACTTTATGACTACCCTATTTTATCTTTTTATGTACTCTTATAATTTTTAACGTATCCTCATGTATTATTGATATATTTGCACATGTGTAAATATTCTGTGAGTGTATTCTTTTATGGTGAGATTTTTCACACCGAATAAAGATTATTTGAATTTGAATTTGAGAGATTAAGTCCCCTTGAATCCTAAGGGTCCCTAGGGTCAAACTAGACCACTAGGTACCTCCAGTAAGCGCCACAGAGCTGCGTTGCAGAGAGGTGTAAAAAGGGGCTTGGCCTCAGAACACCTGTCTGCAGCGCAGCTCCCTGGCGCATACTGGAGATGCCTGTTGGGCTAGTTGGCCCTCAGGGACCCTCAGTATTGAAGAGGAATTAATTCCCCAACTTACAATTCGCCAGGGGGCGCGTTTTTGCAGAGTGCTGCATGGAGGGGGCATGGCCTCCGGCACGATGCCAGTCTTTTATTTATTTTAATTTTTTAAGAAGGGGGGCTGTGTGGTTCCCCTTCTTATTCTAATTTATTGGCCCTGATGACCCCATCCCCCAGGGCCTGTCTCCTAATTATATTTTTTTGACCCCAATCCCCAGGGCCGGCCACTGTTTTTTATTATTTAAAAAATATATATATTTGTAGACACACCTAGGACATGCTGGACAAACCGTACGTACCTATCACCATGATGATTTGCGTGATATTCATTAAAAGGCGACTATGCATACAATGAATCCACGTGGAATGTATTTACACCACTAGTGAAGCTCTGACATGTCTGATGCCCTACCGTGCCTAATCCCGGTAGACACCCTTGTCGTTTATTTATACAAACATGGGTAGCTATTGACGGGCACATTTAATACACATGCACACCAAGCCATTCAAAGGGGATTCGACAAAAATTCGACCAAAACTATGCAAGAAACCCCCCTTACGGTTAATAAAACACACATCCACTGCCGGATGTGTAATACTTTTTATTTTACTCCCTGGAAAGGGGACGAACATCACTTGAGAGTCACAGCGTGCTCCTGGCAGAGCCCAATGCTGTGTTACACCCACCATTGCCTGCTGAGTGCCACAAACCTCTGTGTTGTATTCCACTAGCTAGTGCATATGCTATGACACTCTCTAGCCCCTGTGCACTGTAACACCACCCCATGAATATGTCATGCCACACTTGTCTTCGCACGGGTTATATTGCCCCATCTAACGTGCCTTCCTCGATGCCTATGTTATAACGCACAGTACTATGCCATACATATTACAATCTGGGATCCATATCTTTGTCACAGTGCATATGCAACGTTACACTCCCCAGCACATATTTTATATTACAACTTTAGAGACTAGTTAGGTTACACAACACTGCCCTGTGCATATTACACTCCAAGGCGCATATCGCATAGCACGCGCTAGTGCCTGTGCTATCTCGCGCTCTCCAATGAATCTGTAATTGCGCACAATGTATTGCATATTATATTTCACGCCCGGTTCATCTTATATCACACTTTTTGGTGCATAGTTTATACCATACACTATATCTAGTTTTCATTTTCAATCGTGCTCTCAGGACTATGTTCTATATAACACTGTGTTCACCTACCCTTTTCACGGGCATTACATTTTGCGATAGGGGGTGGAGGGTCAGGGAGTGTTTCTGCCAAGTGAGCCCGGAGTCACAGTCACAAACGTCCTCTTTTTCCTGAATAAAAGTGAGATTATGCTGCATACTTGTTCATATTTTAAGTAGTTCGCACAGACACACGTTTTAAAAACAATAAAGTTCCTAATACCCGCCTTCTCTGAACAGTTAGCTTGCTGCCCCATCCCCCTCCTCCCTATCCTCTGTTGTGTGAATCCATGGACTAGCCTCCTCCCTCCTGCCATGCATGGTCTGATGTGCTGCCACTGCCCTCAATTTAGTATGATGTACCAGTCCACTCCTCCTGCCCTCCATTGCCCAATTCTATGCCCCATCATTGACCTCCTGCTTAAACTCTGTGCTTAGCTTGCTGCCCCTATTCTCCTTCCCCCTGCCCTCCGATGTCTTTGTGCATGCCCCTGCTCCATCCTTTTTGCCCACCATGTTCCATGGACCTGCCACTCCTATCTACTCTGAGTGTTCTGTTGAGCTGCCACTCCCCTCCCACCTGCCTAGCATTGTCAGATGACTGTAACCTGTCCCTGCCACCTCCACCCTGCCTGTCCACATGCCATGCCCCTATCCTCTTCCTCCTGTCCTACATGGTCCATTGTACTGCCACACCCTTCTTCCCTCCCTGGTCTGTTGTGCTGCAACTGCTCCTCCTGCCTGCCCCGTGCGGTCTGTTGTGAGGCCCCTTCCCCTGAACTTTCTTATCTGTGCACAGGTCCTGACCCTCCCTTCTATCCTCCATCGTCCTTTGTGCATGCCCTGCACCCTCCTTCTTGCCCATCATAGCCATTGTGCTGCCACTAACCCTCCCACTTGCCATGCAAGGTCTTCTGTGCTGCCATGGCCCCTCCCACCTTCCCTGTGTGGTCAGTTAGCTGCCCCTGACCCCCTCCCACCTTCCCTCCATGGTCTGTGTGTATGCCATCACAGTCTCAGTGTTGCTCTTCATGGTGTGTCTTGCTTCTAGTGCCCATCCTGCCTGACCTCCATGGCTATCTTGCTGCTCCTGCCCTGCCCCCTTGCCCCCAGCCCTCTGTTTACATGTGCAGACCCCTACTCCCTCCCTCCTGGCTTGTCGGTTCCATTGTAATGCCCCTGATCCGTCCCTCTTGCCCTTTATGGTCTGTTATGCTGCAGCTTTCTCTCCTGTCTGTCCATTATGGTCAGCTAGCTACCATTGCCTCTTGCCCCTCTGTTCTCTGTTGTCCATGTGCATGGTCCGGTCCCCTCCCTCTTGCTTTCTATGGATTGTTGTGCTGCACTCCCATCCCGCATGCCCTGTGTGGTGTATTGTGCTGCTGCAAACCCTGATGCCTGCCCTGCAGGGTCAGTTTGGTGCACCTCTCCATGTCCCTTCTGTCCTCTGTTATCCAAGTCCATGTCCCTACCCCATTTCCTTCCATGATCCAATGTACCATACTTGCGAACATTTTGAACTTGGTAAGAGGGAGATTTTGAAAAAAAACTGGGGTATTGATTTTCCCCTTTGAGTTACATTGAAAAAGAGGAGATTGTAGACAGGAGACAGATCAAAGAAAGCCCATTTGAGCTTAAAAACATTGGACGTTTCCTGGCTGAATCGGGTCTGTTGGTATGTATGGTTGTACTACCATTGCCTCTTCCTTCTGCCCACAATGGTCTATTACATTGCCACAGCCTCTCTTGCAAGTCCTGTATTGTTGGTTTGTTGCCCCTGCCCCCCTTTCCACTGCCCTCCATAGTCTGTTGTGCTGCCACGGCCCTTCCTGCCTGCTCAGTGTGGTTAAATTGTTGCCTTTGCACTCTCCTACCTGCCTTCAATTTTCAGAGTCCGTGCCCCTGGCCTCTGCCTCTCAACAGTATCCTAATGAACAACTAGATTGCTAACATTCTATATTTATTACAAAAGTGTGGAACGCCTGACGTCATCTTGCTGTAATCAAAACTGTAATACCTAGAGCATTTCCTTTAGAAATTACATATATGAGAGGGTCTTATTGGCATCAAAATTATGGTTAGTGCTCTAAAAGACTAAAATAAGGACATATTTTCTGAGTTTTCAAATAGCGACAAAGCACTTTTAAATTATTTGTTATCTTTATGTTTTTTTATCCAGTTGACCACTTGATTAAATGTTGCACTTAGGGGAGAGGATGTGGTGTTACTTCCAGAACTGCAGACTTTGCAACTGGGGAACCAGGTTGGAGTTTCTGCTTCAGCTCGACATTCTGTGATTCTGGTCAAATCACTTAGTCTCCCCATGTCTACAACCAAAATGAATTAGTTCTTGTGTGATGTAACCAATGCTCATGTAAAGCACTCCAATACCTGACAAGTCTGCACTATATAACACTGCAAAAACACAAAATAATAAGTGTTTTGCACACTTCTGTCATTGGGCTATATTTGGGCTACATCTGGGTGATTTTGGGCTACATTTGGGCTCTTTTGTCTCCGGTGGCCATCTTGGGAGATTTATTTGTTATGAAGTTTCCTAATTTCCTCATGTACTGCAGTCTCCTCAGTAGGAAATGCTTTCAGTTTTTTACTTTGATTCCATCATGAAGTTATTCAGATATGTCACACATTTGCCATAAATTCAGAATGTTAGCACTCTTTTTGATCATTAGATCACTGTAGTAAAGCTCCTGCTCACCAGGGAAAACTGCTGCTGGTATTGAAAGTGCATGTTTCAGTCTGCATGTCAGAATTTTTTTATGAAATAGAAGAGGATTTGAGAAGTCACTCAAAATGTGCCCTAATTTTTCTTTCTGCAGCACTAATCATACTTTTTATGGAAAAATTAACCCCCTCATTTTGTTCCTTTTTAAATTAAATGTTTTAAGAGTTACCACTTTAATCCAAGCAAGATGGCTTCAGGTGTGCCATATGTTTATCATAAGTAGGACTGTTAGCGCTCTAGTTGTTCTTTGGAACACTCTGGGAAGCTGCAGTAGAACACAAAGGAATCAACTGACAGTCTCTGTCCTTGTTGGATGTACATGTTTTACTCAGAATGTCAGACTTCATTCTCACATGACTGAGAAAGATAATGTGAATTTACAGAAAATAAGCTCTCAGTTTAGCTTATAGATTACCTTCCAAACCTCTGTGGGAAAATCATGAGAAAATAGTTTTCTCTCAAACATGATTCATGATATTACATCAGAAGGCTTTTTCACATGGTAAAATCACCTTAGAACACACCACAATTCCTAAAATGAGTAGGGTACCATCAACAAATGATTTATAATATAACTAAAGTCTTAAAACCTTCTATTAACTGCAATGCTTTTTAATGAGGTGCTATCATGTATATTGGTCCCAAGATGGCTGCCAACACTTCTTGGATGAAGTACTGACAACCAATCAGATATCACGATGAGATGTGTGGTTAGGCTCCGCCCAGATATATCTATCTTTTGAACTCTAATTTTCTCAGGAACTACTGAACGGATTTACACCATTTAAGCAAAAGGCATGAGTCTGAACTAAGGACTACCTCTTTGCCAAATTTGGTGTACTTCCGTTCAGCAGTTCGGGCTGTAGCTGCGTCAACAGGTCCTATGGGAAAATGCATGGGGAAAACGCGTTTTGGGACCCCCTTTTTTTCTCAGCCCCAGCTTGACGTTATTCCAAATAGAATGTTGCGGATTTCCTATGGAAAATAGGTCCTAACTATAACTGGCGACTGCCAGTAGGTGATATATATACTTAGTTCAGGGGAAGGGGCCTCACAACAGACTACGCGGGGCAGGCAGGAGGAGCAGTTGCAGCACAACAGACCAGGGAGGGCAGAAGGTGTGGCAGTAAAATGGACCATGGAGGACAGGAGGAAGGGGATAGGGGCATGGCATGTGGACAGGCAGGGTGGAGGTGGCAGGGACAGGTTACAATCATCTGACAATGCTAGGCAGGTGGGAGGGGAGTGGCAGCTCAACAGAACACTCACAGTAGATAGGAGTGGCAGGGCCATGGAACATGGTGGTCAAAAAGGATGGAGCAGCGACATGCACAAAGACATCGGAGGGCAGGGGGAAGGAGAATAGGGGCAGCAAGCTAAGCACATAGGCTAAGCAGGAGGTAAATGATTGGCCATATAATTGGGCAATGGAGGAAAGGAGTAGTGGACTGGTACATCATGCTAAATGGTGGGCAGTGGCAGCACATCAGACCATGTATGGCAGGAGGGAGGAGGCTAGTCCATGGATTCACACAACAGAGGATAGGGAGGAGATGGATGGGGCAGCAATCTAACTGTTCAGAGAAGGTGGGTATTAGGAACTTTATTGCTTTTAAAATGTGTGTTGGAAAACGAGGCAGCATCTGTGAGGCCTGCACAAATAACATGACTACATTTGTCCTTCACTGGGAACTAAACACCCAATTGTAGCGCCTGACTCTCAGAGGGTAGCGTTGCAGAGCAGTCTGAGGCTTACTCAAGGGAGGTGGTGTGGGCTAGTAATCGCCATTTGCAGGTGCACAAAAATAACACTCAATAATTGATTGTCCAGTCTGTACTTTGCTTTATAAAAGTAAGAGTACATTTATTAAACACACACACCACTCAATACTATGCACCAATTTACAAATATACATAAGCTGTTGGAATTACTTTGTGACATTGCATAACATCTCCACCCCTCCCGCAGGGGGGGTGGGGTCTAGTACCACCACTCCCATGTATGCACATCAACTTGCCCCCAATGCAGTTAGTTGAACATAACCTGGAGCGAGGGCCCTGCACACTGGCACCATCCCAGTGGCGACCCACCCCATTACCTCAACAAGCATTAAAAAGGGGTAAACCTGCCTTGGTGACACATGACCCTGACTGAGCATCTCCTACTGACCATAAAGTATGCACCTCTATATCTTAAGGGCTAGCAGTCTGGGGTCTTCACCTAAGCGCAGCAGCAAGAATCCATGTTTACGCACACTTTAGAATGACAGCACTCATCACCTTGGTTGATCATTTGAATGCATTGCAATTACAGCCCCTAAGGGCATCACAGATGAAATCACAGGATTGCGCATATACAGCCAGACACCCTAGCAGGACTGTCTGGCAACATAACCCCACTTGGCTTATGACATCTCCTTACACATTTGACTTACAGTCCCTTCAAAAGAAGTACTCCTGGCAACTACACTTCTCCTGCAGTGTGCCTCTTCACTTTAAAAGGAATCCCAGGTAAAAGCATGAGATTACGTAAATACAGCCCGACCCCTAGCAGGAAGGTCCAGCAATATAACTCCATTTAGCTTAACATCACCTTACACAGGTACTTCACTTTACACATGTGACTTTCAGTCCACCTAAAAAGAAATAACCAATAGTAAATGCATTTCGGTGCAATTACACCACTTCACCTCCAGGGGATGCCCTTCTCCAGACATCCCCCAACTCAGCCCTTCAATCCGTGATGCACTTCATAGTACACCCTCAGCTGTAGAACATAAGTTCCAGCCTAGAAGGTGTTAAAGGCTGGCTGAGTCCTGAAGGGGTTATTCTTTCAGATGCCCCGTGAAACTTAGGGGTGGACTGTTCTTCTTTATGCTGGGGGAGACTGCGGGGCTCCTGCAGCCCCCCTGCACCCCTTTTCACACGTGAGGGTGACCCCCTCCTCTGGGCACCAAAATGGCAGACTTCTTCGTGCTGTGGGGGGGAAGACTGGGCCTCTCCAGCGGCTCCCCCAGCACCTTTTCACAAGTGAGGGTGACCCCTCTCCTCTGGGGGCCACAAAGCACCAAAACAGCAGATTTCCAAATGCCCGGCGAGGCACCATGGGGCGCTTCATGCTCCTCTCCACCAGCCCCCGCCACTGGGTACACTCTCCTCCGCCCTCAGGGTCTCTGACTCAGCAGGGTGCTGTCTTCACTGGGTCCCTGCGCCAGCCTCTCACCAGGCTCTCCTTCTGGGACTTCTTCTCCCTGCGCAGAGGCCCCTGCTTCTGTGCACCAGTCCTGGGCTCTTCTGGTGCTGATAGGGTCCTGGGGGCAGTCAGGGGGTCTCTCCTTCCAACTGCCCATTGCGCCAGGCTCCAGCACCTTCAGCCTCAGCCGAGCACACCCCAGAGAGCCCTTCTCTTCCTGTGCAAGCACTTTTTAAAAGTTGAGTAGGGGGCTGGCAGGAATTCTCTGTTGGTCCTATCAAACAGCAACACATCACGTCCCTGCCCCTGCTCCCTCCTTCTTGTCCAGCCTCTGAGCTTGTTCAATAATGGCATCGTCCAGGGTTTCTGGCCACATGTCTGAAGCCTCATCCCCCACGCTGCCTTCCCTCCTTGTGCAGCCTGGTGCCTGGCACCCAGTGACAGCTGCTAATTGATGAGCCTGTATCCCCTCCCATCTTCTCTTCGTGGAGAGGAGGCCCTAGCTTGTGGAAGAAAGGTTATCAATCCATCCAGCTGAGGTCAGCCCTCAGCCTGGGTCTGGTCCTGGCTGGCTCACAGAAATATGACAGTTCTGGATGACCCAAAAGCAGTACAAATATGACTTTGGACTCTGCAGGATACGTCTTTTCACCTCCAATACAATGGGCTTTAGCACATGTCTGGAAACTGTAGGCCTTGTGGAAGTTAATTTAGCCATGGGCCCCACATTCCCTTAGGGAAATAATGAAGTGAAAACACAGTAAAACACACTGACTTTCCCTGGCATGTTTCTTTCCAGCGTATAAAGCCTATTCCATATCACCAACCAATACTGCATAAGTCCTGCCACACCATTCACTTTGTAGCTGCTCCTGGACTGCGCACGCTAGGAATCTCCCCTGCTCAGCCCGTACACGTGTGCACACGCAGGTACACATGTGTCTGCATGTAACCAGCCCGGTGTCCCTTACTCCAGCTGCTGCGCAGTGGCCTGGTCAAGCCAGGGGAACACCGGTAAAATCCCCATGCAGTCTCTTACATCCTGAGTTCACTGTGGGTGAGTCCCAACTTATGAGGCTCCCCCACAGTAAAAGCTCAACAATTAGGTGCTCAAAAATCAAAAAATCCGGGCGGCCCATAGTGTCAGAACCACCTTCTAACACACGCCGCGCCCAGCTGATTCCTACAGGGAAGAAGTAGCCACTCTACATGGGTACACTTCCCGTAGTCAGCGATAACTAGTTATAAGGGGTTCTGACCAGACCCCCCTTACTGACCAGTTATCCACTTAGACCACCTACTCCTCCCATCCATGAAATCTCCACCCATGACAGGGATCCCAGACTACCCTAAGAACCCTCCGGGCTCTGGGTTAGATACCTCTAGGTCACTCATGGTCTACATGGACTCAGCCTAACTATGCTCACCTTTGCCCTTGGGCATGCAACACTATGCCTACCACTTCTCCGGACAAGGGTCCAGTGCCTCAGCACCGATGCGGTCTTCTAGGATAGGTCTAAATCCCATCCCCTGGGTCACTAGCTGGTCTCCCTTCCAGAGTTTGTTCCAACCAGTACCCTCTCTCCGTTTGGTCCTTGCACCCAAAAGATGCAATCTCTCTGGACCCTCACCCTCAGCCTGCCGCTGAGGTCATTCTGCTGCCACCACCCTTTCGGGATGACTGTCTTCCCTAAAGAAAGCACAGCCACTTGTGCTTCCCCACACAGAAAAGCACCCTTTGGCCACTGGCCTGGCTCCCTGATAGGACCTCAGACCGGCCTCACCACCACACTGGCAGTGGCAGGGAGGAACACTGAGGGTGCCTCATCAGACATCCTACAGCTCATTCCCCCCGTCAGTAGCTCCACCCGGAAACTACCCCGGGAACCTAGACCCCTTCCTTGTTCTCCGCTGTGAGAACAGGGCCTATGTACCCTTCCCTCCGAGAGGTGCGCTCTCCTCCCGGAGTACCCTTAGAGAGCCTGCGGGTCCCGAGTTAGCTAGACCCAGGCCCACCTCTCATGGCTCTCCCCGGTCTCCCTGCAGCGCCTTGGGAGACCGCCCAGGGACCTACATGGTCCCTGGATGGCCTGCACCACCCCATATGAAGAGCAGGGTCCCTTCACTTAAGATAGGCCCCACCTGCCTTCAGGGTAGTACTACCACTCTCAGCCAGGGACCCTAAAGATCCTGGCTAGGCCTGCACCACCCCTTCGAAAAACACAGGGTCCCTTCACTTAAGATAGGCCCCACCTGTGTTCAGGGTGGTACTACCACTCTCAGCCAGGGACCCTAAAGATCCTGGCTAGGCCTGCACCACCCCTTCGCGAAACACAGGATCCCTTCACTTAAGATAGGCCCCACCTGTGTCCAGGGTGGTACTGCCTGACAGAAGTCCACCTCCTGCCTCCAGCTGGGGGAACACCCCCATGCTCTTGGTCCTTGAGTCCAAGTCCCACAGGACCTACCTGACTGGTTACCGGCTAGACCTCGCCCCAGCCACCACTTCAGGTTCCCTCCACCAGCTCCTGGTCTTCAAGTCCCACCGGACCTACCGGACTGGTCACCGGCCACCCGACCCCGACACCTCAGGGTCCACCACTAACCCTTCCCCTGGAAATTAGGGAGCTCATCGCCCCCACTCAGATCTCCACTGGGTCAGTTACCTAGCCCACCTAGGGTACCTAGGGACTACCACTACACACCATCACTCAAGAACTCCCCTCCTTGGGGGCCACCCACTACCAGGGGCCACCCCTGGGTTGCTCACCTCCCCACCAGTTAACCTGGGGGACCTGCCGGACACTCAACTCTACCACACCCTCCTCCCACAGTGGGAAAAGTTTCTTGGGGTCCCCCACCATGGGAACCCCTGGGGCGCTACTACACGGGGTAAAGAAACCTCCTGCCCCACCCTTCCAGTGGTTTTGGCCTGCGCCATTAGCAAGAAACTTCCAGTGGGGGAAGGATATCTGGGGCCCCTCCTTTGGAAACCCTCCCTGCCCTTAAAAAGCGCGGGAACCTCCCAGGACCCCTACTTCTCCTGTCCCCCTTGAAGGTCAATCCACCCCTACACCCCCACCTGTGATGTAGGTATCAGTTGCTGTCCCTATCTCTTGAGGAGACCCCCTCCTCATGCAGGTGTAGTGTATGTAGTGTTAGGGTTCAAAGGTGTACAATATGGCTTAGAACATTTGTATGCAATCATCTCCTGGAAAGCACCATCCCGCTAGCACATTATAATCAACATTGCGCGGTCATATCAATACAGCTTACATTTAAACCATAATAGCTTCACATGACACATATGGGCGCGGGGCTTTCCTTTCCCATACATTTAGTTCACATAACCAAAACGTTGAACCTTTCTCAGAGCCTTGCGCTCTTCCATTTGCTCATTGCTGCATAGGTAATGTGTGGCAAAACTGGACTTATCAAATGCTATAAATGCACACCAGAATGGGATACTATGTTTCCCGCCGCTAGACACCAATGTTGGAAAACGAGGCAGCATCTGTGAGGCCTGCACAAATAACATGACTACATTTGTCCTTCACTGGGAACCAAACACCCAATTGTAGCGCCTGACTCTCAGAGGGTAGCGTTGCAGAGCAGTCTGAGGCTTACTCAAGGGAGGTGGTGTGGGCTAGTAATCGCCATTTGCAGGTGCACAAAAATAACACTCAATAATTGATTGTCCAGTCTGTACTTTGCTTTATAAAAGTAAGAGTACATTTATTAAACACACACACCACTCAATACTATGCACCAATTTACAAATATACATAAGCTGTTGGAATTACTTTGTGACATTGCATAACATCTCCACCCCTCCCGCAGGGGGGGTGGGGTCTAGTACCACCACTCCCATGTATGCACATCAACTTGCCCCCAATGCAGTTAGTTGAACATAACCTGGAGCGAGGGCCCTGCGCACTGGCACCATCCCAGTGGCGACCCACCCCATTACCTCAACAAGCATTAAAAAGGGGTAAACCTGCCTTGGTGACACATGACCCTGACCGAGCATCTCCTACTGACCATAAAGTATGCACCTCTATATCTTAAGGGCTAGCAGTCTGGGGTCTTCACCTAAGCGCAGCAGCAAGAATCCATGTTTACGCACACTTTAGAATGACAGTACTCATCACCTTGGTTGATCATTTGAATGCATTGCAATTACAGCCCCTAAGGGCATCACAGATGAAATCACAGGATTGCGCATATACAGCCAGACACCCTAGCAGGACTGTCTGGCAACATAACCCCACTTGGCTTATGACATCTCCTTACACATTTGACTTACAGTCCCTTCAAAAGAAGTACTCCTGGCAACTACACTTCTCCTGCAGTGTGCCTCTTCACTTTAAAAGGAATCCCAGGTAAAAGCATGAGATTACGTAAATACAGCCCGACCCCTAGCAGGAAGGTCCAGCAACATAACTCCATTTAGCTTAACATCACCTTACACAGGTACTTCACTTTACACATGTGACTTTCAGTCCACCTAAAAAGAAATAACCAATAGTAAATGCATTTCGGTGCAATTACACCACTTCACCTCCAGGGGATGCCCTTCTCCAGACATCCCCCAACTCAGCCCTTCAATCCGTGATGCACTTCATAGTACACCCTCAGCTGTAGAACATAAGTTCCAGCCTAGAAGGTGTTAAAGGCTGGCTGAGTCCTGAAGGGGTTATTCTTTCAGATGCCCCGTGAAACTTAGGGGTGGACTGTTCTTCTTTATGCTGGGGGAGACTGCGGGGCTCCTGCAGCCCCCCTGCACCCCTTTTCACACGTGAGGGTGACCCCCTCCTCTGGGCACCAAAATGGCAGACTTCTTCGTGCTGTGGGGGGGAAGACTGGGCCTCTCCAGCGGCTCCCCCAGCACCTTTTCACAAGTGAGGGTGACCCCTCTCCTCTGGGGGCCACAAAGCACCAAAACAGCAGATTTCCAAATGCCCGGCGAGGCACCATGGGGCGCTTCATGCTCCTCTCCACCAGCCCCCGCCACTGGGTACACTCTCCTCCGCCCTCAGGGTCTCTGACTCAGCAGGGTGCTGTCTTCACTGGGTCCCTGCACCAGCCTCTCACCAGGCTCTCCTTCTGGGACTTCTTCTCCCTGTGCAGAGGCCCCTGCTTCTGTGCACCAGTCCTGGGCTCTTCTGGTGCTGATAGGGTCCTGGGGGCAGTCAGGGGGTCTCTCCTTCCAACTGCCCATTGCGCCAGGCTCCAGCACCTTCAGCCTCAGCCGAGCACACCCCAGAGAGCCCTTCTCTTCCTGTGCAAGCACTTTTTAAAAGTTGAGTAGGGGGCTGGTAGGAATTCTCTGTTGGTCCTATCAAACAGCAACACATCACGTCCCTGCCCCTGCTCCCTCCTTCTTGTCCAGCCTCTGAGCTTGTTCAATAATGGCATCGTCCAGGGTTTCTGGCCACATGTCTGAAGCCTCATCCCCCACGCTGCCTTCCCTCCTTGTGCAGCCTGGTGCCTGGCACCCAGTGACAGCTGCTAATTGATGAGCCTGTATCCCCTCCCATCTTCTCTTCGTGGAGAGGAGGCCCTAGCTTGTGGAAGAAAGGTTATCAATCCATCCAGCTGAGGTCAGCCCTTAGCCTGGGTCTGGTCCTGGCTGGCTCACAGAAATATGACAGTTCTGGATGACCCAAAAGCAGTACAAATATGACTTTGGACTCTGCAGGATACGTCTTTTCACCTCCAATACAATGGGCTTTAGCACATGTCTGGAAACTGTAGGCCTTGTGGAAGTTAATTTAGCCATGGGCCCCACATTCCCTTAGGGAAATAATGAAGTGAAAACACAGTAAAACACACTGACTTTCCCTGGCATGTTTCTTTCCAGCGTATAAAGCCTATTCCATATCACCAACCAATACTGCATAAGTCCTGCCACACCATTCACTTTGTAGCTGCTCCTGGACTGCGTACGCTAGGAATCTCCCCTGCGCAGCCCGTACACGTGTGCACACGCAGGTACACATGTGTCTGCATGTAACCAGCCCGGTGTCCCTTACTCCAGCTGCTGCGCAGTGGCCTGGTCAAGCCAGGGGAACACCGGTAAAATCCCCATGCAGTCTCTTACATCCTGAGTTCACTGTGGGTGAGTCCCAACTTATGAGGCTCCCCCACAGTAAAAGCTCAACAATTAGGTGCTCAAAAATCAAAAAATCCGGGCGGCCCATAGTGTCAGAACCACCTTCTAACAATGTGTGTCTGTACGAACTACTTAAAATATGAACAAGTATGCAGCATAATCTCACTTTTATTCAGGAAGAAGAGGACATTTGTGACTGTGACTCCGGGCTCACTTGGCAGAAACACCCCCTGACCCTTCACCCCCCATCGCAAAATGTAATGCCCATGAAAAGGGTAGGTGGATGCAGTGTTATATAGAACATAGTCCTGAGAGCACGATTGAAAATGAAAACTAGAAATAGTATATGGTATAAACTATGCACCAAAAAGAGTGATATAAGATGAACCGGGGCGTGAAATATAATATGCAATACATTGTGCGCAATGACAGATTCATTGGAGAGCGTGAGCTAGCATAGGCACTAGCGTGTGCTATGCGATATGCACCTTGGAGTGTAATATGCACAGGGCAGTGTTGTGTAACCTAACTAGTCTCTAAAGTTGTAATATAAAATATGTGCTGTGGAGTGTAAAGTTGCATACGCACTGTGACAAAGATATGGATCCCAGATTGTAATATGTATGGCATTGCGCTGTGCGTTATAACATAGGTGTTAGAAAAGCATAATCCATACAAGGAAGACAGAAGTCGGTAAATGAAGATAGAGCGTGAGTTTAATAACACGTCTATACTCAGCAAGTTACAGGTCAAGAATGTCAACCACCCTTCCACCAGTCGCATGCCCAACCTTCCACCCTTTTTGAAACTACACATTCTTCACATGACACGAGCTAACCACGAGCTTAGATAAAGATCGACGCTCGTGACAGCTCGCGCTATCTTACATTGTGTTCCCAACACACCTTCCCCCCTTAAAAAAAAACAAAAAAAAAAAAACACATGAACTTAAACATAATATCCGAAGAAAATTACCAAATTATCCCATGACAAAATCCTTGTACTTTTCAGGAAGACGATGTGAGCGTACCACCCTAGAATTGCCAGAACTACAAGTAGGAACAAACGCTTCCTCACGGCTGTCATCACACTCAAAATCAAGAAAAACATTGCTGCTATAATCTTCTTGACCACTAACAACTCCTTTAAACAAAGAAACTCTGTTTAGATTCCACACCGAACCACCATCAATTCTGATGGCATTCTTAAATGTCTCAATCACTTTTCTCGGACTTGACCATACAGGACACCCTTTACCAACACCTTCTTTTTTCTTTATGCGAATCCAATCTCCTACTTTAATCACCTGTTTAGTTGGTGGGCCTATTTTCTTTTTCATATCATGTTTCATTTTATTTTTGTACACTTCAACTCTCCGTTGGACAGCTTCATAATCCACACTAAAGAAATCATTTGAATCATTCCTACACTCTTTCATCCACCAGGGAGTTAACTTAGTGCTAGGTTTTCGCCCCCTTAAAAGTTCAAAAGGGCTAACCAAGGTAACCGAATTTGGAGAAGTTCTATATGCCAATAACATAGAATAAAGTGCATTACGCCAATTTAAACCACCCTTAACAGATAGTTGAATAGCTTCTTTAACAACTCGGTTAAATCTTTCAACTTGGCCATTGGCCTCTGGATGGAACACAGAAATCCTCCTGTGGATGATTCCACACTTAACAAAGAAGTCATTCATTTCTTTGCTAACAAACTGAGGTCCATTATCAGTTACAATTTCCTTCGGAATTCCTTCTCTACAAAATATCTCATCTAAGAACTCAATCACACTATGAGAAGTAACCTCCTTGACCATCTTGACTTCAGGCCATTTTGAAAAATAATCAATAAGTACAATTCCAAATGATTCATTCTTGGGTAAAATGTTAAATGGGCCAATGATATCTAAACCGAGTTTACACCAAGGACCATTTGGAAATTCAACAGGGTGAGGTTCCGAGCGTAGAGCAACAGCAGATTTGTCACTATCCGCACATTGAACACATGAACGAACAAAATGATCAACATGATTATCAATGCCTGGCCACCAAAATGATTCCTTGACACGTCTCCTGGTAAAAGATATTCCCAAATGCCCTTCATGAGCAATTTTAAGAATAGTATTTCTAAGGGAGAACGGTGGAATAAATTTGTCTCCTCTTAAAATCAAACCATTTTCAACAGCCAGTTCATCCTGCACCTTAAAGAAACCCATCATCTCTCCAGATAACTTCCTTTGTTCTGGCCAACCTTGCAATAAATACTTCTTGACATTAAGCAACTCTATGTCCTTTCCCATTTCGGTGAACCAAACATCCTCTTGTAAGAAAGAATGCTGACCCAACACTGAATTAACATCACCCATGGTGAAAGCCACTTCGCATTCCTCATCTCTGCTGGTATCTGGAAATTCTGTAGGAGAGATCAACCTAGACATACAATCAGCATGTACATTGGCTTTGCCCTGAACGTACTCAATCTGAAATTGAAAAGACTGTAACCTAGAAGCTAGTCTAGCCAGACGTGCGGACATGGTTCGCCCCCCACCAGGTGACATTAAAAAAACAAGAGGTTTGTGGTCCGTTTTAATGACAAATTTTGTACCCCACAAAAACGTTCTAAAGTGTTCAGATCCCCAAACGCAAGCTAACAACTCTCTCTCAATGACAGAATAGTGCTTTTCAGCATCTCTCAAAGCCCTTGAAGCATAGGCTACAATCCACTCTCTCCCATTGTCTCTCTGTAAAAGAACACCACCTAACCCAGTGCTACTAGCGTCAACCATAATGATGCACTTTTTTCCACAAACAAACGGCTTAAGACACGGGGCATTCACTATAAACTCTTTCAACACTCCAAATGCTTTGGACATCTCTGGGGTCCACACAAATTTAGCATTTTTCTTCAATAAACCTCTGAAGGGGTCCACTTTAGAAGCAAAATTTGGTATGAATTTTGCGTAAAATTCAATAAGACCCAAAAAGGCCACAAGTTGTTCCTTGGAGGTTGGTATGGGGGCATTTACAATACTTTCCACGTGATTTTGTTTGGGTTTGATCCCCAATCCACTAATAGTGTGCCCTAAATATTCTACCTCTTTTTTCTTGATCTTGCATTTATCAAGGCGTAAAGTGAGACCCTTCTTTGACAAAGCAGCAATAACACCTTCTAAATTCGAATCATGTTCTTCATTGTTTTTCCCAAAAACAAGAATATCATCTTGAAATGCAATAGCGCCCTCCAGTCCCTCCAAAGTGTCTTTCATGAGTCTTTGGAAAACTGAAGCAGCACTAGCAAGACCAAAAGGCATACGACAATACCTGTACAATCCTTCAGGAGTAATAAATGCAGTGATATTTTTTGACTCCTCAGCAAGAACAACTTGGTGGTACGCACTAGCCAAATCAATACACGAGAATACCTGTGCACCCGCTAATGTGGAAACCATCTCATGTAAATTGGGTAAAGGATGGGCATCCACCCAAATGGCATTATTCACACTGCGAAGGTCCACACACAACCTAAGTTCGCCTGAAGGTTTAATGGAAATCACAATGGGAGAAACCCACGGAGATGATTCAATGGGCTCAATAATATTATTTTTACATAATTCTTTTAGTATGTCCTTCAATTTGTTTCTGTAAGTGAGTGGGACATTCCTTACTCTATGACGGATAGGGACAACATTGTCATGTAGTTTTATTACATGTTCAAACCCTTTGTACATTCCTAATTTCCCACTAAAGACATCAGGAAACAACCCTTTTAATTTATTGACAATTTGAAAATTGTCATCGTGGGAAATATCACAGGACTCAACAACATAGACAGGAGGAACAGCTCTAGGATCAATTTTGATTCCTAATTCATGTTGGTGAGGCCACCCTAACAGTGATAATCCTGACCTTGCCACATATATTTTCCCAAAAGTATGACGACCAGAGAATTCTAGATTGGCACAAAAAAAACCTATCAAGTCAATTTTGTGTCCTGTGTAACCACCAGGGGAAACATCCGGTGGAAGCAAAGTTTTCGAAGACCAACTTTCATTAAACACACTTAATGAAATAATGGTGTACCAGGCACAAGAATCAACCAAGAATTCTAGTTTGACATCATCTACAGAGATAAAACATGAAGGAAATTTAGCGCACTCTCCTCTACCACACACATTAATGACGGTGTTGACCTCATATTCATTGTCATCCTCTACGTTATCACTTTCATCATAAATACAATTCACTTTTTTAGGTATTGATTTACAGAATTTCCCAAAATGACCCTTTTTATTGCACTTTGAGCACGTTCTCCCGATGGCTGGACAGTTCTTGAAATCCGCTAATTGTCCATCACTTCCGCATCTATAGCAAAGTAGTTGATGTTGGTTTTTCTTCTCATATTTTGTATTTCTAAATTTATTATCAGTTTTAGAAGAATTATCATTTCTCTGTGGAACATACTTTCTTTGCTTATCAGTATCCTTAGTTACGTTAAAAACATCACTTTTTTCATTTCCTCTAATTTCTTTCACAAATTTTTCTGAATGTTCAATTGATTTTGCAATGTCAATGGCATTGTTCAAAGACATGTCAGACGTAGTCCACAGGCGTTCTTGAACCTTTTTATTATTTGTTCTCATCAATATTTGGTCTCTAAGTACTTGCTCATAAGATATGTGCTCGAAATCACATGTAACAGCTAAGGATCTGAGAGCTGATACGAAATCTTCCACAGGCTCATCAGGGCGTTGTTTTCGTGAGTAAAATATATACCTTTCCATCACTATATTTTTCTTTTTCCCATAACGCAGGTTGAGTTGTGATGAGGCATAACTATATACATCAATATTTCCTGGATTGACTAAGGCAGGTAGAGTTTTAAATTCTGTCAAAGCAATTCCGCCCAAACAATGCTTAAGAAGGGATAGTTTCCTCTCTGGTTCACATTCTTCACCCTCCAAAACTTCTACATATGCCATGAAAACAGGTTCCCAAATCTCCCACAGCATAGGAGGATCACCAGGGGAGGATAAAAATGAAGGAGGAGGAACAATGCCAGACATGGTGAAATGTTCAATGAAAAAAAAACTGATATCATATAGTTAGATATAAAATAAAATAATAAATGAGCCTAAACGATTTATTTGGTTAGAATTAGACTCAAAATGAGAAAGAAACTGTTACCGCAATAAATCTCCTCTTCAACGCTTCGCTTTGCACCTTTTATTGTTAATTCCACGTTGATCCGAGTTGTTGCTAGGATACCGTGAAACAAAATGGTGTCTCCTGCTCCTTCGCGTCACACGTCAGCACTTCAGCGTGCGTCTGACGCGCATTAGCATACGTATGATGCCTTGCGAGATATGAACTCGTTGAGGGTTCCAACTGCGGAAATATTCCTTACTCGGCTGTAATCCTCGAGCTTCCTGGACTAATGCCACCACTCCAGTATAGCCGTAAGTTTCTTTTTTCCTCGTTGCGCAGCAATTCACATCCTCACGAAAAGTCACGTTACAAAAATGAATTTCTTCCGCTTTTCCAAAAAAACGAACACAAAAATAAATAAATAACCAGGCTGGTTCGATTGTAAATGTATCCCGCTCGTCGCCAGTGTTAGAAAAGCATAATCCATACAAGGAAGACAGAAGTCGGTAAATGAAGATAGAGCGTGAGTTTAATAACACGTCTATACTCAGCAAGTTACAGGTCAAGAATGTCAACCACCCTTCCACCAGTCGCATGCCCAACATCCCACCCTTTTTGAAACTACACATTCTTCACATGACACGAGCTAACCACGAGCTTAGATAAAGATCGATGCTCGTGACAGCTCGCGCTATCTTACATTGTGTTCCCAACAATAGGCATCGAGGAAGGCACGTTAGATGGGGCAATATAACCCGTGTGAAGGCAAGTGTCGCATGACATATTCACGGGGGGTGTTACAGTGCACATGGGCTAGAGAGTGTCATAGCATACGCACTAGCTGGCGGAATACAACACAGAGGTGTGTGGCACTCGGTGGGCACTGGTGGGTGTAACACAGCATTGGGCTCAGCCAGGAGCACGCTGTGACTCTCAAGTGAGGTTTGTCTCCTTTCCAGAGAGTAAAATAAAAAGTATTACACATCCGGCGGTGGATGTGTGTTTTATTAACTGTGAAGGGGGTTTCTTGCATAGTTTGGTCGAATTTTTGTCGAATCCCCTTTGAATGGCTTGGTTTGCGTGTGTATTAAATGTTCCCATCAATAGCTACCCATGTTTGTATAAATAAACGACAAGGGTGTCTACTTGGAGAGTGCCCACCGGCGGAGGCGCCGGGATTAGGGACGGTAGGGCGTCAGACACGTCAGAGCTTCACTAGCGGGGGGCGTGGCCAGCGCCAGTAGAAGATGGCGGATTGTCCCTAGCTCTCCCGGGACGCGGGAGAGAACGGCCGACATAGCGCAACTACAAACGAACGCACGGACCTCAGGAGTCGAGGTCGCCCGGCGGAAATGAAGCTGCATACATTGACATGATTGAGGAAAGCGGCAGCAGCATGTAAGGGGCGCTTTTTCTCGTTAGCACGTCGGAGCTGTTTCGTCATAGAAGCGGCCGCCATTTTATTCCACACTCTGTGAGGAATTTTACCTCGCATTGCTTATGGGGAGTCTTCTACATATTGTGCCTCTGTCATACCCACCAGCTGACTGACAAAGCTTAATATTAATATACTGAAGCCCAAAATTTTCCCTCTGCCTGGTTTCTTACATATTGAATGCGCTTTACCTGCTAAAACGAAGCTCACTTCCTCATGCAGCTTGCTCTCCTCGATGCTAAGAATATTTTCTACAGCCTTCAGGAATCTCATATTTGACTTTCTTTTCCCTGCTCACGAGTGCTTTGCTGCCATCTACTGCCCAAGCGCCTCAGTGCATCAGAGATTAATTCTTCTTTTAAACTGAGAATGTGGTTCTTTTTCAAATGCTCGCTTTCTGCATTGTTAATTTTCCAGTTATTGGGGGGACATGGCTAACGCCCAATGAGTATGGCGGCGTCGGAGTGAAGCTCCCCGAACCAGCGCGATGAGTTTGCGCTCACAGGCTACTTGATATGTAGCTGGCCAGAGGAATGCTCCGCTGAAATATCGCGATTCTTCAAGAAACTTCATTTGCCGCTTCCCAGGACAGTAGAACGTCGATTTTGCACGGTGTAAACACCATTTTGTGGAGTGTTTTCTCATTCATATTTACACCCATGGATGAACTTATGGATCTTGACTTCGATTGTTTACGACTTCAAGCATCTCTTTTTGTATAATGTTTGGTTAGAAAGGCACCTAGTGAGGGAAAATGTCTTACAGGGACACAACTGTGTTTCCTCTCACACATTTGTTATTTCATTCTACTTCTGCATGACCATGCTTGCTTTTGCTTCGACTCAGCTTTGCTTCGTCTTGTGGTGACTTCAGCCTGTCTTTCACGTTTGCCTGTCTTCCTTGGATTTAGGTCTCCTGTATTTTCATCTTTGACCTATTGCTTTCGTTTAATTGACTCTTAGACTCTTCTTGGGAAAACTCCGGAATTTAGAGCTGGCTGCTTCTTCTCAGTTGCCTGTGGACTTGGATTCGGATTCTCCTCCTCGGGACATGGTGGACGCCACGGCATCAAAATCAGATTTAATTCGAGGCGCCATCCCAAAAGCGCACAACAAAGGAAAGCTGCCGTCCTCTCTAGCTTCCTCTAAGCGCCTGAAGAAAGATCCACCATCCCCGGGGTGTAACTCCTCATCCGCTTCCATGGATCTCATTTTGGAAGAACTTCGTGCATTCAAGCCCTTTATGGAAGCAACCACAAAGAACATGCAGGCTATGCAGGAAAAATGGTCATCTCTGGAGTCACGTGTTCAAACTTTGGAAACTTCCACAGACTCTTTGCAATCCTCTTGTTCCCATATACCGTCAATGGAGGCGGAGATTCTTCTACTTAAACATCAGACGGAGGATTTGGAAAATAGGAATCGTAGGAACAACCTAAGCCTATATGGTCTTCCAGAACTTACAGAGGGGTCAAACCCCACCGTCTTCTTCCAATCCTTTCTTGCCAAGATCTTAGATGCTCCGGCCTTAACTTCCGTCAACATCCAAAGGGCTCATCGCCTTGGTCCGAAGGTCGCTAGTAAGCCTAGAGGTGTCATTATGCTATTCCTGCAATTCACTGACCTACTACAGGTCCTTTCGGCTGCCAAGCTCAAGAATCAAATTATGTGGGAAGGTCACCGCCTCTATCTTTCGCAAGATGTCTCCAAGGCCACTGCAGATCGAAGGAAGAAGTTCTTGGACATGCGACCTCAACTACGGGCCCTGAATGCTAGATATGGACTACTACATCCTTGTCTCTTCAAGGTCACATATAAAGACAGAACAACCACATATGAGGACACCGCAGCCTTGCAGGCGTTTCTCCAACGGCAAGGCCCAGATGTTATGGATGTATCCAGACCTGGTTGACAAGACCTGCTACTTCTTCTTGGAACTCGTTGTGTTATGATCCTGTTGTCTCTCCATTATCGCTGATGTTGTGAATCCCCTACTGTCTCTTCTTCCGACAGCCGTTTCACTCTCATGTGTCCCCTCTGTAGTTCAATTGTAGTTTGTTTTTTCCTGTTTCCCTGTGACACGTCTTTCCCTTCAATTGTATATTTCTCTTTTTTCTACAGACATCTCCTTCCTCCCTCCTACCCCGATGTGCCATGCTGTTTTCTATATGCTGCGTTCTTAGACTCATGGTATTTGAGGTTTGATGTTTGCTCTGGATGTTGTCGTTGCTGTCTCCCGGCGCCATCACCTCATCCTCGTTCTTGAGTTTTTCGTTCCGTAAGTATGTTTTTCAGTCGTTCGTTTCGAACGTGTACTGTCTTTTTGTTGGTTTTTGTTTCTGTCCTTTTTTCTACACTTGATCTCTTACCATTTGCTCTTTCCTCTCTCTTTTCACTTTCTTTCACCTCCCATCTCCCCTTTTTGCTCCTTCCGTTCCTTGGATTCAGTATTATATTCATAGTGGTTCCTTCCTTCTTTTCCTTTCCTTTTCTTCCTCTTTGCTTTCTCTCCTTCTGCCCTCTCTCCTTCATCAATTCGTTACAATTCTCTCAGTTTTCTCAAGTTATTTTTTCTGCAATAATAAGCATGTTGCTGTTAGCTGTTTTTCTTTGCTATTCCATTCCGTGTTACATCGTGGAACGTTAAGGGTTTAAACAACCCCATTAAAGGCAAAGGGTTTTATCACATTTAGCGAGAATTAAGTCTGATGTTGCCCTCCTTCAGGAGACTCATCTCTCTGAAACGGAGGCTCTGAAACTCAAACGTTGTTGGGTGGGTCATGTTTTTTGCTCCCCCACAGTTTCCAAGAAAAATGGTGTTGTGATTTTATTACATAAAAAGTTAAATGTTTCCTCAATTTCTCACGAATGTGATGTTGATGGTCGATGGGTTATTGTTACACTGCTTATAGATAATATTCCTATCACTCTTTTTAATGTGTATGCCCCAACTGGGATTGACAGATAGATTATTTTGGCCCTCTATTTCAACTAAGCTGTCCTCCCTTTCTGGAGATTACATACTTCTCGGGGGAGATTGTAACCAAGTTGTTGATCCCTTCCTCGATCGTCATTCCAATGTTAAATTTATCCCCTCTAGGATGCACTCTCAATTTGTTAACACCTTTCAAAATAATGCCTTGGTGGATATCTGGAGATTGTGTGATCCTGATCTTCAGGAATACAGTTTTTACTCCCCTCCACATCAATCACAATCCCGCATTGATCATATCTTCCTTAGTAAATCCCTATCCCAGCACACTATACGCTCTGACATTGGTTCCATCCTAATCTCGGACCATGCTCCGATTTATGTTGACCTTGACCTACTTCCTTTTTCCCCTCAATCTGGCAGATGGCGTTTCAACAATGCTTTGCTTTTGGAACCTACTTTTTGTTCTGAATTTACTGCCTTTACCACTGAATTTTTCCTTCTCAATCACACCCCTGATTCCTCTTTTGTTACTGTTTGGGATTCTTTTAAAACAGCCTCTAGGGGTTTTATTATTAATTTTGTAGCCCGACGAAAGAAGCTTCGAGAAGCCAAGTCCGAACACATTTTAGCTAATATTAAGACTTTAGAGCTTGATCATCATGGTTCTAAATCTGAGATTTCTCTTAAAAAGCTTATTGATGCGAAAATTTCCTTCAATAAGTTTACAACTGATGCTGCCTCTAACCTTTTGCTAAAATGTAATTCCAGGTATTATGGGGGTAAGAACAAAATGGGGAAACTTTTGGCCAATTACTTAAAGATAAGAAAGGAGCGTACAAATGTTGAGTCCATTAAAACTTCCACTGGGAACTCTTGCTTTAAAGATAAAGACATTCTTTCTGAGTTTGTTAAATTCTATGACAATCTTTATACCCCCGAACACATCCCGGAGACTACAGATCTTCTTTCATATTTTCATTCGCTTCCCTCCCCCCCGGCTTCTCACGTTGATTTTACTGCCCTAGAACGGGACATTTCGCTTTCTGAAATCTCCCATGCTGTTTCTAAATTGCGGCACGGTAAGTCTCCAGGCCCTGATGGTTTCACTATTGAATTTTACAGCCACTTCGCCTCTCTACTTCTCCCTAAACTGTTACTATTATTCCAATCCTTCCTTGCAGCGGGTTCTTCCAGTGGCTCCTTCCAACAGGCTCTAATCTGTTTAATTCCCAAAGAAGATAAGGACCACTCATTATGCAAAAATTACAGACCAATTTACCTGGTCAATACGGGTTATAAAATTCTGGCTAAGATTTTGGCATTGCGCATGGATCCCCTTTTACCTGATCTTATTGGCCCTGAACAATCAGGCTTTGTCAAGGGCCGTCTCTCCTCTGACAATTCCTGTGTTTTTCTTAATATACTTAGCAAGGCTTCCTCTCTGTCGCTTCCCTTCGCGGCTATTTCTTTAGACGCGGAGAAAGCCTTTGACAGGATTGGATGGGATTTTATGTTTCAGGCCTTGCGCTGGATCGGATTTTCTTCCAAATTCATCTCTATTATTTCTTTACTCTATTCTAATCCCCAGGCTTCCATTTTTGTCAACGGGATGACCTCTGATTATTTTTCGTTACACAGGGGAGTGAGACAAGGCTGTCCTCTATCCCCCCTACTTTTTGTTTTAGCCTTGGAACCCTTTCTTACCAAAATTCATCTGGACAACAGTATTTCTGGTCTTAAATTTGGTTCGCGTCAGGTTAAACTCTCGGTCTATGCTGACGATATTCTTTTTTACTGCTCTGATCCTGTTTCCTCTATTCCCTTCTTTCTCCAGCAGGTGTCTTCCTTCTCCGCAGTCTCTGGTTATCGTCTAAATGCTGATAAGTGCGAGATTCTACCTTTAAACCCTATTTGTCAAAAGCATCTTTTTTCTCAAACGGGTTTCTCATGGCAAACATCTAAGATCAAATATCTGGGTGTTTGGTTCGCTCCTCTCTTGTCTGATATGCTCAAATTTAATTTTGAATATGTCTTCAAGAAAATGGACACGGCTATTCAACGTAGGAACCCGCTCTTTCTGTCCTGGTGGGGTCGGCTCAATTCTATAAAAATGATGCTATCCCCTCTTCTTCTTTATACCATTTCCATGCTTCCAGTACACATTCCAGTTTCCTTCTTTAAACGGATTGATTCCTTGTTGCTGAAATTCTTATGGAATGGCAAGCGGTCTCGGATAGCTTTGGCTTCATTGCGCAAGGATAAGGCTCAGTCTGGTGTGCGCTTTCCGGATTTCAGAGAATATCATCGAGCTTTCTCTTTGAAACAATCGATCCGTTGGTTCTCTTCTGATCTTCAGCACTATCCACCCGTCTGGTTAAGTATAGAATCTTCCTTTCTGTCCCCCTTTACCTTCCGCAAATTTTTATCCTTCACGTCTTCTTTAGTTCACTTTCGTACGCCTATTATTTCTCACTCCCGTACTCTCCTTCTCCCTTACATAATATCATCTTATCCCTCCCTCCTTTCCATTCACGAATAACCGATATGGCACAATTCTCTTTTCAAAATTCGTAATCGCACCATATTTTGGAAGACATGGCATTCTCGAGGATTGTGTTGGATCTCTCAATTAATTTCCCAAGATACTCCTCTCTCATTCCAGGAACTTCAAACCTCTTTCTCACTGCCCTCTTCTGCTCGATCGCAATACCATGCCCTTCTCCCAGTCCTGATCTTATATCTTCGCTCCTTGGCGCCATCCACCGATATTCCTTTGGACCGCAAAGCCACTTCTTTATTATTGGAGACGTCTCCCTCAGCCTCTGCTATTTATAACTCTTTCCGGTACTCCACTGACAGACTAAAATCTAAAATCGAGAATGCATGGGAATTTGATCTTTCTCAGGACTGGCCAATACCTTTTTGGGACAAAATTTGGGCTAAGCTTCATAAAGCCTCTAGAGCTGCTAATACAACCCAAACCTTATATTTCATTTATACTAGAACTCTATGTACTCCACATGCTTTATCCCGTTTTTCACCTGACACATCCCCTATTTGTTGGTCCTGTTCCTGTCCCGTTGCAGATCTCAAACACATGTTGTTTGAATGCCCTCCTATCTCCAGGTTCTGGCATCTAGTTTGGTCGCAAATACAAAAGATATTCCAACTTCAAATTCCCTTTTCCCCTTCGCAAGTTTTTCTTGGTTCCCTATCACCGAGACTCCCGCTATCTCCTTCCAATTATCTACTAATTGACCTTCTAGTTGCTGTGGCTTTCCATACCATTACTTCTAATTGGAAACAGGCTGCAAATGTCTCCTACCAATCTTGGTGGAATGCAGTTTGCTTCCATCATCGCCTAGATTCTAATTACGTATCTCCCGTTTCCCTAGCAATTAAACGCAACCTGATTTGGCTCCCTTTGGTTTCCTATCTCTCCTCCTTTGCTCCAACACACGCCTCTCCAGACCCTCACACAGTTGAGGTGCGTAAACCACCATGATTTTCTTGTTTCTTTAATGCCTTTTTGCTATGATATTACGTTCTACTATATTATATGGTATTTTTCATTCCTATATGTAGGTTCTGTTCATGTAAGCTCCATGCTTGTTATATTTGCTTTTAATGAGAGTTTCTATTGAACTGCTTATTTTTTGTATATGCTTATCATGATGATTATACCCCGTTCCCCTCCCTTCTCCTTCCCTTCTTTATTTCTTCAATAAACTCAAACTTAAAAAAAAGAGCTTCACTAGCGATGTAAATACATTCCACGTGGATTCATTGTATGCATAGTCGCCTTTTAATGAATATCACGCAAATCGTCATGGTGAAAGGTACATACGGTTTGTCCAGCATGTCCTAGGTGTTTCTATAAATATATATTTTTTTAAAATAATAAAAAACAAAGGCCGGGGATGGGGTCCCCGGGGCCATAAGAGGCCTGAGGAGGGGAACAACGCAGCCCCCCTCCAAAAGAATTTTAAAAAAAGAAGGCCGTGACCAGGGGGTTGGGGTCCCCGGGGACGATTAAGGTCTTGGGAGGAGGGCCACGCGGCCCCCTTCCAAATTAATTTTTTTCAACAAATAAAATTAGGGTGCAGGCCTTGGGGATGGGGTCCCCTGGGCCAATAAATTAGAAAAAGAAGGGGGGGGGGGGCCACACAGCCCTCCTGCTTAAAAAACATAAAATAAATAAAAGACAGGCATCGCGCCGGAGGCCACGCCCCCTCCTTGCAGCACTCTGCTAATGCGCTCCCTGGCCAGTTGTAAGTTGGGGAATTAATTCCCCTTCAATACTGAAGGTCCCTGAGGGCCAACCAGCCCAACAGGTATCTCCAGTATGCGCCAGGGAGCTGCGTTGCAGACAGGTGTTCGGAGGCCACGCCCCTTTTTACACCTCTTGCAACGCAGCTCTGTGGCACTTACTGGAGGTATCTAGTGGGCTAGTTTGACCCTAGGGACCCTTAGGATTCAAGGGGACTTAATCTCTCAACTTAGAATGGCCTCATGGCGCGTTTACACAGTGGTGAAGGGAGGGGACGGGGCCTGAGGTGACGTGTGCAAACACCCCCTGTGGCGCATTTTAAGTTGGGGAAATAATTCCCTTTCAATCCTGAGGGACCCTGGGGGCCAACTAGCCCACCAGGTGCTTCCAGTAAGCACCACTGCTCTGCGTTGCAGAGAGGTGGTGCACGCCGTGCCCCATTTTACACCTCTCTGCAATGGCGCTTACTGGACGTACCTAGTGGGCTATTTTGCCCCTAGGGACCCTCAGGATTCAAGGGGACTTAATCTCCCAACTTAAAATGGCCACAGGGCGTGTTTACACAGTGGGGAAGGGAGGGGACGGGGCCTGAGGTGACGTGGGCAAACACGCCCTATGGCGCGTTTTAAGTTGGGGAAATCATTCCCCTAAAATCCTGAGGGCCCCTGGGGGCTAACTAGCCCACCAGGTGCTTCCAGTAAGCGCCACTGAGCTGTGTTGCAGAGAGGTGGTCCAGGCCGTGACACTTTTTACACCTCTCTGCAACACAGCTTTGTGACGCTTACTTTAGGTACCTAGTGGTCTAGTTGGACCCTAGGGACCCTTAGGATTCAAGGGTCTTAATCTCCCAACTTAAAATGGCCACAGGGCGTGTTTACACAGTGGGGAAGGGAGGGGACGGGGCCTGATGTGTTGTGTGCAAACACGCCCTGTGGCGCATTTTAGGAGGTAGTTTTAATCCCCTGCCCTATTATATACTAGGGGCTTACAGAGGAGGTCATGCTAGTCACAGGGGGACCCCAACGCATAGTGTTCCCTAGTGTATGCAGGTGTTTTCACTGTATTCTGAGTGTCTTTTAACATAGCACTGGCTCTAGGACTGGTTAGTCAGACTCAGTTACCACCAGTATCCGTTTGAAAAAGTTGAGGGTACAAGATGATTTTGCAACAAGGCTTCTTTCTGCTCTTCTGTTTGTTCTTTCTGCACGTTGTCCTTCTTCTTGCACTTTTCTTCGTCTTTGAGGACTTCTGTTGCTTCTTTCTGCATTTCTTTTTTTTCTTTCTGCGCGTTTTTTCTTCTTTCTTCACATGTCCTATCTCTGTAGGCATAGTTAGAAATTAGCATTTAAAAAACCTTTGAAATTCACTAATAAAACCATAGGTTTCAGGCACGTTATAGTTAGGAATTAGGATTTAAAAAACCTTAGAAATTAACTGAAGAAACCACAGGTTTCATGGGCATTATATTTAGCTGGACTTTTCACTTGTACAAAACCATTGAAATTCCCCCGTTATAGTTATTTCAGCTAACTATAACTCGCGCGCCCGCAATGCACTGCTGATGACGTCACATATTACATCACTCATGACATGGTCAGTGACATCACTCATGACATCACTGATGACATCTCAAATGACATTACAGATGACATCACTGATGACATCATCCTTGTGATAGAGTGGCAGACCTCCTCTCCCCTAATATAACCTTTGATACACACATTCAAAAATAGAAAATAAATTTTTCAAAACAATGGACATACCAGTACTAGTTACAACAACCTATTCAGTAATTCTAAGATCCACATACACATCCACTCATTCACCAACAGTCCTATACAGTCACTCATACATGTACTCACTCATCATATGTACTCAGACACCTATACATCCTGTTACACAACACCACTCATCCATAGAGTTACTCACACACATAGCCACTCATGCTAATAAAGAATCAAACATCCATTTACTTGCATATACAGTTATACACACAACACCACACTTACTTCTACAGAAACTTACACATACTTAGTCTTTTAAACAATCACTTATAGAAACACATACTTATTCATACAGGAACTCTTCCAATCTCTCACTCTCACATATACTCACTTATATACACTTATAGTCACATATACTAGTTTAAAACATATGTAGTTACTCATAAAGAAACTATTGAGACATTCATTCACTCACTAACACACCCATGCACACAGTCATCCACCCATACAGTCCTGCACATATGCTGTCTTCAACACATACAAACAGTGAGTCACTCATTCATGCACCTATGCACTACGTAATACCCCCCACCGAACCATACAGACACTCAGACACTCATACTGATACTCAAAAAACCAACTAATAACCTATATAGACACTCATGTAGCTACTCACCAACCTATGCAGCGACTTATACACAAAGTGAGAGACCGATACAGATATTTACATATTTAAACATTACTCACTAAGCCATGTATTCACTAAGATACACTTAATCAGTCAGTTATACAATCAATTTTTCAAAAACAAATCATCCATTTAGACACTTATATACCCATTTATTCTTCCATCGACCTTGAGATATACATATATAAAACATATGTAATTTTCAGAAAAACACATATTCACTGGATGATGTCATCAGTGATGTAATCAGTGATGTCATTTGAGATGTCATGAGTGATGTCATCAGTGATGTCACTGACCATGACATGAGTGATGTAATATGTGACGTCATCAGCAGTGCATTGTGGGCGCGCGAGTTGTAGTTAGCAGAACTAACTATAACAGGGGAATTTCAATGGTTTTGTACGAGTGAAAAGTCCAGCTAACTATAATGCCCCTGAAACCTGTGGTTTCTTCAGTTAATTTCTAATGGTTTTTTAAATGCTAATTCCTAACTATAACGTGCCTGAAGCCTATGGTTTTTTCAGTGAATATATATATACATACATATATATCATCTTCTGGCCGTCACCAGTAGGTAGTTATAGTTGGGACCTAGTTTCCATGTTAATTTCCATAGGAACTTTAGACATGGCTACAGCCCGAACTGCTGAACGGTATTACACCAAATTTGGCAAAAAGTTAGTTCTTGGTTCAGAAAGTGCCCTTTTTTCAAATGGTGTAAATCCCCCTCCTAAATCCCCCGATGGCCCTGGGGACTGCCACCCCCAGAGCACAGCTCCCGCCCTGCCATAGCAAACACTGCTTCGCTTCGTTGAAGCGAGAGCAGGAAACCTGCTCTCACTTCAACGAAGCAAAGCAGATTGCTTTTGGGCAAGGGGAGCTGCATGTTAGCAGCTCCCCTTGCCCAAAAGCAATGGAGGCTCCTGCAGGAGGCGGATAGCCGGTCGGGACTGTGGGGCCACTGGGACTCCCCACACAGTCCTCAACGCTAAGGGCCGGCCCCAGGGGATAGGGTCCCCGGGGCCATAAGTGGCCCAGGAGGGGGTCCACACAGCCCCCCTCCCATAATTAAAATAATCCGGGGCAGAAGTGGCGCAGGGGAGGGGGGCCACACAGCCCCCTCCCAAGAAAAATACATTTTGAGGCCAGGCCCCGGGGGATGGGGTTCCGGGGCCAATAGTGGCCCAGGAAAGGGAGGCCACGTGGCCTCCTCTCTGTTTTTTTTTAAAGGAAAAAAATGCTCAGGCCCTGGAGGATGGACTCCCCAGGGCCCGAAAATAATAAAGGGAAGGGTGGCCACACAGCCCCCCTTCCAATTTGTTTTTTTAAATAAGCCAGCAGACAACCTAGGCCCCGCTCCCTCCCTGAACCACTCTGCAAACGTGCCCCCTGGCGTGTTCTAACTTGGGGCATTAGTCCCCTTCATTCCTTAGGGTTCCTGGGGCCAAGTAGCCCACCAGGTACCTCCAGTAATCCCCACAGAGTGGGATTTCTGAGAGGTGGTCTGAGGCCACGCCCCTTTTTACACCACCCTGCAAACGCGTCTCTTGGCCTCACCACCTCAGGACACAAGTGGACTTATCCACCAAGCAGCAGTGCGGAAGTCGGTGGGTTTTCAAAGTGGTGTAAAAAGGGGGCGTGGCCTCAGACCACTCTCAGCAATCCAGCTGTGTAGGGCTTACTGGAGGTACCTGGTGGGCTAGTTGGCCCCCAGGGACCCTCAGGAGGCAAGTGAACTTCATCCCCCAGCAAAGAGCGTGCCAGGAGGCGCGTTTGCAGAGTGGTGGAGAAAGAGGGCATGGCCTGTGTCCACCTCTCAGCAATCCAACTGTGTGGGGCTTACTGGAGGTAAGAGGTAGGATTGTTGGCCCCAAAGGACACCCAGCAGCAAAGGTGACTTCATTCCCCATCCAAGAGTGTGCCAGGGAGCACGTTTGCAGAGTTGTGGGCAAAGGGGGCATGGCCTGCTATGAAAACTTAGCAATCCTGCTGTGTGGGACTTACTGGAGGTAATAGGAGGGGTAGTTGGCCCCCAAGGATGTCGGGGCCAACTACCCCTCCTATTACCTCCAGTAAGTCCCACACAGTCTTTAGAGGCCATGCTCACCTTTCTCCACCACTCTGCAAACGCGCCTCCTGGCAAACTACAGGTTGGGGATGAAGTCCACTTTTTCTTCTGAGGGACTTTGGAAGCAAGAAGTCCCTCTGGTACCTCCTGTAAGACCTACGCAGCGGAATTCCTGAGCGCTGGTCGGAGGCCCAGCACCCTTTCTCCACCACTCTGCATACGCGACTACCTGTTAAATAAGCATTTGTAATGTAATAGGCCTTGCATTTGCGAGAGTTAGAACTATTAGCATTGTAAATCTAAAAGTGTTTTATTAATGTTTCTTGGAGTGGAGTGGATGTAGGTTGTGTGTAGTGGAATTATGTGGTATGTTCTGCAGTGAAATTATGTGGATAGAAAGTATGTGGTATTTAGTGTATAGGAATTATGTAGAGTGGGATTATGTGTTATGGAGAGTAATTATGTGGTATGGTAGCATGTGTTGTGGAGTGGTAACCTCAGGTTTAGTCTTCCTCATTTCCATAGAAGCTAAATTAAGAACTCAATGAGACAAAAAAAAGAAGGAATCACTGAGGAGCACTTCTGGACCTAGTCAGAGGTATGAGCAGGGACACTGGAATTATGCGACTGTTTGGCTCCACCAACTATTGCACAATTATACATTTTCCGCATTAGCCACATAATTCATCATCTGCTGCCTAATGTGCAGATTCAAACAAAAAGAGCTTTGTTTCTAGCTCAAATGGATCAAACGTTACCAAAAATGCAGCGACAAGTGTTACAGTGTGTTGGAAAGTCCTTTGTAAACCTATAATGGTCACCTGTTACTCAATGCTAAATGTTATGTTATGTTATGTTATAAAGTTTTTGTATAGCGCCTATCACCGCCGGTCTCTAAGCGCTTAAACAGAAAGAACATAACATACTGTCACCCCAAAACCCTCTGCCATCTCTGATTAGGCCGGAAGTATTGCCTTTTTAAATAGGTACGTCTTCAGTTTCTTCCTGAAGGAAAATAGCTGTGAATCTTCCTTCAGACCGGCCGGTAGCTCATTCCAAAGTTGCGGAAGAATCACCGAAAAGGCTCTAGCTCCTTTAGTTTAAATCTGGGTTGAGTCAGATTGGAGGACTGACCTGAGCGCAAAGTTCTGCTGGGAACATACCTCCTCAGGCGCTGCTTAATGTACTCTGGGGCTTTACCAAAGAGTGCCTTATGGGCCACACAGAGACATTTGAACTGAACCCTTAACTTCACAGGCAGCCAGTGCAGCTTCCAAAGGAGTGGGGTTGCATGTGAGTTTCTCGGTAGAGAAAAAATCAGTCTAGCTGCGTCGTTCTGCACGACCTGCAGCTTCCTCAGCAACTTCTGTGGCAAACCAAGATACAGAGCGTTGCCATAATCTAGCCTCGAGATGACTGTAGCAGAGACGATGGTTTGTAGGGTGGAGGCTTAAAGAATAGGGGTCAGCTTGCGTAATTGCCTCAACACACCTGTGCAAGAGCCTACCACAGCCGAAACTTGAGGGGCCATGGTGAGATCTGCATCGATCTTTAGACCTAGACTTTTTACCACCGTACCAGGAGTAGGAGTTTTTCCTAATTCTGGGGGCCAGTACAGATCACCCCAAGGATTAGCCTGGTTGGTGAGCACCAGTACCTCCGTTTTCTCAGCATTCACCTACAAGAGGTTTTTGGTCATCCAATTGACCGTGAATCTGAGCAAGTTCCTCACTGATTCCTGAGCCTCTCTTGTTTCTTCCAGCTGCACCAGCAGCTGAGTGTCATCTGCGTAATTAAAGATTTCACAATTCCTACGCATGAGCTCCTCCATCAGAGGATGTAGGTAGATGTTAAAAAGTAAGGGGGAGAGTGTGGACCCCTGAGGCACACCCCATGTCACCTCACTTATCCCTGACAGCTGGTCCCCCATCTGAACCCTCTGAGTGCGTCCTGACAGGAAGGATTCTAGCCACCTGAGCGCCTGTCCTGTTATCCCCAGCTTAGCGATACGGTCCAGCAAGATGGTATGGCTGACCGTATCAAATGCCACAGACAGGTCTAATAGAATCAGGGCGCATGGCTGTTTCTTGTCTGCCCTGACTCTCAGGTCATCGGGGACCGTAGCCATAACTAGTTCTGTACTATGCTGTGGCCGGAAACCAGCCTGCCTGGCATGGAGTAGATGGTGTTCCTCCAGATAGCTAAGGTGTTCAGGACGTGTTTTTCTAAGATCTTGCTCAGGAGTGGCAGCTGGGAAATAGGCCTATTGTTTTTCAGTACCTTAACATCGGCTCCCGCTTTCTTGAGGAGTGGGAAGACTCTAGCTTCCTTCAACTGGGCTGGAAGGTGTCCCACTTCTAGTGAGGCATTCAGTAAGCTCAGCAACTGAGGCTGAATACAAGGCAAGGCCAATTTAAGAATTTTCGGGGGGCAGGGATCTGTGCTAGAGCCTAATTTGACATGGCCGACAAGCTCCGCCAGTCGCTTTTCATCGATATATGGGAAACTGTTCATGGTCCCAGTTTGCAGCTGACTATCTGGGCAGGATGGCAAAGGCAGTTCAGCTGGGATCGTAGTAATATCCATCAGGATGTCCTGTACCTTCTGAAGAAAGAAGCCTTGAAAGGTATCGCAATCGGGTTGATCACCCGCAAGACTTTTCTCGCCCAGCTGCGTAAGTTCCCTTAAAATCACAAAGGTCTCCCTTTGTTTGTTTGTAGCCTCCCTAATTCTGTTCTCATAAAAGGCGGATTTCCACGCCAGGATGTCCATCTTATAACTAGCAAGAAGTGATTTAAAGGTTAGTGACTCTGCTGGACAGTAATTGAGTCTCCACCTTCTCTCTGCCTTGCGGAGGGCTTGCTTCTTTTCCTTGAGTGAGGCGTCAAACCATGGGGCTCCCTTTCCTTTTGTTCTGGTCCTCTCCATTCGCTCCGGGGCAAGCTTATCTAGAGCGGCCCGGAACCAGGTCATTAGGGCAGTGGTGTCAGAGTCCAGGTTCGGCTGTGTCATCTTGGGGGGGGAGGGAAAAGAGCAGGGTCGAGATTAAGGAGTTGGCCTCAATCTTCTTCCAAGACCGAACTTTCCTCCGCATTTGCTTTGAAGCAGCCGGCAAGGGATCTCCCGGAACCCAGCACTTGATCAGAGAATGATCTGACCAAATGCAAGGGCTAACTTCAGTTATTTCCATAAGGGACAGGGAGGACCAAACAAGATCAAGTGTGTGGCCCTTCACGTGAGGGTGAGGGTGTTATATTGGTACTAATGGTGTGCAAGCCACTCTTCCTTCTTTCTGTGCCTCTCTTGTTTCTTTCTGGATTTCTGTTGCTTCTTTCTGCACCTCTCTTTCCCCTTTCTGCATGTCTGTTGCTTCTTTCTGCACCCCTATTCTCTTTCTGCACTCCTCTTGCCTCTTTCTGCACCTCTTTTCCTTCTTTCTGCACTTCTTTTGTTACTTTCTGCACCTCTCTTGATTCTTTCTGTACCCCTCATGCCTCTTTCTCCATCCCTCTTCCCTCTTTCTGCACATCTGTTGCTTCTTTCTACACCTCTCTTGTTTCCTTTTCTACCCCTCTTCACTCTTTCTGCACCTCTGTTGCTTCTTTCTGTACCTCTCTTGCTTCTTTCTGCACCCCTTTTCCCTCTTTTTGCACATCTCGTGCCTCTTTCTGCACACCTGTTCCCTCTTTCTCCAACCCTGCTGCCTCTTTCTGCACCTCTGTTCCTTCTTTCTGCACCCCTCTTGCCTCTCTGTGTACCTCTACTGCATCTTCCTGCACCTGTCGTGCCTTTTTCTGCAGTTCTCTTGCTTCTTTCTGCACCTCATTTGCTTCTTTCTGCACTTTTCTTGCCTCTTTCTGTACCACTCATCGCTCTTTCTGCACCTCTGTTGCTTCTTTCTGCACTTTTCTTGCTTCTTTCTGCACCTCTGTCCCTTCTTTCTACAACCCTTGTTCCTCTTACTGCACCCCTCTTCCCTCTTTCTACACTCCTCTTGCCTCTTTCTTCACCTCTCTTGCTTCTTTCTGCACCCCTCTTGTGTTTTTCTCCACCCCTCTTACCCCTTTCTGCATCTCTGTTGTGTTTTTTGCACTTCTCTTGCCTCTTTCTGCACCACTGTCCCTTCTTTTTGCAACACTTGTGCCTCTTTCTGCACTCCTCTTCGCTCTTTCTACTCCCCTCTTGTTTCTTTCTGGACCTCTGTTGCTTCTTTCTACACCTCTGTTGCTTCTTTCTGCAATTCTCTTGCCTCTTTCTGCACTTCTCTCTCCTGTTTCTGCTCCTCTCTTGCCTCTTTTTGTACCTCTATTGCCTCTTTCTGCACCTCATTTGCTTCTTTCCGTACCCCTCTTGCCTCTTTCTGCAACCCCTTCCTTCTTTGTGCAACTCTCTTGTCTCTTTCTACACCTCTCTTCCCTCTTTCTGTATAACGCTTGCCTCTTTCTGTACCTCTGTTTCTTTTTCTGCACTTCTCTTGCCGCTTTCTGCACCCTTTGTGCCTCTTTCAGCACCTCTCTTGCCTCTTTGTGTACCTCACTTGCCTTTTTCTGCACTTCTCTTGCTTCTTTCCACACCTCGGTGCTTCTTTCAGCAATTCTCTTGCCTCTTTCTGCACTTCTCTTGCTTGTTTCTGAACCTCTCTTGTATCTTTCTGCATCTCTTTTGCCTCTTTCTGTATCTCACTTGCTCCTTTCTGCACCCCTCTTGCATCTTTCTGCACCCCTCTTTTCTCTTTCTGCACCTCTCTTGCTTCTTTCTGTACCTCTGTTGCTTCATTCTACACTTCTCTTTCTTCTTTCTGCACCCCTCCTGCCTCTTTCTGTACCTCTCTTGCCTCTTTTTGCACCTCTCCTACCTTTGTCTGCACCCCTCTTGCCTCTTTTTCCACCTCTGTTAGTTCTTTCTGCACTGATTTTGCTTCTTTCTGCACTTCTTTTGCCAATTTCTTGTATCCCTCTTGCCCCTTTCTGCACCCTCTTCCCTATTTCTCTACCTCTCTTGCTTCTTTTTGTACTTCTTTTGCATCTTTCTGCACTGCTCTTGCTTCTTTCTGTACATCTCTTGCAAATTTCTGTATCCCTCTTCCCTTTTCTGTACCCCTGTTCCCTCTTTCTGCACCTTTCTTGCCTGTTTCAGCACCTCTGTTGCTTCTTTCTGCACTTCTTTTGCCTCTTTCTGCACCTCTGACTTCGAGGTACTTTTAATCCCCCTGCCCTATTATGTACTAGAGTCTTACAGGGGAGGTCCTGCCAATCAAAGGGGTACCCCAACCCATAGAGTACACTAGTGTATGTAGGTGTTTTCACTGTATTCTAAGTGTCTTTCAGCATAGCACTGGCTGTGGGCCTGGTTAGTCAGAGTCAGTTACTACCAGTACCAGTCAGCAAAAAAGTTTGGGGCGCAGGATGATTTGGCAACAAGGCCTCTTTTTGCACCTCGGTTGGTTCTTTATGCATATCTCTTGCTTCTTTCTCGACCTTTCTTCCTCTTTCTGCACATGTTCTACCTCTGTAGGCATAGTTAGAAATTAGCATCTAAAAACCTTAGAAATTAACTGAAAAAACTATAGGTTTCAGGGATGTTATAGTTAGAAATTCGCATTTAAAAAACCTTTGAAATTCACTGAAAAAAACATTGGTTTCATGGACGTTATAGTTAGAAATTAGCACTCATCAACCTATCCACCCAGTGAATCACCCACTCACACATCCATGCAAGGAGTCTCACCCCCCACCCTCTCACACAGACACTCAGGCAATCATACAGGTACTCAGACAACCAATTATTAACCCATATAGACACTTATGTAGCTACTCAGCAGCCCATGCAGCAGCTTACACACCAACAGACAGACTGATACAGACATTCACACAGTTTCATCACTAACCCATGCATTCAGTAAGACACGTTTAATCACACACTTATACAGTCAGTCACGCACCTACTAAATCATCCATTCAGACACTTATACATCCACTCATGCTTCAATATACCTTGGCATGTGTATATATATATATATATATATATATATATACATATATATATATATATTACCTACTGGCGGTCGCCAGTAGGTAGTTATAGTACTTAGGACCTATTTTCCATAGGAAATCCGCAACATTCTATTCCCAATAAGTCTGGCGCCGGTTGATGAATCTTTGCGAAATTTTCCAAACTTTTGGCCAGCTCTGGTCCGCTCCTATCCTGAAAGTCTTAGGGTGATTCGTCAAGTGGGGGCTGAGAAAAAAGGGGGGTCCCAAAACACGTTTTCCCCATGCATTTTCCCATAGGACCTTTAGCCGCAGCTACAGCCCGAACTGCTAAACCGAACTACACCAAATTTGGCAAAGAGGTAGTCCTCAGTTCAGACTCGTACCTTTTGCTTAAATGGTGTCAATCTGTTGAGTAGTTCCTGAGAAAATTACAGTTAAATGTACATGTATATCTATGGCCTCGGAGGATCCGCGCACCCTATGCGCACCCTGAGCGCACCCTCCCGATCACGCGCCGAATGCCAATTGGCTGTCAAGTGGTTGTCAACATTCGAAACCAGGAACTGTGGGCAGCCATTTTGTGCCTCGGTAGAAGCAAGGCTGAAGAAGTCTGTGGAATGAGTGTGTAAAACATATAAAGGGGGCAGGGTAGAAATACCCTGGCCCTCTAGACCTGCTTAGGGGGTCCCAGAAGGACTCCCAGGGCCCCCTTTTTTTTGTTGAAAAAAAAAAATACTAAGCACGGGCTCCGCCGCTTCTTTAATAATTAGCCTCCGGGGGGGGGCCAAACCCAGAGGCAAAAACTGTAAAATTTAATCGGGGGCCCAGGGGGGCCCCCCAGCCCCGGGGACCACTACCCCCGGGGCTACAAAATAAATGGGTGGGGGGGCTCAACGGCCCCCCCAAGCCCCGGGGACCACCCCCCCCGGGGCTTTATTTATTGAGGGAGGGGGGCTGCGTGGCCCCCTCCTGGAGCCCTCATGGGCCCTGGGGTCCGCCACCCCCCAGGGCCGGCTCCTGCAGTGTCCTGGGGTGCCCACCCCAGGACACTGTTGTTTGCTATGAGAGGGCGGGTGTCTCCCGCCCTCCCATAGCAAACTTTGTTTGGAGTTTGAAAGAGAGAGCAGGGAAACCAGCTCTCTCTTTCAAAATCCAAATCATATTGCTTTCCACACGGGGAGCTGCATGTCAGCAGCTCCCCATGTGGAGAAGAAATGCTGGCTCCCACAGGAGGCAGGGAGCCAGCGGGACTGTGGGGGTGTTGGGGCTCCCCCCACGGTCCCCAACGTTTTTTATAAGCCCCGGGGGATGGGGTCCCCGGTGATAATAACAATTAGTGATAGGGGCTATTTTATTTTTTATGGTAAAATTAGGAGCCGCGCATCCGGCGCGGCTCTCAGCGCGCCCCCCTGGTATGCACGCGTTGGGTGCACGACTCCTATCACGTTGGGTGCACGATTTTTCTCGCATAGGGTGCGCGATTCCTAACGCGTTGGGTGCGCGACTCCAAGCAAAAAAAAAATGCATTTTTCTTTAGATAAACATCAAGCTTATGTGTTTCGTTCTTGAGTGGTTCTTATAAGAGCCGTTATGTTCATTGAGAGTTTTTGGTACTTATAAGTAAGTACCTATACAGAGTCTAAAGTTGTTGAAGAAGACTCTGTTACCCTCATCAGTAAAATGTACACCATCTCTCCTATAGATGTCTTGCATATGAAAACACAGGTTGTTGTTTTAAATGGACCTCATTCTATAGTCTCAGAGAAAAGCAGAACCAGATTTATTCGCATGTTTCCTAGCTTTCTCAATCTGTGGACAAAAATGATTGGACCAGTTCCATTTCTGCCTTTGGCATATGTTAGAATAGACATAGGCAGTTTGGGGGAAAAGTGAAATCAATTCTGCAAAGGTGTCCTTCATAAGCATTTCCAGACCTACCCCAGTCAAAGTGCCTAGGTCATTGCCACCACAGTCCACAATTATGAGGTCAGGGTGTTGGAGATGCAAAAAGGATTTTACCAATGGCATCAATTGGTGCCACTTTAACCCTCTCTGTCCAATCCATTTAATGACTACATTTGGCAAACCTAGGTCTTTGTGAATGCCTTTGTTTTCTGCATACCTTTGGCTCCAAATATAGCTATGTCCCACAATCCACACTCTAAGCATCTTGAAGGGAGGCCTGGGTGCACTCAGATGGTCTCTGTAAATGAAATGGCAGTTTGAAAAGTAAGATTTTTCTAAAATGGTGGATAATATGCAGTTTTGAAAAAAGAAAAGAAATGATTGGTTGTTTGACAACATTCTACACTGAAAACTAGGGTGCATGTTTCTGTTTTTTAAACACATGATTTTTTTTTTTTGATTTTTTTTTTTTATTGAGATCAGGACAGGAGATCGGAGCAGCAAATAATAATTAAAGTAACAGACAATCAGATTAGTCAAATCAAACAGAGAAATCAAAAAAAAAAAAAAAAAAAAAAGGGCATGTAGATACATATCGGCATTCCTACCAGCTTTGTCCAAATCGACCAAATTACAAACAGATTTAAGTACATCAATCTTTACATAGAGTTGAGGCGCCCCAGATTCTGTTAATTTTTTGAAGGAATTTGTGACCTCTAATCTTAGCCAGAGAAGTTTCCATGGTATGAATTTCTTTAACAAAAAGCCACCACTCCATCACGTGTGGTGGGTTACTTGAAATCCATGTCCTAGCAATGGTGAGTCTGGCACAACCAATTAAAATATTGATAAGATCAATTTGTGAGGCTACAGATGAATAATTCAACAAGGGAGTGCCTAACAGTACATTAGCCAAACTTATTGTGATTGGTTGTGACAGAATCTGAGTCATACCCTGGCTAATTTTAGACCAGAATTCAGTAAGTCGGGGACACGTGAACATCATATGTTCAAGATTGGCAGCTAAAAGGTCACATTTGGGACACCTTGTCCGTTCGCTGGTGGAACGGTTGCTGGACCATTTTGAGATTTTTTCTGGAGTATAATATAACTGAAATATCGTTTTATATTGTTGTAATCGCAAGCTGGAAGACTGAACCGAACGGTTGAAACTACTTAACGAAGATGATATCTGATTAGCAGAAATATTCAAGCCCAAGCGGGAACTCCATTTAGCCGCAATATTCCCACAGTCGTCCAATTTAAGCGAGGTAAAAGCTTTATAGCCAAGACTAATGAGTGATCTAACCTTATTAGAATAGAAACAGTTCCAGATATCTGAATCTACAATATTTAATAACTTTATTTTACGTATTAAGTAGTCGTGTATTTGAATGTATTGGAACTGTGCAGTTAAGGGTAGTTTATAGATTATTCTTAGTGTCTCGAAGGCCAGTAGACCCTTATTACCGTAGAGGTCCCCAAGTGTTTCTATTCCAGCGACTTTCCACATATAGAATATACCATCATGGAATATCTCCGGAAGACCAGGATTAGCCCATAGAGATAATTGAGAATGAAAAAAGGACGTGTTACATTTGGCCAGAATAAGTTGCCAGATTTTAACAGTGTCTCTGATAGTCTTGAATTTTACCCGTTTAAAATAGTTTGGGTCGTTAGTTTTGGCTAAAAACATATTGGAATCCTCGCCTAAAGCAAATTGATAGCAATAAAGCGCTTGCTTGTCACGGATGAACAAGCAGCGAAGACGACTGAGGAAAGCCAAGAGATAATATAATCTGAAGTCGGGGAAGGTCAAACCGCCTTGATTAAGAGGTAGTTTGAGAAGATTAATTGACCTGCGAGCCTTCTTATATCCCCAGATATAACTGCTAAAAATCCCATCTAGCCGTTTGAAATATGTGTTATTAACGAGGAGAGGTATGGACCTAAATAAATATAAAAATTTAGGTAATATATTCATTTTAATTAGATTGATCCTACCGACCATACTGAGGGGGACCTTATGCCACTTTTTTAGAGTTGTAACGGTTTCTTTGAGAAGAGTCTCATAGTTAAGTTTAATTATCTCATTAGTATCAGAAGAGATTTTAATGCCGAGATAAGTGGCTGTTCTACAGGTGCCTACTATCTGAGTCGAGGGTTTGTGATTCAAGATAACTTGTGTTTTATGTGAGTTGAGTTTGTAACCAGAAACTGAACCGAATTTGTTAGCCTCCTCAGTAATTCCCAGTATAGCTGTCGGTATATTAGTTGAGTAGACCGCAATGTCATCGGCATACGCCGTAATTTTTAGCGGTTTCTGACCGTGTATGAAGGGAGTAATACTGGGATTGGCTTGTAGGGCGACAAGAAAGGGTTCCAGCGATAACGCAAATAGCAAGGGTGATAGTGGACACTCTTGCCCGGTGCCACGAGAGATTAAAAAGCTGGTAGAAGTTAGCCCAGCATAGCACAGCCTAGCCGTGGGGTGGTCATATAGAGCCTGAAGCCAAATAAGAAATTGACCGTGAAAGCCCATAGTGGTCAGAGTTGACCAGAGAAATTCCCACCCCACTCGATCGAAAGCCTTTTCAGCATCCAAGAGAATCATACCGAGTGGGGTGGGTCCAAGCCTGGCCACGTCGAATGTAGTAATAGCCATATTGATGTGGGCGGTAGTATCTCTTCCCATGACAAAGCCGTGTTGGTGAGGGGATACCAGATGAGGGATAAGTGGAGCTAATCGAATAGCAAGTACCTTGGCAAAAATTTTAGCATCTGTGTTGATTAGTGAAATGGGTCGATAAGACCCACATTGGTCTCCAGGTTTACCCTTTTTTAGAAAGAAAACAATCCTGGTAGTGTTCCAGGATTTAGGAGCCTTCCCAGTGATCCCAACATTACTGATCACATCAGTGAGTAATGGCAAAATTTCCTCCGAGCATATTTTGTAAATGTCTAATGGGATAGTGTCTTCTCCAGCGGCTTTGCCTAAGGGTAGTGTAGCTATCGCTTTTCTAATCTCTTGCTCAGTAACATTTTCAGAGAGCAACACCATGTTTCCGATCTGTTTACCCTTAATTATATTAGTATCCAGGTATTCTTGGATCTTATTCAAAGCGGGCTGTTCATCTGGGGTATATAGTGCACTGTAGAAAGCTACGAATTGCTGGAGAATCTGCTCGGGTTGAGTATAAACCATGTTATTTGGACCCTTAATTTCTTTTATAGATGTTTTAGATTTATCATCAGCGATTTTGTATGCTAAAATTTTTCCAATCTTATCTCCACTCTCATATTGAGATAGGTGAAATTTATGTAAACTATTCATATTTTTCTCCATGAGTCTAGTTTTGATGCTAAGCTTAGAACAAGCTAGCTTTTGGCATATGTCAGATACATTTGAAACGCCCTGTATCAGAGCCTGTGACAGCTGTTTTTCAAGCATGGTTATGGTGTTACTCATAGCAGCCCAGCCACATTTGTATAGAGAATTCTGATTAAGAACGAACTGCTGTGTAAACCCGCGTATGCTAGCTTTGACCGTGTCCCAAACTATACTGGGAGAAGCTGAGTTTGTATTTATTGCAATAAATTCACCTAAGTGTGCTTTCAATTGTGTGATATAATCTGTATTGGACAGTAAGTGTCTGGGAAATGTAAATGTCCTGGGTTTCCGACTGATCTGTGGTATACTAAATGTTAATATAATTGGGTTATGATCCGAAGCCACTCTTGGACATAGCTCCATGGAACTATTCTTTATGATATTGTCTGAGGCCCAAGCCATATCAATTCTTGAGCAGAGTTGGTGGGGTGCAGAGTAATATGTAAAACCGGCAGTGGAGGGGTATATAGTTCGCCAGACATCTTTTAGGTTGTGAATATGACCGAGTTCAATAAGAGCGGCTCGGGAACGACGCATCCTCTGAAATGCTCGATGCCGAGTAGTATCAATATTGTAATCCATAATGAGGTTGAAATCCCCCATTATTATAAGTTCTCCACTGCTGTCCAGGAGTTCAATATTTAACCTATCTATAATGAGCGGGTCATCAATATTCGAACCATAAAATACACAGAAAGTAAAAATATTATCATGCCAAAGTATTTGAGCAATAGCCCAGCGGCCAGCTTTATCCACCTTAGTTTTGGTTAATACTATATTTAATCTTTTCTGTGTTAGAATAGCAACACCTCTAGTTGGGATACTGCATTCTGAATGCGCTATCACGTCGTATCCTAACTGCCCAAGAAGTTTGCGATCTTTATAGGTGATATGTGTTTCGGTGAGCAAGGCTATCTGGGGCCTATACAGATTAAGCTCTTCAGAAACAAGCCGTCTCTTATTCCTGCCATTGAGTCCCGCAACATTCCAGGCCAGACATCTGATTCTGTGTATTATTTCAACATGTTTAAACCCTTTGCCCGTTTTTGATTTTGATTTTTCGTACTGTGTAGCAACATAAAATAATAACAAAATACCTTCCCCTCCGACCTGATCATTTTAACATTTTTATCCCCCCCTAACCCACCCCAAAAAAACCACCCTCGGAGGTTCTGAATGAACCCCCAATCCCAAAGAGGAGGAAAACCTCTTATACCCAGCTGCCGGTGATTGGGCAGCGCAAAAGAGAAGCAACAGAGGTGGTCCACCTGCTAGACAGATATTGGATCTTTCTTTATTTATATAAGTCTATTACAGTTGGTATAGTGTAAATGTGTAAATGTGTGAATGTGTGAGTGCCCCACCCACTTTTTCCCTCTACTCTCTTTCCCCTACTTCCCTTCCTTCTCTTTCCCTTTCTTTTGTCCCTCCCTTCCCTTTCCCGTTATCCCTGTGTAAGTGTGTAGGTGATATTCTAGGCCAACGCTTGACGTTAGAAGTCAGGTATTTTTTTCTGACTTCATAATGACATATTAAAATATAGATCTCGCCTTTCTCTAAGGTGTTAGTTTGGATAGAGCCTGTTCTGCCTCCTTCTCATCTGTGAATGTGTATGTCCGCCCACCATGGATGACTTTTAAGCGAGCTGGTTCCTGCAAAAAGACCTGGTCACCCAGAGCCTTAAATGGATCAATGAGCTGGCGGAGCCTCCAGCGTCTGTCCATAGTGCTTTTGCTGAGATCAGATCTTACAAAGAAGGTGATAGAGTCGATCGTAACAGGGGAATTGGGCCTAGCTTTAAGTGAAACAGCCTGTCTAAGGAGAAAATTCCCAAAAAAGATCAAAAAGGGGCGAGGAAATCTGCTCGCCTTATTTGCTGTAAAAAGGGGAAGTCTATGAGCTCTCTGGAGCTGGGAGTCCCAATCCCAGTCAGAGAGGTCCGGGAAAGCTTTCTGAAAAAGTGATACCATATATGCCCTTGGGTCGGCCCCTTCCGAGCCTTCGGGTATGCCAAATAGTCTGAGATTGAGACGTCTTTGTCTATTTTCCATGTCCTCCATCTTGTCCTGTAACTTTCCGATCTGTTCCTGGTATTTGTTAACCACACTCTGGTTATAGGCAGATGTCTCTTCCACATTCGAAACCCTTTGCTTTAGGGATTCTATGTCCTGAACGACCCCTCCCACTTTATTATTCAGATCCTGAATGGAGTGCTGTATCTTGATATTATCCTCTCTTAGTTGGAGAAACTGTAATTGCGTTTCCTTATGTTGGTCTGACAGAGTCTGCAAAATGATATTGAGAGGGGAGCTTTGTTTTTCCGTTCTGTCAGAATCAAGGTCAGAGGGAAGCGGGAGGTTTGTATGATCAGAAGAAGGGACATCCGAAGCAGTGAGAGCCAGAGTTTGCTTAAAAGTAGTGGCATTGTTTATAGACCTTTTCTCCTGAGTGTATATAGTAGTCGAGAAGCTTAGGTCGTTCAATGAGTTAGAGACAGGCGGACAAGAATCAATGGATACAGGAAGAGGGGGAGAAGAGGAAGATGCTGATAAGTCCACTTGCACTAAAAATTGAGTCGGGGACGTTTCTTTTGTTTGGTCTCCCAGCATGGAGCTGACACCGGACAGGCGTAAGGCCATCTTCCTAACATTTCCATTGGCTTGAATCCATTTACGAAGAGGGCTATTCTCAGCTATAGGCTTCCCTTGTGGTGGCAAAGTAGTAGGGCCGGCTTTAAACGCATGATTCTTATTGGTTAACAAAAACTGATTGAAAGGATAGGCTGATATGTTGAAAAGTCAAGCACACTTGCTGTTTTGATTAGTAACATTGTGTGCTGAACTTGTGACCTGTGTGCTCAGTTAAGTGTTCCATGAACTGTTTCTATGGTAACAGGCAGAAGGCAGATTAGGGGTAAGGTTCAAATGTATGTCATTTGGAAAGGGTTGAAATGTGTAACCAATAGAAATGTGTGTTTGATTTTGAATAAATGTTAGAAGGAATGTGATTTGGTGTTTACATGTATATGTGTGCAAAATGAGAAGGAAACATTGCCATTCTTTGGATTTGCTGACAGATGCACAGTGCAGAGATTCTGTATAAGAAAATCTGGTGTGTGACTGACATACTTCTTAATCTACAAAACATCTTGAAAGGTGAGTTTTTTAATTGTGAGGGGGTGTATGTGGTCCATTTTGATTTTAATCACACTAATGTATTTCTCCTGCTAAAGTGCAGGGAGTACTTTTTTGTGTGTAGAATCTTATTGTCAGTGTGTGTGCATTTAGAAACCATCCTGTGATAAGCATTTGTATTTTTCGTGTGTTTGCAGACAGATAACTGTGCTGTTTTCATGTTTTGGTAAAATTAGAAACCAGTCATTGTTTATGTATCTGCAAAATGAGTCAAGTTTCTACACTAAAATGCAGTACTCCTTCTAGATTATGAAATGTGTTTTGGTAAAATGCAAGGGATAATGTTGTTTGTCTAGAATCACACAGTGAGTCTGTGTGCATTTAGGAATCATTTTGAGATAAACATTTTGGTACTAATGTGTAGTAGAAAAGTCACCTTACATCTTGTCGACTAGTAAATGTATTTTTGTAAATTTCAAGGGATAGCGTTGTTTGTTTAGAATCACACAGTGAGTCTGTGTGCATTTAGGAATCATTCTGACAGAAGCACTCTATACAAATGTGTAGTAGAAATATTTATGGAATGTGTGCAGTCACCTTACGTCTTGTACACTACTAAATGTGTTTTGGTAAAATGAAAGGGATAGTGTTGCTTGTCTAGAATCATACTGTGAGTCTGTGTGCATTTACGCAACCATTGTAAGAGAAGCATTTGGTAACATCAGGTATTTGCTGAGAGATAACTGTTTTAAAATCGGTTATGTTGTCAAGTTTTAGTAGTATTAGAAGCTAGTCATTGCTTATGCATTCACAAAATGAGTCAGGCTTTCATAGTAGTGTGCGGTATTGAAATATGTAGAATCTCTGCAGTCACTTCAGCCCTTCCACACTAGTGAATGTGTTTTGGTAAAGTACAAGGAATAGTGTTGTTTGTCTAGAATCACACTGTGAGTCTGTGTGCATTTGGGAACCAATGTGAGAGAAGCATTTGGGTGTTTCATGTTTTTGCAGACACATAAGTGCATAAAAACCTATCCTGTTCTTACATTTTGGTAGAAATAGAAACCATTTATTATTTATGTGTTTGTAAAATGAGTCAGGCTTATACACTAATGAGCAGTAGTAAAATATGTGGAATGTGTGCAGTCACATTACCTCTTCAAGAATAATAAATGTGTTTTTGTAAAATCCAAGGGATACTGTTTGTTTTCTATAATCACACTGTGAGTCTGTGTGCATTTAGAAACTGAACTAAGAGAAGGATTTGGGTATTTCATGTGTTTGCAGACACATAACTGCTTAAAAACCTATCCTGTTCTCATACTTTGGTAGAATTAGAAACCAGTCATTGGTTAGGTATTTGTAAAAAGTGTCAGGGTTCTACAATTATGTGCAGTAGTACAATATGTGGATTGTGTGTACTCTGTTTACCAATTCTGGACAAGAAAATGTGATTTGGTAATATGCATGGGATAGTGTTTTTTGTCTAGAATAAACTGAGAGTCTGTATGCATTTAGGAACCATTTAGAAAGAAGGTTTTGGGTACTTTATGTCTTTGCATACACATAACTGCTTAAAAAACTCCAATCATTTAGTCAGTACCCAAGTACTCATGCACTGATCCAGGCCTTAGCACATGGATTGATTCAAACGCCTCTCCACTATGCATGCAGGCCTCTAACCACCTACACACTTGTCTTTCACATCTTCAATACCCCAGTCAGTATTCATACAGTTCCCGCAAACACCCTGTCACTCCCCTTACACTCCTCCAGTGACTCATTCAGCACCATGTACTTATGCATTTACTGCACCAAAAAACAAACACTTATAAATTCATGCAGGCACTCTCCTTGCAATACTCAAAACATTCAGTCAGTGCCCAGGTACTAATGGAGTGAGGCAGGCCTTAGCACATGGATTGATTCAAACACCTATCCACTATGGATGCAGGCCTCTAACCACCTACACAATTGTCTTTCACACCTTCAATTGCCCGGTCAGTATCTATAAACTCCAATAAACACCCTGCCACTCCCCTTGCACACCTCCAGTGACCCATCCAGCACTATGTACTAATCTATTCACTGCGCCAAAACCCAAAAACTTAAAATATTCACCCAGGCACTCTCCTTGCAGTACTCTAATGATTCAGTCAGTACCCAGGTACTCATGCAGTGACCCAGGCCTTAGCCCATGGACTGTTTCAAACGTCTATCCACTATGCATGCAGGCCTCTAACCACCTACACACTTGTCTTTCATACCTTCAATACCCCAGACAATATTCATACAGTTCCTGCAAACACCCTGTCACTCCCCTTATACTCCTCCAGTGACTCATTCAGCACCATGTAGCAATCCATTTACTGCGCCAAAACCCAAACACTTATAAATTCACCCAGGCACTTTCCTTGCAATACTCTAAACATTCAGTCAGTATCCAAGTACTAATGGAGTGAGGCAGGCCTTAGTACATGGCTTGATTCAAACGCCTATCCACTCTGCATGCAGGCCTCTAACCACCTACACACTTGTCTTTCACACCATCAATACCCCAGTCAGTATCCATACAGTTCCTGCAAACACCCTGTCACTCCCCTTACACTCCTCCCGTGATTTATTCAGCACCATGTAGTAATCCATTTACTGTGCCAAAACCCACAAACTTAAAAGATTTACCCAGGCCCTCTCCTTGCAGTACTCTAATGATTCAGTCAGTACCCAGGTACTCATGCAGTGACCCAGTCCTTAGCTCATGGACTGCTTCAAACGTCTGTCCAGTATGCATGCAGGCATTTAACCTCCTACGCACTCATTTTTAAACTTTCAATACCCCAGTCAGTATTCAAACAGTTCCCGCAAATACCCTGTCACTCCCCTTACACTTCTCCACTGACCCATTCAGCACCTTGTACTAATCCATTCACTGCGCCAAAACCCAACCAGTAATACAATTACCCAGGCACTCTCATTGAAGTACTCTAATGATTGAGTCAGTACTGAGGTACTTATGTAGTGAACCCAGCCTTAGTACATGCACTGCTTCAAACATCTATGCACTATGCATGCAGGCCTCTAACCACCTACACACTTGTCTTTCATACCTTCAATACCCCAATCAGTGTTCATACAGTTCCCGTAAACACCCTGTCACTCCCCTTACACTGCTCCAGTGATTTATTCAGCACCATGTAGTAATCCATTTACTGCGCCAAAATATAAATTCACCCAGTCACTCTCATTGGAATACTCTAATCATTCAGTCAGTACCCAAGTACTAATGGAGTGAGGCAGGCCTTAGCACATAGATTGATTCAAACGCCTATCCACTATGCATGGAGGCCTCTAACCACCTACACAATTGTCTTTCACTCCTTCAATTGCCTAGTCAGTATCTATAAACTCCAATGAACACCCTTTCACTCCCCTTGCACACCACCAGTGACTCATCCGGCACAATGTACTAATCCATTCACTGCGCCAAAACCCAAACCCTTAAAAGATTCATCCAGGCACTCTCCTTCCAGTACTCTAATGTTTCAGTCAGTACCCAGGTACTCATGCAGTGAACCTTGCCTTTCCACAAGGACTGCTTGAAATAACTATCCACTATGCATGTAGTGGTCTAACCAGTTTCACACTTGTGCTTCAGGCCTACAATTCCACAGTCACTATGCATACACTCCAGCAAACACACTGTGACTGCTGTTGTAAACCCATAGTAAGTCTTTCAGTACCATGTAGTAATCTATTCAGTAAAGTAAAACTCAACCAACTATGAATTCCCCCAGTGTCTCTCATTATAGTACTGTAATCATTCAGTCAGTAAGCATGTACTCTATCAGTGAGGCAGGCTTTAGGGCATGAACTGCTTCAAAGTAGGATGCACTATGCATGTAGTGGTCTAACTACCTTCAAACTTGTGCTTCAGGACTATAATTTATTAGTCAGTATTTTTATAAAATGTGTTTGTATAGTAATAGAAAAGTATAATTTATAAAGATATTAATACACATTTATTTGTGATTAAGTTTTACAGATACTGTTTATTACCATTAAAATAGAGAAATCATGTGGGACAAAGTAAGAAAAAGAAAATAACAGAAAAAGGACAGTTACTTGAAGACAAATCAACCACAAGTATTGAATGAACAACATAGGTGCCGATTTGGATCCTGGAAAAAATTTCCCCGTACGACTCGTATCCGGTCTTTTTACCGTATGAATCGTACAAGTGCCGTACAAACTGCCAAGTACGATTCGCATGGGAAAAAGTCCATACGAATCGCATTGGGAATAATTCCCCACACGTCCTCGGGTCGGAAAATGTGTCCGACACGTCCCCGGACGATTTACCATACAAATGTGAAAAGTGAAGTCCGACCGCGCAAGTACGATCCATCCCGTGCGTCCGATGTTACAACCGCATGGAAAACACACCGTCCGCACCGAACTCCCATAGCAACCATGGAGACATGTGCCCGCATACGCGCCGAACACCCCCCCCAGCCCCCGTATGTACACGCCCAACCACCCCCCCAGCCCTCGTATGTACGCGCCGAACCCCCACCCATGCATGTACACCCACCCGTGTATATACACCCGTGAACGTACGGCCCGTACCCCCACCCGTGTATATATGGAGCATACCCCCACCCAAACAGTGGATGTACGGACCGTACCCTCACCCGCGTATGTATGGACCGTACCCCCACCCGCGTATGTGGAGCGTACCCCCACCCCAACAGTGAATGTACGGACTGTACCCCCACCCGCGTATGTATGGAGCATACCCCCACCCCAATAGTGAATGTACAGACCGTACCCCCACCCGCGTATGTATGGAGCGTACCCCCACCCCAACAGTGTATGTACGGACCGTACCCCCACCCGCATATGTATAGAGCGTACCCCCACCCCAACAGTGTATGTATGGACCGTACCCCCACCCGCGTATGTATGGAGCGTACCCCCACCCCAACAGTGTATGTACGGACCGTACCCTCACCCACGTATGTACACCAGTGTATGTACGAACCATACCCCCACCCGCGTATGTATGGACCGTACCCCCACCCCAACAGTGTATGTACGGACCGTACCCTCACCCGCGTATGTACACCAGTGTATGTAGAACCATACCCCCCCCCCGCGTATGTATGGAGCGTACCCCCACCCCAACAGTGTATGTACGGACCGTACCCTCACCCGTGTATGTATGGAGCGTACCCCCACCCCAACAGTGTATGTACGGACCGTACCCTCACCCGCGTATGTATGGAGCGTACCCCCACCCCAACAGTGTATGTACGGACCGTACCCCCACCCGTGTATGTACGGAGCGAACACACACCCCACCAGTCTAAGTACGGAGCGCACCCCAGGCCCCAACACCAGCACCCTCACCCAACATCGCGCATGTACGAGTCATACCAAGCCAGAGACAAGGACAGCACTGTACAACAAAATGGCCGATGTACGCACCGTACAGATGCTAAAAACACACGTACTCAACCAGGACAAAGCAAAACAACACAAGAAGACTCCATTCGAATCGCACAAAGCCACAAAACATGTCCAACAAGCACAAATACAACCTATTCACTGACCTGCAACTGCCAAACTCCCAAACAGAGGCCCAAAACACAACCACTCCTTATAACACACCCACCCAAAGTTCAAACACAGCCACACCCACCAATGGACCAATAAAAAGGCCCAACACACACAAACCATGATCCTTTGCAACAGACCCTCTGCACCCAGACCACACAGAGAAACAACTGCACCATACTACAACCTCCACTACACCTTACACCTGCACACCTTCACACAACCACCTTCACAAACACACCCTCATCGCATTCACACACACACACCTGCACAACCACACCCACACACCCACAACCATCCACACCCACACCCCCCACAACCATCCACACCCACACCCCTCACCATGCCCACTAACAAGAATCCAAAGTTCACTAGCCGAGAGTTGGAGGTCCTTGTCGACGAAATCATCAGAGTCGAGCCACACCTCTTTGGAACATTGGTCAGACAGACCAGCATTTCCGAAAAAACAGCCATGTGGCAGACGATTGTCGATGCTGTGAATGCTGTTGCGTCCACCAGAAGGACCAGGCATGAATGCCAAGCCAGGTGGTACGATCTGCGGAGGACGGTCCGCCGCAAAATGACCGACGACCACAACCAGGCCAACATCACTGGAGGAGGGCCGCCCCGCAGACCGGTACACTACCATCCCTGGCAGGAGAAGGTGATGGCCATACTGCCGCTGGTGGGAGTGGAGGGAGTAGAAGGACTCCGAGAGCCTGGTGAGTACACAAACAACTCACCTCACATGGGGGGAACGTCATCCACAACCAAACTCACAATCATGCACGCAACCACCCCAAAGCTATCGCATGACTCAACCACACTCCATAAACACGCACATGCCACTAGTGCCACCATGACCCATGCACCCAGCTAGACAATGCCAAGTCACAGGCCACAGAAATCACCAACACAAGACACGGTAACCCGGATGGCGGGAGTGTGGGCCTCAAAAATCACATAGTGCAACTCAGAAGCAGACAACAATGCCCTCTGCCCATATGGCCTAGGTCACAGCCAGACAAACAGTGTGTCCCCACACAGGAAAGACTTGCCTGCAAATGGCGGACGCCTTGCATGAAGACATGGGGGTGAAGGCACTTTTTGCACATGACAGCAGCTAATGAACAGCCAACACTGTGAAAGAGTGGCAGCACACACCACCACAGCAGCAGCACAGACACAGACACTACACCCAATGGGTGCCTGGAGATCAGAAACAAACTCACATGAACAAGCCAAGGGCCATTCAAAGATCTGCAAACAGTGTGTGCCTAGGAAGCTGGGCTGAGGTGACAGAGGGTGACACACAGAGGGAGGGAGAGGGGGAGAGAGAGGGAGGGAGACACAGGGAGACGGACAGAGGGAGGAGGCTGACACAGGGAGGGAGGGAGAGGGGGACAGAGAGGGAGTGAGAAAGGGATACACAGGGAGACCAATTCAGCCTTGGGTGGTGTGGGAATGTCTGCTCGTCAGCAGGTGGACTGCGTGCATGTAGACAAGGGTGGCCAGTGCCTGAATCCCCCTCTCTTCTCAATGGTAAAACACTGGGCCATGTGTCAACCTGTGCACGAGCACAACGCCAGCTACCTGCTTTATATAAGTGTGTGGAACAACTCCATGTACCCACGTACAGTGCAACACGGAAGGCGCCAATGCATGGCTCGCCACACCTGCTCACTCCACTGCTGACTGCAGTCACAATTGACGCAGCAAGTAAGACTGTGTCACACATAGGTAAAGTCTCAAAAGCTGTGGCCAAGGGACATACCCATGCACAAGTGCACTGTGAGTGGAATGCAAGACATATCCAAATACCCAGACGAAATATGCCAACTTTGAAACGAATGAAACATGGATGTTGCATGGAACAAAAATAACATTGTCTCTCTCACACACAGGTCAACGTCGTGGATCACCCCCCAACACTGGGGGGGAAGACTCACAGGACCTGTCTCTGCGGGATGACGATCCCACCGGCAGCGACGACTCACACCACTCTGTGGACGACCCCGACCAACCTGGCCCCTCTGGTGTCCAACCACCTGCAGCACCTGCGTCAGGTACAACTGGGCCAACCACCACCCCACTCTTGCCACATCCCAGGAGACACCCAGGATCCCTGCCCCACCACCACAACGCAGCCAGGCTGACCAGGAGGGACACGGTGTACCGGGCACCCAGGAGGAGGCAGGCAACAACACAAATGCCACCCCTCAGGGGTCCCGGAGACCCGATGTGCCCACAAGGGCAGGCCAGGCGCAAGTGGGCAGGGGTGGTGGGAGTGGAGGACGGTGGAGGCGCGAGCCTGACCAGTTGGCTGCGGAACCGGTATATTCCCATGTAAGAAACATCCTGGACACATACCGGCAGGACACCACGGGCATGAGCCAGGTTGTGTCCACCCTCAATGAGATGAAGGGGACCCTCGAGGAGATCAAGACCCAGCAGGCCCAGCAACATGCGGAGCAACATGCCTCTCAACAGCGACACCAAGGACGGATGGAGGACAGACAGGCTGAGCTCGTGACGGTGATCACGGGAATTAACCATTCACTCCGTCGGATAGCCGACAACATGGGCAACCCTCCCTGTGCCACCAGGCGAAGAACATCACCACCCACAGGGAGGGATCAGGAGGAGGAGGATACATCCGATGGAGCATCCCAAACATCGTCACGGCCTGCTTCTGAGGGTTCCCGCAGGAGGGCGGGTCGTCCACGGAAAAGACCGTGAGGGTCAGGGCAACAGCACCATCTCCCAGGACACCTGGCCTGGCACCTGGCCCACTAGCCCAACAGCAGCACATCAGCAAATGACATTATCTGCCACATGGACTTGCTGGTCACTGTCTGACCAATGTTGACAAAGACTGTGGCATGGACTCTGATGATTTCCAATGGCAAGGATACCAACTCCCCCAGTGAAGTTTGGATTCCACACACCCGGAAAGCCCCTCTTGTCATACCCCCCCCCCCAACACGTACCCCAACACAAATAAAAACTTACACGATCAAGAGATGATGACTACATTTTGCATTATTACATTACATGTGTCTTGTAAAGTCTAACCATGCCTGAGTTCTCATATGACTTCAGCCATCCATACCCTGGGGCCTGAGTCTGGCACAGGACACACATAGGTCACAATGTATTAGGCAAGACAGACATGGAGCACCATACACACCCATGATGGGCCCAACCAGCTGAGGGGGTGGCCGCACAACCGTGCCGACAGACATATTGAGTACAGCAACAGTCATGCGCAGAGGTCAGGGATCATGTGGAGTGTCCTGGGGGGGCACCCAGGTATGTGTAGACTGGTGGCAGAACCATGTCCTGCCAGCTTGAGTCAGGTGGATGCAGAGAATGGTGGCCTGGCCAACGTTGGATACATGGGGATGGCACATGTCACAATACCCACACAGTCATGGACATCATGCACAATACAGAGTCTAATCCCAGACAAATAGCTTGCATCTTGCTACTCTACACATAGACACATAGCCACTATCACTGAGAACCATGCCAGACATGCCGTATGCACAGTGGCAACACACCAGCATTGACTGAGAAGAGGCACCTTGGAGGCATAGGGACACCTTTATTAGTCATGTATTCCGGAATGCAGAGGCAACTCGGAGTACACATACACAGGTCATGTGGAGTAACATGTGGGTCCAACACTGGCACCCCCCTTCTGCACCACAAATGCTTGATATCCATGGAACTGGCACACAAGTGTTGGGTAACAGCTAAACACCCCCTGCTGCTCACGGAGAGGCTGCCATACACCATTGATCCTCTGATGTGGAAGTCCCACACCATGTCAAGCCAATGCAAACCGTATGTGTCCGAGGGCAGTGTTACACACATTGATGCCTTCATCACAATCCACTATCCCATTACAGATGACCGTCAACAAGTCTGACCATCTATTCAGGTGAATCTAGCTACATGTCATGTGTCCCATGGTGATGCGACATGTCTGCAGAGGAACCAGACATCGACAGGGGCAGTGTGCACACATCGTAAACAACTGCCACACCCAATACACCCCTGATGAATCCCTTACCCTAAGGAGACTTCCAAACTTGTCTGTGCGTGTAACGCTGAGTCAGCACACGATGACGTGTCCATGAGGAATAGCAGTGCCACAACAATGCAACCAGCAGACGGCATGCGCAAGTACCTGGGGATGAGAGTCACACAAGAAGTGAGTCACAAAAAGCTCATCCACTTGCATGTGCATGTACTCGACACATATAAGGATGACAACATGCTAGGTCACAATTATGACTGTGGAAATACACTCATCACTGGCACCATCACTCGAGTGACACATCCACACACACCTCTGACTCACGTGGCATACATGCAGATGGACACACACATTGCAACACATGCCACACAAGGACCAATGTGTGCACACTCAGACACTGGTACTCACCACTAAGCAAAGAAGTCGCGTATGAGCCGACTCCGGATGTCCACTTGCGGAACCACATCCTCCACATCACTAGCCCCATTGCCAAGCCCTTCGTCCTCCACGGGTGGATGGTCCTGATCATCTTGATCCAGGATGAGTGGCACAGCTTTCTCAACTGCCATGTTGTGCAGCATGCAGCAGACCATGAAGATTTTGCAGACCTTCACCGGGGCATATGGGAGGGCGCCGCCGGTCTTGTGTAGGCACCTGAATCGGCTCTTCAGGAGGCCAAATGTCCTCTCTATCACTCGCATTGTCCGGCCATGGGCAGTGTTGTAGCGGAGCTGGGCCGGCGTGCTGGGGTTGCGGAGAGGTGTGATCAGCCATGGCATGTTGGGATAGCCAGCGTCCCCTACATGGAAACCACATGGACATAAGTAGAACAGGAGAAGCAGTCGGGCTGGAAGTCTATGCAAAATACAGGACAGACAGAGTGTACCCACCAACAACACATGCTCGTTCGTTGCGCAGCTGCGTCATCATTTCAGGCACCCTGCTACGCCTCATGATGTAGGCATCGTGTGCTGATCCTGGAAAACGAGCACAGACATGTGAAATCACCATGTTGGACAGACACACCACAAGGGCATTGATGGAGTGGTAGTGCTTGCGATTCCTGTACGCTACCTCCTGTGCCTGTGGTGGTACCAAAGCCACATGTGTCCCATCTATGGACCCAATGACATGGGGCATCCCTCCCAGGGCATAGAATCCACGCTTGACACCTGTCAACTGTTCAGGAGTTGGGAAATGGATAAACTCATCCAGGTGAAGCAACATGGCCTCTAAAAAATCATGCAGCACACGGCTGAACATGCTCTGGGACATGCCACCAACATGAGGTATGGTATATTGAAAGGTACCCGTGGCAAAAAAATGTAGGGCTGCCATTACCTTCAGCTTGGGTGTCAGTGCCGTAGGATACCTGTGCTGCGGTTGCAGGTGTGGTGCCAGCCTTGCCGTCAACTCCTCAATCAACGGTTGGGGGAAGCGGTAGCAGCGTATACAGTCATTCTCCCGCATGTCAGCCAAGTCTAGAATTGGTCGGGGAAGAGGCGGCGCTCTGCAGTAATTTGGAAGTGACAAGGAAGAGTGAGTGCACTACAACAACAATTTATATGTACTGAGCACATGTTAATCTGTCAATACACATATGCTACATACGGAGTCAGGTATGTGCTACATGCCCTGGACACGTATGGCTGCCAGGTGACACTCCTACCAAGACCCAGCTACACACGGGGATTGTGAACCTCCACATCCCATGGCATGGGACTAGCTGTGTCCCAGTGTAAGTGAACAGCCAGATGCAATACAGGAGTGACATACATCAACAGATCAGCAGATGTAGGATGTTGATTGCAGAGACAGGTAGCGGAACACTAGAGCCACAGGTCACATGACATTACACTAGGACAGCCCACACACCTTGCCATGAAGGTGTACATGTCATGACTGACCACACATACATTGAGAGGATGAAGACAGGTCCTTGTTACGCTACTCCGTGTCCCATGCATACATACACACCTTACATATGATACCACATGTGGCCTGGTGTGCATAACAGTGTGCCATGGCCATCTACACACAGACACATGTTGGTTGCAGCAACTGCAGATGCATTTGAGGGAACACCAACATCAAGCTAATGGGAACACACCACACATGCATGACATAGTCACATCGTGCAACGTGGGTAGTCACATGTCAGGTGTGGTAACCCCTGTAGCGGGCATCAGGGGACACTTGCGTGTGTTGTTGACTGTACCATGCCAGTGACGCTTATCTCAAGTGTTCTGTACGACATGCACACATGTCAAAGGAGTGAAGGGCATGTCTGGCACATAGTGCACCATCACACATAACATCTGTACACATCTCATCATACATCTATTGCCTTCACAACTCAGGAGTAATGTGCCACATCACAGCCTTTCACACCTGTGCCCCAAACATGTAGTACTGCACAGACAATGCCTTGATGTCCATCCATGGACAAGTATGTCAGCTCTATTCCTTTCTGTGTGCTGCCTGTCACCACTGTTATGTGTGAAAGGCACCGTACATTCGCTCTGAGGGCGTGTGTACGTTCCCTATCACTATGGGAGTGCTGCCGTAGGCCTAACCATAGTGATAGTGAGCGTACAGGCGTGTGTACGGTCCGTATCACTATGGGTACGCATACGCGAGCACACCCATAGTGATAGTGAGCGTACAGGCGTGTGTACGGTCCGTATCACTATGGGTACGCATACGCGAGCACACCCATAGTGATAGTGAGCGTACAGGCGTGTGTACGGTCCGTATCACTATGGGTACGCATACGCGAGCACACCCATAGTGATAGTGAGCGTACACGCGTGTGTACGGTCCGTATCGATATGGGTTTGCTCGCGTATGCGTACCCATAGTGATACGGACCGTACACACGCCTGTACGGCCCGTTGCTATGGATTTGGGGTGCCCTAGGGCCCCGGAACGCACCGTACCTGTGTGTGAATCTCCAAATTACATAGGGGACACATGAGGGACAAGTATGAAACCAGAGATGCATGCTGGTTGCCATGGAGACCGAGTTTAAACTGTGAATTTGTTGAATGAGGTGGCCTGCAAAAGTCAGTTTGAAATAATCTACTTTGTTGCAAAGTTGTTGTTGAAATGACATCATGCTGAATTAAAAAAAAATCTAACCCCCTCACAGGGGTAGGTTTAAATGGATTGGAGGAAACATAGGATGCAAATGTGAGTGACCAATCACTCTGTACTCCTGTGCATGAAACAGGCCAGCAAGGCAGATATGAGGCAGCCAGGTCCCATGAGAGAGCACTTGCCTGCACATCTTTTGATTCCACAACACTGCTGCTGCTTGTGATTCCCTGGCACCATGTCAAGGTCTGTGGAGAGGGCCCAGCCTTTCACCCTGGAGGAGAATGTGGCATTGCTGGATGTCATCCTCCCACAGTACCCCATGCTGTATGGCCGACCAGGGTTTCAGGTGAGTGCTGAGTCCACTAGCACAGACTGTGGCCCTTTTTTGTGACTGTGACTTCTGGCATTGTGTCCAGGTGTGACACACATGCATTGTACTGTAGGGTGGGTCCCAGGGGGGGAATGCCTAATGTCTCCCAGCCAGAGCATGCTGTGGTGCATGTCTGCCGTCCTCACTTGCATTGTGTTTACTGTGACAATCACTGCATGGTGCATGCCACATTCTGCCTGTCTAATCCTCCTGGGAATGTTGCTTCTACAGTCCTCATGTGATTCTGTGGTCACCCCAGTGTGACAGGTGACTGTACCCACAGATGTGTGTTTGTTCAGTGTACCTGTGCTGAGAGTGTCCACATGATGTGTTCGTACCCTGGACATCGGTGTGTGTGTAAGTCCCCTGTCATGTGGGTGGGTGCATATGTGGAGTGTAGCACCCCAGCTGCATGAGGGATGGATATACCCTGCCCATCTGATGTGAGCAGGGAGCAGTGCTGTGTGTCTGACGTGCAGAGCCAGCCCCACACCTGTGATCCCCCCCAGTCTAGTGGCACATGTGCAGAGTGAGGTTTGTAGCTGCAGTTGGCAATGGCAGGTGAATGTCCTGTGCCTGTGTGTGTCTGTGTACTCTGCTGACGTAGCGTCAGTGCAAAATATATTCCTAGGCAATCAATATTGATACAAATGTCACACACGGAATGTATTGATGTAGAACCAAAAAATAGACAAAATTACTGTTAATGAGGAAATTTGTGTGGCTTTCCTGACGAAGGCGCTAGTGCGCCGAAACGCGCGTCAAAGACAATTCATTGCCGCAATTCTATTCTTATGAATTCTTAATGTTGAATGTTTGTATTTGTCTTTCACTTTTTTATCTTTTCACTCAAGATTGTGTCTATTGAAGTTTTTTGTCATTATATTTGAATTATACAGTGTATAATTTTTTATAATTTGTTAAACATTTTTATATTTTAAAAAAACATGTTTCTTTTTAAATGTCGCATAGTGTATTAGTTCTATGCTTTTTTAAATAAAATACTAATTGTTATTGATAATAAAGATTTAAAAAAATTAATTTCATTACTACATGGTACACTGGCTCTCATTAACAGTAATTTTGTCTATTTTTTGGTTCTACATCAATACATTCAGTGTGTGACATTTGTATCAATATTGATTGCCTAGGAATATATTTTGCATTGTCTCTGTTACCCTGTCCTAGGAATCGACCTAAATATCTTACAGGGGGTCCTTGATACTTTCAAAGGACGTAGCGTCAGTGGCCTGTGGCATGTGACTGCTTTGAGGTGCTGCACATAATCCTGGTGTACCTTCTGATGCACAGTGTGAGTCTGGATCATTTATTGTGTCGTACCCCTCATGCCACCTGTGCACTTTCAATGGCACGTGGTGCATTTGCCCTTACACAGAGGAAAATGTCCCTATGACAAAGGTGCAATGCTTTGGCTGCATACTATACCTTGTTGAAACCAGCAAAATTGTTCTAATGTGTGTCTCTGTGACATGTGGCAGGTGTATTGATGTAGTCTCACTTTTTCAACCCCACAGGTAGGCGCCTCTGCCAAGGAGCAGATCTGGAGGGACGCCGTCAGTGCCGTGAAGAGGACGGATGGTCGCAAGTGGCGCCTGGCCCAGGTGAGAAAACGCTGGCAGGATATCCGGTGCTGGACGCGGAGGATCGCACGGGTCCTGCTGGGGGACCCACCTCTGGGCCCTAAGAACCATGGGCGTCGCCGTCTGACCCACATCCACAAGCGTGTTCTGGCGGTGGTCTTTCCTGACATGGACAGGCGCTTACGGGAGAAGCAGCAGCAGGAAGGGGGTAGGTACATGTGTGTTTGTTGTGTGTCACCAGCATTTGTAAGTGCGCAGTTGCATGGATACACTGCCAGTGTTTAAATGTGCGGTGCAGGTGCTGTCACCCACAGTATAGCGGTGCTGTCCTTCCTCCCTTCCCCTCCTTGCCATGTGTTCCCTGGTCTGTGTGTAGTCACTCTTTCACAAGGTCATCTGGGCTGGCAGTTTATCCACGTGACCAATGCTTGCAGCATCATGTGTGGGGGTGGTGTGTAACAGGTTTTGGGACCTTGCCTGTGCCCTGTCCAGTTCAGTACTTGTGGGGTCCATGTCAATTGGCACTGATGCTGACTCCAGACATAGGAGTATGTCTCTGAAGTGTAATGCCTCACAGCAAGCATGTCCTATGTTGTGGCCTGTGACATGATGTGCATGAGTGTGCGATACGCAGAGTGCAGGGATGGTGGCCTGTGTTGCAGTTATTACCATTCAGGACCATGGAATATTGTGGCCACTACTGTCCCCTGGGGCATATTTTGCTAGGTATCATGTGTGTCATCACAATATGTGGACACTCTCAGTGTCTACAGCTTAGGATGTGCTCTGTGCCATTGTCCCCTGGCACCATGTATATTTACGTAACGTGTTCTACAAGTGTCCACTGTACAGCCTGACCTAATTTTCCGCGTTCATACTCACGGTGGCCAGTGCCTGTGTGTCTTGTTACAATTATCTGATGCTGGCCATTTGTAAATGAGATCGTTGTACAGGCGCACATGGGGTATTTTGGGTCCAATATGGGTTTCTTGCAGCCCATGTGTATTTCTCCCAGACTAAGAGATGCAAGTGCTTCCTGTGTCTCATCATATTGTCTCATTTAGGGGGTGGTTGGTGCGGGCAAGGCCTACATGTCGACACCAGAAATCTCATTGCTCGGTCTGGCCAGTGTGTGATGTTTGCCTGGACATACACTCAAGGTGCAGTGACCCATTCATGTTGGGCATGTCTTTAAGTATTACCTTTGCAGCATGTGCCTCAAGTTCATGGAGATGGTCCCTGCTCATCCCTAGTTACGGCAACGCTGTGTGGTGCAGATGCAGTGCTGGATTGGCCCCAGAGCCTGGCTCCTCTGTCCAAATCCATATCATGTCATTTGCAAATGTGTCATGCTCTCCATAGTTTCTCAGTGGCATGGTGGGTGAACCAACTGTGTGTTGCAGAGCCTATATATGTACCTTGTATTGTAGATGTTACTCATCTTTCTTTTCAGGCTATGCACTGTAACCTATGTAGATTTGACTCATGTGACATATGTATACAGGTGTCTGATTAATTCCTGTTTCTTCACTTTGCCCACAGCATCGTCGGGGGACACGGATGGAGACACCGGCACGGACCGTGCGGAGGGACCGAGCACCAGTGCCAGCAGTGACATCTTAGCTGGCACATCGAGTGGAACTGAGGCTGAGGGGAGTGAGCCGGAGGACCTGTCCACTGCCACCACAGAATATGAAGCTGACGGGTCTGAGGCTGAGCTCTCCGAGGGGGCGGAGGCTGCTCCGACAGCTGACAGCAGCACAACATCTCTCCCCGCCCCCTCCTTTGCCATCAGCGGCCTCCCACTTACTCGTGTCCCTTCCCGGCGTGCTAGGTCATCACGTGTCTCCTTCCTGCCAGGCACCGCACCCCCTGCCCCTGTCTCCACTGCTGCCGCCAATGCCGAGTCTGTGGACATCCTGCGGCAGTTGCAGGTTGGTCAGGCTGCGATGCTTAATGTCCTCCATGGCCACAGCCGAGTGCTCAACAACATGGAGGCATACTTGGAGGGCATTTCAGCATCGCAGGCTGACCAACGCAACTTGCTGCGGTCTATTGACTCAACACTGACTGCAGCAGTGGGTCTCCTGCAGCACTTCGTCCCACCCCCTACCCATGCCCCATCCTCACTTCCCACTCCCATGCCTGTCCCACGTACACCCAGGCGTCAGCATGCACACACCCCACCAGACACAGGCACCACACCAGCAGGGAAGGACAAGCGCACACCTCCTGGCACGCACACACAGGGTGAAGTAGGCACACCCACTGGGTCGGGGGGCAAACGTAAGACACGCAGCCAGAGTGGGAGTCCGCATTCTCCAAAATCCACTCCCTCCAAATCCACTCCCCTCAGCTCTCCTGGCCACAAATCCAGCAAAGACTCCTTCATGGCCGCTCTGTCCCTGAGCCCCACAGTGACACCACCCCGCAAGCGGTCAAAGGAGTCCCCGGTCAGGGTGGTTGAGTACCCCCCCCTGTCCACACCCTCCCCAGGTAGCACTGCGACCCATCCCTGTGACCCCCCCCCCTCCTTGGGGCCTGTGGTTCCTTCGGGTGCAGGGGAGACGTGTGCAGCGCCGTGCTCCAATCCACCTTTGGCGCTGCCTCACCCCCTGTGTTGGAGTTGTACGTCCCTGCACCCACAACACCTACCCTTGCCCCTCCTGTCCCTGCGGTGCCTAGTCCTTCCCCCCAACATGATGCCCCCCCCCTGTGGAAGACAAAGGAGTCTGACTGTGCAGGCAAGCTAGGGGACACACGTCCCACTGTGTCCCCCATCCGGATTTGAGTCATGGACTGCCCTATGGGCCTTGTATATATTGACATTTATGATGAATCTTACTTACATCCTGCTGAATAAAGCAATTTGTTTTTTCCATGGAACACTACTGTTTATCTGGTATTGCTGTTGGTGGACCTGCTCCATGATTTTGGGTGGTGATAATGTGTTGGGTGTGTGGGAAATGTAGTCTTGTGCTGGTCATAGGGTGGACCCTGGTATCTGTGTGCCATCACAAGCTGTTGGCTAAATTACTTTGTTCATGTAAGCAGTTACTGCATGGTGACATCGTCCCAAGGTGTGTTCCTTCCTCTGTGTAACCTGACATCTTCCCTGCAGGGTGTTTCCAATATGTGGTGCTGAGCTGTGTCTACATCAGCTGGGTGTGTGACGGACTCCTTCAACATTGCACATGCATGCTGAGCGATGTCTCCACCTGCATCATTCGTGGCATCCTTGATGGTCACTGTACTTGTGTATGTAGACTGTTGAAATGACTTCATGTGGACATGTTCTCTATTAGGCGCTATGCATGTGTGTACTCCCAGCCTCGCACACATGTGGTACATGTACTGCAGGGTCTTTGTGCACCTGACTGACATTTGTGGGCATTGTATCTGTGGGTACTCCACCCTTTGCGTTCCATGGGCACTGCTGGGAGGACTCTACACCCACCCTTCCTGTGTCTGGGCACTGCTGGGAGGACTCTACACCCACCCCTCCTGTGTCTGGGCACTGCTGGGAGGACTCTGCACCCACCCCTCCTGCATCTGGGCACTGCTGGGAGGACTCTACACCCACCCCTCCTGTGTCTGGGCACTGCTGGGAGGACTCTACACCTACCCCTCCTGTGTCTGGGCACTGCTGGGAGTGATAGGCACCCACCCCTCCTGCGTCTGGGCACTGATGGGAGGACTCTCCACCCACCCCTCCTGTGTCTGGGCACTGCTGGGAGTGATAGCCACCCACCCCTCCTGCATCTGGGCACTGCTGGGAGGACTCTACACCCACCCCTCCTGTGTCTGGGCACTGCTGGGAGTGATAGGCACCCACCCCTCCTGCGTCTGGGCACTGCTGGGAGGACTCTGCACCCACCCCTCCTGTGTCTGGGCACTGCTGGGAGTGATAGCCACCCACCCCTCCTGCGTCTGGGCACTGCTGGGAGGACTCTACACCCACCCCTCCTGTGTCTGGGCACTACTGGGAGGACTCTACACCCACCCCTCCTGTGTCTGGGCACTGCTGGGAGTGATAGCCACCCACCCCTCCTGCGTCTGGGCATTGCTGGGAGGACTCTGCACCCACCCGTCCTGCGTCTGGGCACTGCTGGGAGGACTCTACACCCACCCCTCCTGTGTCTGGGCACTGCTGGGAGGACTTTACACCCACCCCTCCTGTGTCTGGGCACTGCTGGGAGTGATAGCCACCCTCCCCTCCTGCATCTGGGCACTGCTGGGAGGACTCTACACCCACCCCTCCTGTGTCTGGGCACTGCTGGGAGTGATAGGCACCCACCCCTCCTGCGTCTGGGCACTGCTGGGAGGACTCTGCACCCACCCTCCTGTGTCTGGGCACTGCTGGGAGTGATAGCCACCCACCCCTCCTGCATCTGGGCACTGCTGGAAGGACTCTACACCCACCCCTCCTGTGTCTGGGCACTGCTGGGAGGACTCTACACCCACCCCTCCTGTGTCTGGGCACTGCTGGGAGTGATAGCCACCCACCCCTCCTGCGTCTGGGCATTGCTGGGAGGACTCTGTACCCACCCGTCCTGCGTCTGGGCACTGCTGGGAGGACTCTACACCCACCCCTCCTGTGTCTGGGCACTGCTGGGAGGACTCTACACCCACCCCTCCTGTGTCTGGGCACTGCTGGGAGTGATAGCCACCCCCCCTCCTGCATCTGGGCACTGCTGGGAGGACTCTACACCCACCCCTCCTGTGTCTGGGCACTGTGAAGGACTGGGTTTTTCTAAGACCCAGCGGTGCCAGGGAACAACACCTGAAACCTTCGCGGGTTACCTGTTCTGGCGTACCAAACACAGAGACACGGGACACTTCCAGCGACGTCAGAGATCAGCGTTTATTTACTGCAGGGATACAGAGGTCACAAGAAGTACACAGCGTGTAGGTTCTCGGAGACTGCTTCAATTTGCAAAAGTAGATCGCTCCTTTTATACACGTTTTTCCCATAGAACAGTATAGTGAACAAAGATTACAACCCGGTTCCCATAATAAACTTCAAAAGGGTCGCGTTCATGTTTCAGGAGGCCGGAACATAATCACCACAGTATTGCCGGTTCCCAACTGTAAAAACATATCTTCTCTGTAATAAAACACACTCCATCCTGATCGTAAACACATTAGGAGAAGGGACAAGAACAGATGCAAAGAAAGGACAAGGATGCACAACAGATTAGAGAAGAGTGATAGGAGTAATAAAGGGAACTTGATAACGGGATCAGAGACACCGTGTCTAATGTATGCATGGCTGAAACAATAGACCGGCACGGCAAGATGAGACTTGAGAGGGGCCATCTGCCTTCGTCGTGTCGTTTCCCTCGTAATAAAAGTCATACTCCAAAGAACACGTGTCCCTCATGTAAGCTTGGGAGTCCCAGGGTCACGAAGCGGACAAAGTCCGTTCGCTGGCTACTTGAGGGCAAGAAACAAAATGGATGCCGTATCTAAAATGGAACCCGAGGGGTCAGATGAACAAACCCAAAAATCAGATGAACCATACGTGGTTGCGTAGCGAAACTGCGTACACCCACTATACTCGTCATTTGCGGTTCATAGATACCCAACTCACCCATATTCGTCACCACCCAAAAAGTGTCGTTCCGTCCCACACGGAACCTCAGACGCTCCTTTTGCCCTCATGTAGGCAAGCACTAGTCAAGATCGGAATCTATTTCAATATTCATCAGATCGTGCAGTTGCTGCTGGAACATTATTCTATTCATCAACGTCTCCTTGGTAACAGATGGTCGTCTTATACACGTTGTAGCACATAGGCCACATAAGGCAGGACCACACTGTACACAAAGACAACACGTGAACAGAAACGTCACAACAACCCCTACGATCATCAGAATCTTCCAACCCCAAGTTGACATCAGGCCCCAAAACCATCCTAGTAGCGTCCAATTACCTTCGTCCACGTGTATGGACTCGGAGATTTTGTGCAACTTCGAGATGGCTTGGTAGACAGTTGGAGCATTATCAGGAATAAAAATGCAACAACTCGAATGGATAACTTTACACACGCCACCTCTATCTGCGAGAACAACATCTCGAACCATACGGTTCTGTAACGTCATGAGTCTATCCGCCTGAAGTTCAGCTGTGAGATTACCAAGGGCACTTGCAGTAATATTAGCAGTCGACTCTACTACACGTGTCAGCTGTCTTAGGTTCCTACTATTAACCATAGGTCCCCAAAACGGCAAGAAACCCTTAAAGAAGTCTCCTGCTTCTTGACTGGCAGTATCCTCTTTGCTAATAACGCCTCTCACAACTCTAGTCTTGTGATAATCTGAGGCAACTGTGAAAGTCGGTGGTAAAAGATTCGCAATATAACATGTACCCGAAAAATCACGGGGTAACCATGTATAGGCGCGTTCATAACATACAAAATAAGTGCCCTTAGCGGTCAGAAAAACAGGGGAGGAGAGCATCGGCAGAACATACGTGTCAGTGCAAGCACTGTTCCCAAGTTGTGCTCTCGGATTTCGACCCAGACCTTTCAAGCAGAAATTACCGAGGTGTGGTACAATCCATATTGGGGACGAGCTCTTAAGCTGTCTATCACCCACTGACGTACTATACTCAGCCTCGCTCAGATCCTTATAAGCCTGTACCTCTTCATTTGGGATAAGCGATGCATCAAAAACATCTCTATCTAAATCCGCTATCGCTATCGCCAAAGGTTTGTGATACGGCCCAGGACCAAAATTGGCAGAACGTGGCTCTCGACTGGGGTAGGAATCTAGTGCACTACGGAACATAGTTTGGAATGCTCGAGCCGAACCCTGGGAACTGTAAGGAAAGACCAAATATGGAATACCCCTATCCATGGTATGTGGCATTAACCCACACACCCAACAATTGGTAGTATTCATCACCAACTGATGCTGATGTAGAAGTTGAACGAAGGAGTTATTCATAAATTCCGCACGCCTAACCTGTTCATGTTGAGGCAGGGGATGAAAAGAATGTGGGGAAACAGTGGTGAGGGAGCTCAGTTTAGGAGCAGAGGTAGGTGAAACAGAAGGCAATAACAACTGTACTCCAAAATACACTCCACCCACCAATAACATAGATACGATCAGGAACAATAGGAACACCTGAAACAAAAAGCATTTTGTACATACAACTCTTCTTAATTCTGATCTCTGCGCCAACATCCTTTCTACTTCCAACAGCTTAGGGAATGCCATCCTCTACAAACCGTCCGTGACGTATTTGACGCACTTCGTTCTGAGTAGCGATTATCAATCCCCAGGAGTTCCCAGGAATCGACAAAAGTAACCGACCTAGCGTCAGAAACCTGCTAAACAGAAAGGAGTACCCGCACGGCCCTACGGTGACCCGGATGGAGAGGTTCCCTCGAAAAGTTCAGATTACAAATCTCTAAGCCGTGGGAAAGCACATAAAAACTCAAAAAGGAAGGATATAATTGTCCATAATGTTCATAACATCAAAAGCAAATATACAACTAATTTTTATTAGTCCTTGAACGAAGAAAGTATCGACTTCTTCCAGGTCGAGTTTGCTCTACAAACAATTGTTCGGCTGGCGCAACAGTATTCGATGAAGTGGACAACGAGTCAGACCTTGGGCTTTCTGCTACCGATAACTCCACATGTGGGTTTGGCAGTGACAAATCATTCCCCACAGGTTGAGCGTCGCTAAACGGCACAAAGTGCAAAGGAGTCTCAGTTTCTGTTGTCAAAATCCCAGTCCTCACCCAACCATCCGTCGGTAAGGGAATCGGTACCCTTTTCATATGGCTGGCGTGCACCCAATTCTTCCGGCCCTCCAGTCGAACCGCAGTCCTCGTCGTCAATAAGACTTGAAAGGGGCCTACAAATCTTGGCTCCAAGTTGCGCTTTCGACCAAAATTTCGGGTAACAACCCAGTCTCCTGGCTGGAGCTGGTGTCCAGGGCCCTCTGTCTGCGCCGGTAGAGCTTCAAAGACCTGTTGATGGATTAACCGTAGTTTAGTGGTCAAATCATGCAGGTAATCAATTAACATTGGGTACTCAAGACTATTAAAAGCCCTTGGTCTCGGGACCCCCCAAATATTCGCAGGGTGGCCGAACACAATCTCATATGGGCTAAGCCCTACTCGAGAGTGTACGGTCGCTCTGGTCGATAGGAGAGCCAGAGGCAAGGCATCAGGCCATGATAGACCAGTCGTAGCCTGGATCTTGGCGAGTTTTAGTTTTAGGGTACCATTGTACCCTTCAACCAAACCCGCTGCCTGTGGATGATTAGCGCTATGGAACTTTTGGCGAATTCCAAGACCCTTGCACACACTCTGCATTACACTTCCCACAAACTCACTTCCATTATCCGACCATACAATCCGTGGCATTCCGTACCGAGGAAAGTATTCCTTCAGCAGGATTTTTGCTGTGGACAGGGCAGTGTTATCCTTAAGAGGATAGGCCTCAATCCATCTGGAGAACGCACAAACCACAACCAAAACATACTTTAGGTTATTGCATCTCTCCATATGGATAAAGTCCAGCTGGATAACCTCAAAGGGACAAACGGGAGGAGCAAAATGACCAGGTGGAGTGGGAGTGCCCTTGCCGGGATTGTGCATTAAACACACCATACAGTTCTTAACCACTCTCTCGGCACACTTAGCAATACCCTCATTTCTCCATACAGGTGACAAAAACCTACATATTCCTTTCGCACTAATATGTGCCAACCCATGAGCCATCGTCACAACAGCTAATACGTACGCATCTGGTAACATCCACCTCTGACATTCCGTCAGGTCAACCCAACATCCATGCATGTCCAACTTTCCCGTACTTTCTTTCCACTTAGTCTTTTCGGCTTTAGTAGCTTCGTTCTGAATTGCTTTCACACTCTCAATAGTATTTTCACACATACCAGTCTCCATCGGCCACCTCACTGAACTCGTGACATACATTCGGGTTGCAAGATCCTTAGCCGTTTCCTTAGCAATCTCATCCGCGAACGCATTACCACGACCAACATCATCCGTCACCTTCCGATGTGCACTACATTTAACAATCGCCACTTGTTTAGGCAGTGTAAGTGCATCCAAAAGGTCATTCACAAGCTGCCCATGCTGAATCTTCGTACCATGTGATGTCATAAATCCTCTTTCTCTCCACAATCTTCCAAAGTTATGCGCAACACCGAATGCATACTGACTGTCGGTAAACACATTCACTCGCTTTCCTTTAGACAAGACACAAGCTCTTGTCAATGCAATCAACTCTGCAGCTTGCGCTGAATTCTGATTCAATCTCGCAGTTTCCACAACCGTGCTCAACGTCACTACAGCATACGCAGTCGTCACATCACCATTCGGCAATTTAAAGCACGACCCATCCACATACAAGGTACCATCGGGATCTGTCAAGGGAGTGTTTTTTAGGTCCACACGACCTTTTGTTTCTTCCTCAGTTCGTAAATAACAATCATGTGGTGGCACATCATCTGATTCCATATTAATCGGCAACAATGTCGCCGGATTCAGTACATTACAACGTTTGATCTGTATATGACTTGCCAAAAGGGTCAGCTCGTACCCAGACAACCTTGCACTCGTCAGATGTTGAGTCTTTGTCCGATTCAAAAGAGTATCAACTGCATGCGGAACCATCACCATGAGCATATTATCCATCACAAGACCTGCGGACTGCCGAATAGACGCCGCTGCTGCCGCTGTCGCCCTCAAGCAACTTGGCAACGCTCTCGCTACCGGGTCTAAGGTCGAGGAAAAATATGCACACGGGCGCTGCTTGCCACCAAATTGTTGCGTTAAAACACTCAACGCACAACCTTCCCTCTCGTGAACGTATAATGTGAATGGCTTGCTATAATCAGGAGTACCTAACACAGGAGCCGAACACAGTGCGTCACGTAGTTCAGAAAAACTTTTCTGACATTCCTCCGTCCATGGCAAAGGAGTCGAAACGTCCTTGCACGTAAGAGCTATCAATGGCTTCGCTAACAGTGAAAAATTCGGAATCCACTGTCTGCAGTATGACGTGATACCTAAAAAGGCACGCACATCTATCTGGGTCGTCGGCACGGTCATTCGAGCAATTGCTGCAATTCTTTCAGGGGTCAACCTTCTTCCCGCCTTTGACAATAAGTGACCTAAGTAGGTAACTTCTTGACAACAATATTGTAACTTAGAAGGTGACACTTTATGGTGTAAGTCACAGAGATGCTGCAATAGTGACACAGTAGCAGTCCGGCAAACTTGTTCAGTATCTGCAGCTACCAACAGATCGTCAACGTACTGAATCAAAGCCGCACCAGTTGGCAGCACAAATGCATCTAGTTGACTTTTAAGAGCTTGGCTGTAGATCGATGGGCTCTCACAGTAGCCTTGAGGTGCGCGTTTGAACCGGAAACTGCGACCTCCTAACGAAAATCCGAACAAATCACGGCTTTCCTCAGCAATCGGAATGCTAAAGAACGCATTCTTCAGATCGATTACCGAGAACCACGATGCAGAGGCTGGAATCAGAGTCAGTAAAGCTGTAATGTCTGGAACCACAGGAAACTGCGGGACAACAATTTTATTTACTTCCCGCAAGTCAATAACTAGACGGTACACGGGAGGCTTGGACGGATCAGTTCGTTTCAAAATAGGCAACACGGGACTATTACACACGTTACCTCGTGTCTCCTCGATAACGTCTTTACCGATCAGATCATAGATGATCGCTAATAGTGCCCGTTCACCATCAAGGGAAATACGATACTGTGGTATGCGTGGTAAGCGCGCATCAGCTTTCAATTGAACAACATAAGGTGGGATGCTCAGTAGGCCCACATCATTGGGACCTGTCGCCCACAAAGAAACCGGAAGAGAACTCAATTCCGGCGGGAGCTTATCGATTGACAGGTACATAGGGGAGATCACATTCTCACCCAAGGTAAGCTCCATACCCGTAGGAGAGCAGTACAAAGTCGCATGTAACCTCTTCAGCAAATCCAAGCCCAAAAGATTCTCACCACAACCAGTAGTCAAAATCAAAGGAGCTTCTAACTCGTGAGACCCAATCGTAAGGGGCAAGGGGCTAGAAACTGGATTGCTAACGGGGGCGCCAGAGAATCCAACGGAAACATTCGTTAAGCCAGACAAAGGCGCGCCAGGGAGTTTCGAATGCATAATGGAACTTTTTGCTGCACCAGTGTCCAACAGAAAAGGCTCAACGACGCCCAATGTGGCTACTGCAACATAAGGCCCTCTCTGATCAACCGGAACTGATACTTCTCCCTTCCTTTGTCTATGGCTGTCCTAGTAGATACCATCCGTATCAACATCATGCTCAACGTAATGGTCATCCACATGATACTGCGCAGATCTACCGGACGATGGTTCACGTCGATCGAAACAATTCTGCGAGTCTGAGGAAGTGGCAAAACGCTCGGCCTGATGCTGAGTAACTCCACGACCTCTACCACGTGAAGCTTGTTGAGGACCACCACGACCTCCTCGAGCTGACACACCATTATTCCTATCACGGAGAACCGGACAATTAAACTTCAAATGGCCCTCCCCTCGACAGTACGCACATTGATTATATCCCAACACAAAACGAGGTGCGGGAGAGTCATTCCGTGTCTGCGATCTAGAGAACTGTGATTGCGATCTATTTGGCTGGTGCGAATCATTGAAATTTGAGCGCGGAGGATACGCTTGCTGCAATAGGACCTTAGTTTTAAGATCCTTCGTTTTCTTATCTGCACGTTCACTTTCCTCCTTTTCCCTATTTTCGTAATATTGGGCCGTAGCCAATATTTGAGCAGTGGTAGAAGCAGCCCATGAACTCTCAGAATTTTTCAACTTATTGCTAAGTTCGGGCAACAAGTTCGATACAAACTTATCAACAAACAACCGCTGACCACCTTCTGAACCCATGTCCTGGCCACTATGATCGACAAATGCTTCCTCAAATCTCGTAAAGAAGTCGGACACGCTTTCATCCCTCTTTTGCTTGCACGCGGACAACTTGTCCCAATTGACGCGCATCGCTGGCATAAGCGTTTTCATGAGGGTAATTATCCGCTGGGGCAATTCCACAATAAGCTGCTCAGGCTTAGCTCCACCAACTTGCTGAGCGTCTGCCGCTGTAAGGGCAGCCCAATCACCGCCCAACTCGGCCGCGTGATTCTCGTGACGAATTTTCGCCCAAATCGGCTGAGGCACTACATTGCCAAACAACATATCAATATCAGCAAGGTTCATAACAGTAGCATCCACCAATTGAGACAACTCCTTATAATAACCCGCTGGATTTTTACGGGGATCAGGCAAAGTTTGCTTCACCTGTAAGACTTCCGATCGTTTCCAAGGGAGGTGTATCCACACTCTCTGAAAACGGCCTGGGACAGCAGGGTTAGCATTAGGATCACCTGGCATCCATACTGGGGGAACTTCCGGCATAGGATATTGACCAGGTTTCGCCATCCACTCTGCAGTCTCTTCCTTAAACAATGCTCGAGGTTGCACTGTACATCGAAATGATAACAGACGTTCTAGAGCTTCTCGAACCTTGTCACCCACGATCACACCAGTTGTGAACCGATGCTGGAGATCAGAAACCTCTGACGGTACATTATCTACCACATCGTAATCCCACTCCTCCTTCAACGATTTACACAATTCCTCGAACACGAATCGTTGAGTGGGCGCATTAAACTGAGAAAATGTGTCAAACACTACACGTGAAGAGTATTTAACGGGATTACGTATCCATTTACGTGCCATTTTTACCAGCGATTCACGTTCCCTATCATCAGGAAGCTGGCTGCGCCTCTGGGCAACATCAGAAAGAGTTGAGCCGAGTATTGGCCCAAAAAGCGGGGAATAAAGAGTAGCAACAGCAGTCAGGAGACGACTACGAACAGAAGGAGAAGAGGAAGAAGGTGCAGGCGCAGCGACAGTAGGAGTGGAGGCAGTAGAAGTAGACGCGGTACCAGGAGTAGCGGGAACGACAGACTGAGGAGGGACTTGGAGAGGCGCAGTAGGAAGAAAAGCCGGTAAAGGAGGATGAACGATCTGCGGTACAAGAGGATTCGGGAGAGCGGGAGGAACAGCGGGCTGACCAGCGGCCGCCAAAACAGCAGGTGGAGGAAGAGGTAGAATCACCGGACCCAGAGTATCGGGAGCATAGGGAGGTGGTGATTTCAACAGATAAGACAATAGCGAATCCTCTACCGCTTCTTCACCTGACTTATCGTCATTAGACGGTAGCACCGGATAACATTTATCCACTGCCATATGATGAAGTCGAGCCCTAACTTCCTGCTCTTTCTCATTTTTGTCTCGCTGATACTGTTCAGCATCTTGCATCACCGCAATAACACCGTCTCTTTTATTTTTCTTACTCTGTTTGATTTCTTTCTGCTTGGCCTCTTTCCGCCACAACCGGAAGGAATCAAACATGGCCGGCCTAGCCTTCTTTTTAAACAATTTAGCTTCCAAATTATCTAAAACGGCAGTTTCGAAACTACCATGAGATGGCCAACTAAGAACCCCATCATTTTTAGTGTAGCGGACCCAATATTCATTATACACGATAGGACCCACGCCATGGCGACTATAGAGCTCGTAAATTGGAGTTCCAACCGGAGGTATCGGACATGAATCCTCCAGCCGGGAATCCATTCTGCAACATTTGAGAAACCTGAACAAAGGACTACGGCTAGGCATCGCGCACACTAACCGAGTTTACAAACTTTAAGGGCTATCGAATTTATGATATCCTCGCAAAAAGTTTGCGAGACCCTCGGTTTTTGGCAATTGCAATCGTCAAATAAAACCCAACAACTAAGAACCACTAATGCTATGGTACCATGCAAACAACAAAGGAACACTGGGAGTGACCCACAAATACTTAACTGAAAGAACAATGGCGTCACCAGGAAGGCCCGTCTATCGTCTCGCCGTACAAAGGACTACGCCAGGCGCCAAAACAGGTCGACAGTCAGGGCATCAGTCCGTCGCAGCCGTCAGGAGGCGGGGATCTTCGCGGGAAAAGACGTCGGGCCACTTATTTCGACAGCTGGATCGATGAAGCGGGGTGCACCTTCCCTCGGAGATTTCACACGAAGTTCCTCACGATCGTCGGGCTTTGGACCGGTACCGCTGATGTCGCCCAACGTTGGGCGCCAACTGAAGGTCTGGGTTTTTCTAAGACCCAGCGGTGCCAGGGAACAACACCTGAAACCTTCGCGGGTTACCTGTTCTGGCGTACCAAACACAGAGACACGGGACACTTCCAGCGACGTCAGAGATCAGCGTTTATTTACTGCAGGGATACAGAGGTCACAAGAAGTACACAGCGTGTAGGTTCTCGGAGACTGCTTCAATTTGCAAAAGTAGATCGCTCCTTTTATACACGTTTTTCCCATAGAACAGTATAGTGAACAAAGATTAGAACCCGGTTCCCATAATAAACTTCAAAAGGGTCGCGTTCATGTTTCAGGAGGCCGGAACATAATCACCACAGTATTGCCGGTTCCCAACTGTAAAAACATATCTTCTCTGTAATAAAACACACTCCATCCTGATCGTAAACACATTAGGAGAAGGGACAAGAACAGATGCAAAGAAAGGACAAGGATGCACAACAGATTAGAGAAGAGTGTTAGGAGTAATAAAGGGAACTTGATAACGGGATCAGAGACACCGTGTCTAATGTATGCATGGCTGAAACAATAGACCGGCACGGCAAGATGAGCCTTGAGAGGGGCCATCTGCCTTCGTCGTGTCGTTTCCCTCATCATAAAAGTCATACTCCAAAGAACACGTGTCCCTCATGTAAGCTTGGGAGTCCCAGGGTCACGAAGCGGACAAAGTCCGTTCGCTGGCTACTTGAGGGCAAGAAACAAAATGGATGCCGTATCTAAAATGGAACCCGAGGGGTCAGATGAACAAACCCAAAAATCAGATGAACCATACGTGGTTGCGTAGCGAAACTGCGTACACCCACTATACTCGTCATTTGCGGTTCATAGATACCCAACTCACCCATATTCGTCACCACCCAAAAAGTGTCGTTCCGTCCCACACGGAACCTCAACTGCTGGGAGTGATAGGCACCCACCCCTCCTGCGTCTGGGCACTGCTGGGAGGACTCTGCACCCACCCCTCCTGTGTCTGGGCACTGCTGGGAGTGATAGCCACCCACCCCTCCTGCATCTGGGCACTGCTGGAAGGACTCTACACCCACCCCTCCTGTGTCTGGGCACTGCTGGGAGGACTCTACACCCACCCCTCCTGTGTCTGGGCACTGCTGGGAGGACTCTACACCCACCCCTCCTGTGTCTGGGCACTGCTGGGAGTGATAGGCACCCACCCCTCCTGCGTCTGGGCACTGCTGGGAGGACTCTGCACCCACCCCTCCTGTGTCTGGGCACTGCTGGGAGTGATAGCCACCCACCCCTCCTGCATCTGGGCACTGCTGGGAGGACTATACACCCACCCCTCCTGTGTCTGGGCACTGCTGGGAGGACTCTACACCCACCCCTCCTGTGTCTGGGCACTGCTGGGAGTGATAGGCCCCCACCCCTCCTGTGTCTGAGCACTGCTGGGAGGACTCTACACCCACCCCTCCTGCATCTGGGCACTGCTGGGAGGACTCTGCACCCACCCCTCCTGTGTCTGGGCACTGCTGGGAGGACTCTACACCCACCCCTCCTGTGTCTGGGCACTGCTGGGAGTGATAGGCAGCCACCCCTCCTGTGTCTGGGCACTGCTGGGAGGACTCTGCACCCACCCCTCCTGTGTCTGGGCACTGCTGGGAGTGATAGCCACCCACCCCTCCTGCGTCTGGGCACTGCTGGGAGGACTCTACACCCACCCCTCCTGTGTCTGGGCACTGCTGGGAGGACTCTACACCCACCCCTCCTGCGTCTGGGCACTGCTGGGAGGACTCTGCACCCACCCCTCCTGTGTCTGGGCACTGCTGGGAGGACTCTGCACCCACCCCTCCTGCGTCTGGCCATGTACGCTCCATACATGCACGGGTGGGGGAACGGTCCGTATATACACTGTTGGGGTGGGGGTACGCTCCATACATACGCGGGTGAGGGTACGGTCCGTACATACACTGTTGGGGTGGGGGTACACTCCATACATACACGGGTGAGGGTACGGTCCGTTCATACACTGTTGGGGTGGGGGTACGCTCCATACATACGCGGGTGGGGGTACGGTCCGTACATACACTGTTGGGGTGGGGGTACGCTCCATACATACGCGGGTGGGGGTACGGTCCGTACATTCACTGTTGGGGTGGGGGTACGCTCCATACATACGCGGGTGGGGGTACGGTCCGTACATACACTGTTGGGGTGGGGGTACGCTCCATACATACGCGGGTGAGGGTACGGTCCGTACATACACTGTTGGGGTGGGGGTACGCTCCATACATACACGGGTGAGGGTACGGTCCGTTCATACACTGTTGGGGTGGGGGTACGCTCCATACATACGCGGGTGGGGGTACGGTCCGTACATACGCTGTTGGGGTGGGGGTACGCTCCATACATACGCGGGTGGGGGTACGGTCCGTACATTCAATGTTGGGGTGGGGGTACGCTCCATACATACGCTGGTGAGGGTATGGTCCGTACATACACTGTTGGGGTGGGTGTACACTCCATACATACGCGGGTGGGGGTACGGTCCGTACATACACTGTTGGGGTGGGGGTTACGCTCCATACATACACGGGTGGGAATACGGTCCGTACATTCACTGTTGGGGTGGGGGTACGCTCCATACATACGCGGGTGAGGGTACGGTCCGTACATACACTGTTGGGGTGGGGGTACGCTCCATACATACGCGGGTGAGGGTACGGTCCATACATACACTGTTGGGGTGGGGGTACGCTCCATGCATACGCGGGTGGGGTACAGTCCGTACATACACTGTTGGGGTGGGGGTACGCTCCATACATACGCGGGTGGGGGTACGGTCCATACATTCACTGTTGGGGTAGGGGTACGCTCCATACATACGCGGGTGGAGGTACGGTCCGTACATTCACTGTTGGGGTGGGGGAACGCTCCATACATATGCGGGAGAGGGTACGGTCCGTACATACACTGTTGGGGAGGGGGTACGCTCCATACATACGCGGGTGAGGGTACGGTCCGTACATACACTGTTGCGGTGGGGGTACGCTCCATACATACGCTGGTGGGGGTACGGTCCGTACGTACCCGTGCCCACGCTGTGGAATGCTTGTGCGGCCCGTACCCAGGCCTTTGGCACATGGGTACGGCCCGTACCGCCATTGTTGGGGTGGCGTAGGTGTGGGCGTGGTACGACTCGTACCCATGCTCTTAAGGCGTGGGTACGGTACGTACCTGTATTGTTGTGTTGCCGGTTCGCGTCGTTGCCCACTTCCGTTGTGGCGGACGCTGGCGTTGCTGGACATGCCCCCACCCCCTCGAAGTGACCAGGGCCTGGAGGTCAGGTATGTCCAGGGCATGTGAGCTGTGTGACTTGGGTGGGGGTTTTGTGTCCTGCCCCTGCCCCCCCCCCCCTTTCGCCCCTGGGTGTTGTTCTGACCTTCTGCGGCGTCTGCGTCGTTACCTGTAGAGGAGGTCGACTGCTATGAGGGCCGGGATGACACATAGGTTCGGGTCCATGTCTGTCCGTCGCGTACAGGTGCTACTTGTGCGCGTCGTCTTGATTTCCCGGCAGTTTTTGGCTGCCGGAAAATATTCTCCGTGCGGGATGACGTCGGTGCGAATCGTACTTTCTGGTTCGTGGAACGCAGGCTGCATGCGTCCCGACGTCATGTCGGCGCTTTTCCGGATGTCATTTGTATGGTTATTTTCCTCGGTTGGTGTTTTGTACGACTCGTACGTAAATAGTGTTTCCGTGCGAATCGTACTTGCATGTTTGTAGAGTTTTACAACCGGGTACGAGTCGGACGGAGAAAACCCTCCGACCGACGGTTCGTACCCGGTTTCTCCAGGATCCGAATCGGCACCATAATGTGGCTAAAAAGAAAAAATCTTCTGGTAAGATCACAAAGCAATTTATTAAAAAAATTTGTAGGACCAGACAGAATGTACAGAATGCTGAAACCTCTGAGAATGCTTCAACTAGAAAAAGTACTCAAAATAATAGGAAAAGCAAAAAAAGCAAATGGACAGTCAAAGGACAGGAAGTATGGTAAAAGAAGACAAAATCAGTATAAAGAAATACGCAAAAAATTATTTTACAAGAGAGTAGTACATAATTTGCTGAAATATACGAAGAAATATAAAAAGAGAACTCTATTTTAAAAAAAGAAGAAGCTTAATGAAACAATTGTTGAAAAGGCTTTTGAAGTAAAAAAGGAAACTATTTATTTTAGTATTAAACAGAATTCGATCACTAAATAAACCAATCCATTCAATGAAGGCCAAAAGTAAGAGGAAAAGAATAATTAACAGAACACATTTTTGTGATTTTTTTTGGGTGAATGGAAACACAGTTCAAGTTCAGAGCCTTTCTTTAATGGAGGGAGTTATTTACAGAGCAATAATTTATTGCATGCAGTTGACACCAGTGGTCGCGAGGTTAGAAATGGTTGTCCAATTGACAAAGAGAAAATGGTTCAAAGAAATGCAGAAGAAGTGATAGCTGATGAAGTTCTAGGGAGTAGTCCTAAAGACCCTGTGTACACTTGGGATTGCAGTAGTATTTGTAGTGTGCGACAAGAATCTATTGATAAATTATGCAATTTCTTACGAGGATCTAGTAAAAAAAGTGTTAAACAAAAGATTATGATGTTGCAAGGACTAGACCCTTGCAGAGTGAGAAAAAATACTGGTTTGCAAGGTCATTCTCTGGCTTGTCTTTCTAGGAAAGTTTGTCAAAGTGTTTTTCACCATTTCAGGATGTTGGCAGTACATCATACTCAAATGCGGAAGTTAGTGAGAAGATTGTATTACGCAAAAAATCCAGCACTTAAGTTAAATGAGTTGAACAGTGCTCTTTTGCATGGGTCAGTATCAGATGTGAAGAAGGTTTGTGATGATATTGAGTTTTGTTACTTTGGTCATCAGCAAGAGAGTGCAGAAACTGACACATGAATAGAACAAAATGTTTTTTTATGTTTGAAAATGCTTTATTAGAGAAAAATAGAAGGAACAGCGAAATACAGATCATTCAAATAACATAGTCCATGCTAAATTAAAAAAGAAAACAGTAGATCAATATTCGCTAACAAAAGAAACCTAAAAAGCATTTTATAAAAAGTTTTTATAGAGAAAAAAGGGGGGGAAAGAGAGAAAAGGAGGAGAGAAGGGAGGAAGGAAAGGAAGAAGAATAGGTAAAAGGCACTATAAAGAGAATAGGAAGGAAATCGGGCAAAAGGATAGGTAGAATAGAAAAAGCAAAAAAGCCTAGGATAGGGAATACTTAAATACAGGAAAAATAGATGTAAATGGAAAAATAGAAGAAAGATAGAAGAAGAAGGACAGAGAAAAAGCTGTTCATGGAGGTTTAAAATTCTCAGAGGATAAAGGAGAGATACGTTTCAGAGCCATGCGGTCAAGATAAGTTGTGAGAGGCAGCCAGAATAAATCTCTATTAAGGGTAGGGGTGGAAGCAGCAGCAAAGCGCACATCAAGCCTATGATGATGACAGAGAGAGTTCCACCAACATTGTATAGAGAGTTTGTTAAGGTCTTTCCAGTTAAAGGATATGTGTTGAAAAGCCAGAGCCAGCATGAGATCTAATAGACCAGAGGAGTGTGAGGGTATATCTAAGGTGTCAGAAAGACTACCTAAAAAGAGAAGAGGGATAGAGTAGGGAGTAGAGATCGAGAATAGGCGAGAAACATAAGACCACACCTGACCCCAGAGAAGACAACAGGAGGGCAAAGAAAGAGTAGGTGAAAAAGATCAGCATTAGGGGAGGCACAGGTCCAACAGTTAGAATCTTTATCAAGAGAGAAGCGAGAAATAGAAACTGGAGAAAGGTACAATTTGTGGTAAAGAAAAAACATAGATTGGGTCAAGGAGGCAGAGCGAGAAATTTTTAAGGACCTGGACCAAACTTTATCCCAAAGAGCTATAGACCAGTCACAGCCCAGATCCGACTCCCAAGCACATTCCAGCTTAGATTTCAGACGATTAGGGTTGGGGGAGGAGAAGAACTTATAAATAAGAGAGGCTTTGGGAAGAGTAGACAAAATCTGAAGCAGGGGGGATTGAGATATAGGAGATGATGACGAAGGAAGGGAATAATAAACATCAAGTATAAGGGCCATGAGGACAGTGAATCTGTGGAAAAAGGATTGCGGGCATTGAAACAAAAGTCGGAATCGAGGAAATGAGCATGGAAGAAGACCATCAAAGAGTTGGTTAACCCACACCAGACCCTTTGACCTCCAGGCATTCCAGCAAATAGGGCGATTGTGCAGGAGAATAAGCGAGTTATACCAAATAGGGGAGGCTAAAAAGGATTCACGAGAAGTTAGATCAGGACGGACCAATGGACGCAAAAGAGAGGAAGTATGCTTGAACAAGGGGAGAAGAGTGGTTAAGTTCTTAGCAGAAAAATGCACAACCTCAGATAAAGAGAACGGAGAAAGCAGAGAACGTTCAATAGAAAGCCAAAGAGGAGCAAGAGGGGAAGGTGTCAGAGAAAGCCAGTTAGAGGCCTGACGGAGAGAAAATTACTTATGATAGAGACGAAAGTCCAGAAAGTTGACTCCGCCATTCGATTTTGGCTTCCGAAGAGCAACTAGAGCAACCCTCGATTTTTTATGGTTCCATAAAAACTTAGAAAGACTAGAGTCGATGCGTTTGAAATAAATATCAGGAATATGTATAGGGAGCATGGAAAAAACGTATATAAGAATGGGGGATATCATCATTTTAATCGAGTCCAGCCGACCCCACCATGAAAGAAAGAGAGGATTCCAGGAGGATAACAGTTTATCAATACGGGATAGTACAATAGACATATTCAACCGAATGGATGAAGAGATGGAGTTAGAAAACCATATTCCGAGGTATTTGATTTTAGAAGAATTCCACGCAAAGCCAGTGGCAGAGAACTGATGAGGAAGACAAAATTTGGTGAGAGGAAGAATCTCAGTTTTATCAGAGTTGATCTTGTAACCAGAGACTTGCGAAAAGGAGTTAAACTCGCTTAATAAGGCAGGAATGGATTTTCCAGGATCAGAAATGAATAAGAGAATGTCATCTGCATACGCAGAGTGTTTCAAATGGGACTTGTCATAAGGAAAACCAGAAATAGATATGTTATTCCTAATAGATGTAAGAAAAGGTTCTAGAGCCAGAACAAAAAGTAGTGGGGACAAAGGACACCCTTGACGGACTCCACGTTGGAGGGGAAAATAAGGAGATAAATGACCATTAACTGAAACAGACGCCTTAGGGGCAGAATAGAGTAAAGAAATAAGAGAAATAAAATTAGGGCCAAAGCCTTGCCACCTCAAGGCAGCAAACAGAAAGGACCAATCAACTCTATCAAACGCCTTCTCAGCATCTACCGAGATGGCAGCTAAAGGGATAGTAAGAGAAGGTACTTTGTTTAGGACATTAAGGAAAAGGCGGGAATTGTCCGAGGTAAGTCTGCCCTTAACAAAACCGCACTGTTCCTTGCCAATGAGATGAGGGAGAAGAGGATCTAACCGTAAGGCGAGAAGTTTGGCGAATAATTTGTAGTCCACATTAACTAAGGATATTGGTCGGTAGTTTTTACAGAATTGGGGGTCACGACCATCCTTGGGTATAAGGCAGATCGTGGCCTCGTGAAAAGTACCAGCAGCTGTGCCAGAGCTAAAGAAGGACTGGAAAAGTGAGAGAAGTTTAGGGAGCAGAAGGTCTGAAAAATGTAGATAGAATTCTACAGAGAAGCCATCAGGACCCGGGGATTTACCTTTAGTTAAAGTCTTAAAAGCACTGCCAAGTTCGGTAATAGAGAGATCATGATCAAGAGCAGGGAGGTTGAGATGAGAGGTGGAGGGGGCAGGGATGTTATCGAAATAGGACTGGATGAGAGAAACAGAAGGAGGCGATTCAGGAGTATAGAGAGACTGGTAGAAAAGTTGGAATTGGGCAAGGATATCCTGTTCTTTGTGTAGGAGAAGATTATCGGAAGAATAGATCGACTCTATAAAGTTACGCTCCCTACGGGACTTAAGATAATTGGCCAAAAGTTTACCCGATTTGTTGCGACCACCATAGTAACGAGCACTACTCCGTAGTAAGATTGAAGAAGCATTATCGGTAGTGGTTTTGTTGAAATCAAGCTTGGCACGTATAAGATCTGGTAAAACAGTTGTGCTAGAGGAAGTATAGAATTTATGCTCTAGGGATTTAATATGCGCGAGCAATTCTTTCTGTTTATTGAGAAAGCGTTTCTTTTTCTTCGAAACAAAATCTATTACAAAACCACGAGCGGTTGGCTTGTAAGAATCCCAGATAACATGGGGGGCTAAAGAGGGATCGGAGTTGAGTAAAAAGAATTCTGTAGCAAAGGAGAGAAAGGAAGAGGAAAAAAGAGGGTCTATGAGAAGAGAGGTATTGAAACGCCAACAAGGAGACTTGGGATGTGGAGGGAGAAGATCAAGGACTGTGACAATGGGAGCATGGTCTGAGATAACTATTGGTTCTATAAACGAAGATAGGAGATTTTGAGAAAGAGATTGAGAAAGGAAGATGTAATCAATCCGAGAAAAAGAGGCATGGGGAGGTGAAAAGAAGGAATAATCTAGAGTGTCAGGATGGGAAAGTCTCCATGAGTCAATAAGGTGTGAATTAGATACAGTGTCTAGAAATTGTGTATGTGATTTGTGAGGTGTAAAGCGGGAAGAGGATTTACGATCAAGAAAAGGATCAACAATTTGATTACAATCCCCTCCCAAGATAACCATGGAATCACTGTGCTGAACACATTTCGAAGTGATTAAAGGCCAAAAATTACAATCAGGGTGGGTAGGACCATAAACATTAAACACAGTCAAAGAAAAAGAATTGATTAACAATTTAACTAAAACCCATCGACCTTCAACATCATTATCTTGAGAAAGAACTTTACATTTGAGCTTCTTGTGACACAAAATGGCCACACCATTCTTTTTGTTAGATGTAGGAGAAAATAAGACTGTTCCCACCCATCCTCTCTTCAGTTTAAGAGATTCAGCCTCAGAGAGATGAGTCTCTTGTAAAAGGACTAAATCAGGGTTGTAAGAAGCTAAATGGGAAAGCACTCTCTGTCGTTTAATAGGGTTAACAAAACCTTTCACATTCCATGAAATAACTTTGAATTGAAAACACTAAAATTGTAAGAAACAAAGAAAAGCCATAAGTACAAAAAGGTTATAAACAGTGCCAACCGATACATGAGAAAAAAGGGCAAGACAAGAAAAGAGTCAAAAGATACAGAAAGATAAAGGGAAGGGAAAGAGGGAAAAAGGCAAGAAAGAAAAAGTACAAGGAGAGACAGTACATATCCAAATAGGACGACTGAAGAACACATACCTGAAGGGGGAAAAGGAGATGACATGACAATGGGGTATGGGAGGATTCGACAAGAGTGACCTCCTAAGCCAGGAAAGCCACATACTGCACCAGGACGGGGAATGAGTAAGACGAACCGTGTGGGATGAAGGAGGACACATCGGGCAATCTAGGAGAGGAAGAGAGAAACAAATTATACAAAAATTATGCTAAACAAAAACCACAGGAAGGCCAACAACATATGAAAAAAGGAATCCAATCCGGCAACCACAAAGGAACCACATCAAAGAGAGAAGAGCGTATGCCAGGATAAAAACATATCCACAAAACCTGCAAGAAAAACGGGAAAGCCAAATAATAATCAACCATTAACGGGATTGGAAGTATCCATGCCAGCATTAGTCTGAATATGAATGAAGTTCTTGAGTTCAGCTGGATCTTGAAAGGACCAAGTATTGTTTTGGTGAGTCACTTTGAAGGTACAAGGGTGAAATAGACCATACCTAGCCCCGAGAGAACGTAGAGGAGCTCGAAGAGACAGGAACTCTTTCCTTCTGGCAGCAGTGGCATTGGAGACATCTTGAGAGAAAAAAACTCTCTGGCCCATCCAGGATACTTGACGCTTCGTTCGAGCAGCAGAGAGGACCAAAAGAAGATCAGTAAATTTTAGGAAGAGGATGATGACTCCTCGTGGTTTAGTTGAGGAGGAGGAACGAGGGCCGAGCCTATGGGCTCTTTGGATACTTAGAGAAGTAGTAGCAGGAATGTCCAAAAGTTTGAGAAGAAAAGAGGAGAAAAACGCCACAGGATCATCTCCTTCCAAGGACTCCGGCAGACCATAAATGCGCAGGTTGTTTCTCCTGTTCCTATTTTCCAAATCCTCAGTGTGCTGTTGGAGGGTGAAAAGAGACTTCTCCAGAGAGGAAATACGCTGAGAATTAGTCTGAATCTCTGTGACCTGCTGCTCCACAGATGACATACGAGTCTCCATATTTGACCATTTGGCTTCAAAGAGCTGCATCTTCGTATTGGTCTCCTCCACAAATGGGCCCAAAGCGCGTATTTCCTCCAGCAGCATTTCCAACGATATAGGTGATGAAGGGGTCTCAGATGGAGGAGGAGGAGAATCCTGTTTCAAGCGCTTAGACAAGGAAACAGAAGGAGAAGACTTGTTCAAGGCAGATTGCGATGGAGAAGCATGGCTAGAAGACGCTGTCGCCATTTGTTCTGTGGGAGAAGAGTGACCTGTCGTTGAAGAAGAGTCAGTTGAAGGAGAGCTCTTCGAGGGCACAAAGACAAACTTCGGGTTGCGTAACTTGCCCATAGAAGCTGGAACTTGCCAATGACTGGACGAACAATAAGCAATCTGCCAATGTGCCTCGTGCGTGAAGAGCAAAAAATTCCACTATGCTTAAATGGAGAACACAGAGGTCAGCAGGAACAGCAAAGAACCACAGCAAAAACCATGGAAAAATCAAAAATCAGAATCAGTTTCAACCAGTAGTTAAAGTCACCTTCCAATGGCAACGAAGAAAACACCAGCCAGTGCGGATGACTTATGCGCAGAGGAACAGTAAAAACAGCTGCGGAGAGATCCCAGGATGTGGCGAAATTTCACTCTAAACATAAAATCCTCAAGGAAGAAAAAGGACGCATTCCTGAAGAAATCCTCAGATAGAGCACCTCAAGAAACATTTGGTGAGAAAAGTATACAGGCAGGGGTCCTCCGTGAGGCGATATTCATGAGATGAAAAGAAGCATTCCACTCTTTAAACTAACATGAGGTGGTCATTCTTTCCAGGCAATTCCCAAAAACAAAGCAGTGCTGGATAGAGAAAGGTAGGAGACTGAAGGATTGGCGAAGCAGGAGCATGATAGGAGCGTGAAGAGCATAAGGATAAAACCATTAAGCCATAGTGTCAGAGTCCAGGCACTGAAGAAATAATATGAGGAACATACCAGCGCCCTCCTCAGCTTTGCGCTCGCGACGCGCTGATGACAAAATGGCGGTCGCGCTGAGGGAGTTACATGTAGGAGCGAGAGCGGGGCAAAAACTGCATAAAAAAGAAATCTGGCGCTCACATCTTAAGCGCGAAGCTGTCCGCTCCAAGGTGGCACAAGAAGCAGACGAAAACGGCCGCAGATAACGGACAGGGAAGGAAAAGTCCGCCGCGGTGCAGGAGAGCTCCGAGCTCAGGCGGCCATCTTGTTCGGCGTCCAAGCCACGCCCCCTCAATAGAACAAAATGTTAAAGACAATGTTTTACCCATGATTACAAAAAATTTTGAAGATCAAATCACAAAGCTTAAGGTGATTTCAGGTGAAAGACCAAATGTTTCTTGTATTTGTTGTCGGCAAACTCACTATAAAAATCAGACTAGGAGTGTCAATCTGTATTTAAAAAGTGAAACAGAAAATAATGATAAGTGGAAGGAATTTGCAACTTATTTGTTGGTAGAGGATTGTTTTGATTTGGGTTCTGACCAACGTATTTGCAAATATTGTTATAACAAATTAGATGAGAATAAAATGCCTGCTAGAGCTGTTCATATTAATCTAGAGTTGGTTGCTGTTCCTCCAGAGCTGATAGATTTAAATACCTATGAGTCTATTCTCATTCAATGTGTGCACCCGTTTCAGGCTGTTGTTCGAATGGAGCCTAAAACAGGTAAATTGACTCCATCAGATTTACAAAGAGGATTAAAAGGAAGAGTTGTGTATTTACCGTTAGATGTAAAGAAAAAAATTGAAACTATTGGTGTAGACTGTGCAGAAAATGAACCACTAGTTTTTCTAGTTAATGGTGTTCCTACTAAGAATAAGAAAATCTGGAAAGAGTTAGTGGATGTTACAAAAGTGCAAAAGGCAAAATTGTATCTGATAAAAATAATGAGTACTATAGAAATGTGTTTGTAGGAGAAGAAGAAATAGATTTAGCAGAAGATACCGAAACGTCAAGTGGACAAATTGAAAAAGTTGACATTTCCAGATGTGAAGAAATCTATGAACATTACAGTGTACATCCACTTCATTCCAAAGAAGTGATGAGGAATACGATTGAGTTATTCCAAATGAAAAAAGCAAAAGGAAGTCCCATGAGTGTATGGGAAGAGAGCTTGGAAGCTCGTTGTTTCCCGCAGTTGTTTCCAACAGGAAAAGGTGGCCGATATGATGAACGTCCTGTGCAGATTCCTGCATCTGAATATCGGACAACAAGATTATATGCTGAAGATCCAAGATTTTGACAATGTATCCCTTATATGTTTCATCTTCTGTTTGAAAGTGACTTGTCTGGAATTTCATATGCAGTAAATCACATTTTAAAAACTGGAATGCATCGGCAAAATGTAACTGCAAAGGATTTTATGGATAAAGTGCATCAGAGAGATGATCATTTAGAATCTCAGTTGATTAATCTGATGGCATGTCAGCGTGGGACTAATGAATATTGGTACCGTCGTCATGGAGAACTGAAATGTATGCTACGGAACTTAGGAACTCCTACATGGTTCCTTACACTAAGCTGTGCTGAGTACGCTTGGGATGATTTACTTGAATGTCTTCGAGAGGCAAATTCCAAAATAAAGAATATTGAAAACAAGACACCTGGAGAATTGTGCTCTTTGGATCCTGTTAATGTATGCAGATATTTCAATCATAGATTTGAAGCTATGATGTCTTTCATCTGCAATAAAAAGAATCCTCCTCTTGGAGAAGTTGTGGATTTCTTTTGGAAAAAGGAGTATCAAGAAAGAGGTGCTCCTCATATACATATGTTGTTATGGATCAAGGACGCCCCAAAATTTGGAACAGATTCAGATGATACTGTTTTGTCTTTCATTGAAGAATATGCCACATGTTTTGTACCCAATAGCAGAGAAGATAAAAACTTAAAATAACAAGTCTTACGGTTCCAAAGCCATAGATGTGTCAAATACTGAAGAGGAAAGAACAAGTCTAGGGATAAGTTCTATACCAAATGTCGTTTTGCATTTCCACATCCTGTATTATCCAAAGCAAGAGTGAACAGTTTTATGTCAGCTATGCGACATACCATCACAAGAAAGTCTCCGAAAAATACCTACAACTTAAGAAGAAGCAAAGAGTCAAAATATATAAGTGACTACAATCCCGTTATTTTATCCATGTGGAACGCTAACATGGATATTCAGTATGTTGCGGACAATTCCATTGCTGTTGCTCGATATGTAACGTCCTACATTACTAAATCAGAAAAGACGGAATTGAAAGAAATGTGGGAAGAGATTTCTCACGAGAAGACTCTAAGTAAGAAATTACACAGTTTCAGTTTGAAGATGTTATCACATCGAGAAATTAGAGCATATGAATGCTCAGATCGGTTATCATCTGTAAGTCTATACTCCAAAAGTAGAAGAATCATTTGGGTGAGTCTAGGTCTTGCAGCAATGCGAAATCGGGTACTGACATCTCTTCAAGAAATTGAATATTTAGCAGTAAAAGAACCAGATAGTACAGATATTTTGAAAATGAATATGTTGGACACATATTACCCAAACAGAAGTCATCATCTTGAGAACATGTGTTTCTATGAAGTGCTGCTAAACTACACTTTTAATGCTTGTAAAGATAGCATACAATGCAGTGCTTTTGCAAATTATGTGAAAATGTTAAATGATGAAATTGATCAAGAAGCTACAATTGCAGCTGAGATTGCTAGAGACAGTTCTCAAGACTGTCAAAGTTCTGCTGCAAGATCCACTAGGACAACCAATTGTTGAAAATGAAGCAGCAATTGCCATGAATGAGATGGAAACAGCAATGCATCAAGCTCAAGAAGATGTAATGGAGTTAGGAAACTTGGAAGAACAATTAAATGTTGAACAGAAACAAATATATCAGCAAGTGAGACAACAGATTGACCATGGATTACTTCATGAAAAGAAAGAGTGCTCATGCACATTATTTAAACCTATCCGAATGTATGTGAGTGGACAAGCTGGAACAGGAAAAAGGAGTGGACAAGCTGGAACAGGAAAAAGTTTCTTAATTAAAGTAATTACAAGTATCTGCAGAAAACAACTGAGTCGCATTTGTCTTGTGTTGTCACTGCTCCAACTGGGTTGGCAGCACATAACATTAAAGGAATTACTTTACATCGTTTACTAATGCTACCAGTAGAGCATGAGAACAAATTGGAATACCACAAGCTATCTGGAGAAGCTTGTTGTGAAGTGTCAAGAGTCCTGAGGAAAATGAAACTTCTCATTATTGATGAGGTAAGCATGGTTTCAAACTTAATGCTTGCCTTTGTGCATTTAAGAATGCAGCAATTTCTTAAAACAGAGTATGACGTGTTATTTGGAGGAAAACACGTCATAGTTTTTGGAGATCTACTGCAACTGACTCCTGTAAAAGGACAACCAGTATTTAAAACACTTGCTCTTGAAGACACCAGAAAGTTTCTGGATAGTGTTGGAAACGTGAACATTTGGTCATTTTTTTAATACAAAGAACTGACGAAAAATATGCGACAGGCAAATGATGCTGAATATGGAAGTATTCTTCAAGATATAAGAATTGGACTTCTGACAGAACATAGCAAACAAGCTTTGCAGAGTCGATTACTTTCCAATTTTTTTCCAAATGAAAATGTAGTTCCTGAGAAAATATACATGAAAATTGCAGAAAATAAATCTGTTATCTGCTTAATGCCAACACTGCGCGAGTGTTCTATATTCAACGAAGAACTATTGAAACTGGAAAATGAAGAAATTATAAAAATGGAAGCCATCGATAAAATAGAGCATGAAGGAATCACTATTATTTTGACGGGAAAATTGAAAACAAAACTGGATTCTTTAGAAAAAAAGATATCTAAAACAGCTGGTTTAGAAAAGAATCTAAATGCATGTATAAACTGTCGGGTAATTTTAAGGCGTAATTTGGATGTAGAAAAAGGTTTAGTTAATGGAGCAATGGGTAAAGTTGTGGATTTTGTTAGTTATCAGAAAAAAGATGGAATTGAATTTTTAAAAATTAAATTTGATCAGATTGAAGAAGTTATCAGAAAAAAGATGGAATTGAATTTTTAAAAATTAAATTTGATCAGATTGAAGAAGTTAAAGAAATTGGTCGTTGTTCAGTTCGTTTTTTGCTTGTTAAAGATTTATATGTCCATAGGAAACAATTTCCATTTGCTCTGGCATAAGCAGTGACTATTCATAAATCTCAAGGATTAAGTGTAGACAGTGCATTGGTGAATATTGGATCTACTGTGTTTAAAGAGGGTATGGCATATGTAGCTTTGTCGCGAGTCAGAACATTATCTGGTTTGTTTTTGATTGATTTTGATGACACAAAAGTTACTGCAGATGCAAACTGTGTAAAAGAGTATAATAGGTTAAGAAGAGCGTATGCTCCCAATTTAGGTCAATATCCTGTATTTGACAAGCATGTGGTTGGTCGAAAAAGAAGGTATGAGAATATCTGTACTGAAGGTGTAGAGAAGGGAAAAAAACAAGATAGGGGCCGATTCCGATCCTGGAAAAACCGGGTACGAACCGTCGGTCGGAGCGTTTTCTCCGTCTGACTCGTACCCGGTAAAAACACCATACAAACTTGCAAGTACGATTCGTACGGAAACACCATTTCCGTACGAGTCGGAAAAAACAACGACCGACTGCAAAATACATACGAATGTGATCCGGGACACCGCGGCCGTGACGTCCGGACTGAGTTAGGCATGTTTTTACGTCCCAGCAAGTACGATTCGTACCGACAGCAGTCCGGACGGCAATATTTTTACGGCACCCAAAAAGTGCCAGAAACGCGAAGTACGCCACGATGCGAGCGGAATAGGGGGCCCGGTACGCGCCGTCCCCCCCCACAGCCCCTCGTATGTACACGCTGTCCCCCCCCAGCCCCCAGTATGTACGTGCAGCCCCGCGGATGGACGCGCCATACCCACAGCCCCCTCGCGGAAGGACATGCCGTACCCCCCCAGCCCCCCGTAGGTACGGTGCGGACCCCCACCCGTGTATGTATGGTGAGTACCCCCACCCCCGTAGGTATGGTGCGAACCCCCACCCGTGTATGTACGGTGCGGACCCCCACCCGTGTATGTACGGCGCGTACCCCCACCCCCGTAGGTATGGTGCGGACCCCCAGCATGTACGCGCCGTACATACACGGGTGGGGGTCCGCACCGTACATACATGGGTGGGGGTCTGCACCGTACATACACGGGTGGGGGTCCGCACCGTACATACAAATGTGGGGGTCTGCACTGTACCTACGGGGGTGGGGGTACGTGCCATACATACACGGGTGGGGGTCCGCCCCGTACATACACGGGTGGGGGTCTGCACCGTACATACACGGGTGGGGGTCTGCACCATACATAAACGGGTGGGGGTCCGCACCGTACCTACGGGGGTGGGGGTACGCGCCGTACATACACGGGTGGGGGTCCGCACCGTACATACACGGGTGGGGGTCCACACCATACCTACGGGGGTGGGGGTATGTGCCGTACATACACGGGTGGGGGTCCGCACTGTACATACATGGGTGGGGGTCCGCACCGTACCTACGGGGATGGGGGTACGTGCCGTACATACACGGGTGGGGGTCCGCACCGTACATACACGGGTGGGGGTACGCGCCGTACATACACGGGTGGGGGTCTGCACCGTACATACACGGGTCGGGGTCCGCCCCGTACCTACGGGGGTGGGGGTACGCACCATACATACATGGGTGGGGGTCCGCACCGTACATACATGGGTGGGGGTCCGCACTGTACATACACGGGTGAGGGTCTGCGCCGTACACATGGGGGGCTGGGGGTATGGCGCATACATACGGGGGGCTGGGGGGGGGACGGCGTGTACCGGGCACCTGTTTGGACGTCTCCATGGTTGCTATAGGAGTTCGCTCCGGACGGTCTTTTTACCATACGGTTGTACAATCGGACGGACGGTACGAATGGTACTTGCGCGCTCGGACTTCAGTTTTCAGATTCGTACGTAAAAATGTCCGGGGACGTGTCGGACACCTTTTCCGACCCGAGGACGTGTCGGGGAATTTACCCAATGCGATTCGTATGGACTTTTTAACATACGAATCGTACTTGCCAGTTTGTACGGGACTTGTACGATTCGTACGGTAAAAAATCCAGATACGAATCGTACGGGGAATATTTTTCCAGGATCAGAATCACCCCCATGATGTTGTCATTGCAAGCAAAAAAAAGAAGGACACTGTTGAAGAGATTGTTGGTTATCAGTTTGAAAATAGTTCAGGTGTCAACTGCTATGCTAATGTAGTGGTCAATGTTGTTTTATATCTTGAAGGTTTGCAACAACAAATTATGCAGGATCGGGAAAAAAGATTTTGTTCCTTGTTGCATTCTGTTTATGAAAAATTGAGAACTGATACAAGTAAAATACAAACTGTTACTGATGTTCGGAATCTTTTGGATGTATGTTCTGGTTCTACACAATTTATGCAAAATATCCAACAAGATGCTCAGGAATTTTTAAACAGGAAGGTGTAGAAATAGAAAATATTTTTGGCCTTTGTTACAAATGGGAACATCATTGTGAAAATTGTATGTATACATCTAGCACTAATGTAGACACTGAAAGATTTCTATATTTAACATTACCGGACTGTAAATCAGTGTCTTTCAATAAATTAGTTAAAGCTGCAAATCAAAACATGGAGTGTAGCAAATGTAAATCAGAAATGTTATCAACATTATTTTTACAAAGATATAGACAATATATAATTTTAATGATGCAACGTTGTACAGCTGATGGGAGAAAATTGGACACTTTAATAAAACATTTTGTAGCAACACAACTACCAATATCAGGAAGGACTTTTGTAGCAATTGCAATAATTTTCCATGATGGTCCTTCCACAACATCTGGACATTACACTGCCTATCTAAAATGTGACAAAGGCTGGACACTTTGAAATGATGCCCAGTTGGTTTTCAAACAACGTTTGCCTAGTGAATTACCAAATTAATACCTAATATTTTTAAAGCCAAAGTTTTAGGAAGATAATTCAGCCTCTGAGGAATTTATTATTATAATTTAATAGGATTACCATTGGACAATTTACATAAAAACAGTGCAAAAATACCATTTGGCCTCAAGGAAAAAGGTATATGTTTGAATTATGGACTTTTTCTTACACATTGACTCGGTGTATATTTTAAAGCAACAACATTTACAGTTTTTATAAATTTTAGTTATAAAATTTTGTTAGCAGTAAGCATTTTATATATGTGTGATTTGTATTTTCTGGTATTTTACCGAGAAAGTATTGCTGTTTTTTTTTAAACAATCTTTTTGATTGTTTTTTTTTTTGCCTACTGTTATGTGATGAGTACGATTTAAATCACTATTTGTAGTGAAATTCAATATATTCTGAGAACAGCAAAAAAGGCAAACAAATTACTTTGTTTAAATTATGGTGTGTTGTTAAAAATGTATTATTACATGTTGTAACAATTTTTTCTTTTCTTTCACAGATCCTAATTCTAAAATAAGCAATTTACCCCAATTTACATCACAAAAAACATATGAAAAAAATGTGTACCAATTTTTATTTCTATTACTGTGAAGGTAAGTTTAACTAAGTATTAATATATATGCACAATGGGCAGATCTGCATAAAGCTACAAAGTTTGAATACGTTTTTCAAAACACCCTGTTTATACCTATGTAGTTTTGGAATGTCCCTGTCATAGGATATCATGTGACCTGCAAAAAAACTGATTTGAGTGGTTCATAATATTTCCCATTGTACCTATTGAAGGACCGCAATGATTTCAATCATTCTTCTTTGAGCATCTTTGCAGACAAAACTCTGTGCTTACCTCCTATCATTCACAAGCAATTTTCCAAACAGAAATATGTCACTTTTTGTAACATAGTTATAGCGCAAGACACTCTTTCATATTTACAAAGAGAGGGAAAGGCACTCTGTGTACCTTTTCTTCTCCATGTAAATAGGACCTCATCATACACACCACTTTGCGTTAAAAGGGCTTTCTATAAGTGTTGCTGTGTGTGATTGCACAGAATACTCATAGAACAAGACACATCTCCAGATTTATCAAAAATCATAAATCTGGACATGTGTGTGAATGCTGCACCATTCTCCAATTGGTGTAGCAAGTCACAACAAGGAGAATTGTTTTCATTTCTCCTCATGTTTTATCTTTCAATACATGCTAAAATGCTCAGCATACATTGAAGGAGAAGAATGCCTTTACTGATTGTTTTTGTACAGGAAGGTGTGTCTTTCTGCACAAAAACAAACTCCACATGATACAGATATCTTTGCACCATGGTGCAAGGGTGTCTGTGTTACCACATGGCTGCAGATTAAGCAGCGGTGCAGAGAGAAGCATAGACTTGCAACATATTTATGTACATATGTTGCATCCCTGTGCTTCGGAAATACCACAGCCCACTGCAGTTAAAGAGGTTACTATGTGATGCTGCAGCACTTCCTCATAGTTCTGCACTTATACATTCACCATACACTACTAATGCATTTGTTCAGTCAATTATGCACTACACATACATTCATCTAAACTTTCACACACTAACATACAAATATAGCTCTTTTTTTTAAACCAGAAAAGTTAGTTCTTACAAGAACTTTTATTTTTCTTCTTTTTTCTTTTATATTATTTTTTTTGATTTTCTGAACAATTTTTTATTTTTTTTTGTTTTTTCTTGAAAAAAAGGAAAAAACAGAACTGGAGGACCAAAACAATGAACTTCAGGGGAAAAAAAACCAAAACAAAACTAACAACGATGGTTCTCTTGCATCCTGCAAATTAAGTCAATAGATGGCTCTCCATAGCATAGGACTGCATTACACTTCAAGCAGTGCACTTTGAGTGTTGCAAACTGAGGACGGATGTCCAGGTGTTGCTCAGATGGATCCGTGCGAGAAGTACTTGGATGTGATGTTTGTGAAGGTGCAAGAAGAACATTCTTTGGCACTCTTCACGTGCCAGGTTTACTGTAATTTAGAGTGGGTGTATCAAAGCTTATTTTAGGGTGTGAGAAGATGCATCAAATTATCACATGAATGATGTCATCAGTGATGTCATCAGTGATGTCACTGACCATGTCATGAGTGATGTAATATGTGACGTCATCAACAGTGCATTGCGGGCATGCGAGTTATAGTTAGCTCAACTAATTATAATGGGCACATTTCTCTGGTTTTATATGAGTCAGATGTCCAACTAACTATAACGTCCCTGAAACCTATGGTTTTTTCAGTGAATTTCTAAGGATTTTTAAATGCTAATTCCCAACTATAACGTCTGTAAAACCTATGTTTTTTTCAGTGAATATATATACATATACATATTTAAATAGATATTACCTACTGGTGGTCACGAGTAGGTAGTTATAGTTAAGACCTAGTTTCCATAGAAAAAGCAGTTTTTGACTTGGCTATAACTTTGGTGTCGTTTGACGAATCTTCATTAAATTTTGCCCAAAAAGTGTCACTGTGGGTTGCATTTGTAATGTTAATTCCCGTAGGAACCTTTAGCCACCTCTACAGCCCGAACCACTGTACGGACTTACACTAAATTTGGCAGGGATATAGATATTGGATCAAGGAAGTGCCTTTTGCTTATTTGGTGTAAATACGTTAAGTAGTTTTTGAGAAATGTAAGTTTACAATTATAGTGATATCTCTGGCCTCGGATACTTCGCGGTGGTTTCATGATTAATTTTGAATGCACACGCCAACGGGAATGCTCTGATTAGCTGGACAGAACTTGAACAGAAAGTTGTGGCTGCCATTTTATTGCTCGGGAGCGTTCCCAGGGCTGAAAATCTTAGTGAAAGCCCACATAAGGGGTCAGGGTGGAGTTACCCTGAACCCATGGTTGAGAAACGGAGGTGTTAGTGACAGAAGTTATATGTCCAAAATTGATTTTTTTAATCGCACAAGATATTCGCGACAACAACGTGACCGCCAGCGCAGCCCCCGTTTATCATCGTGGGGACATCCCAACTATCAATGTCATCAGGAATATTGGTGAAAATATTAAACAAATATAGCAATGAACCATTAGTATGCACTGTTATAGAAATATTGATAAATGTTTTTATAGAGTTATTTATATAGTGAGTTATCAACTGTGATAGTTAGAATTAATTATATAGTTATACTTTTTTTATGTGGTGGTGGCGAATAAATGTCCTGATTTTGCTTCCCGCATTGGCGATGTACCCGCAGGGATGATGATGATCAATGTCATCACAATCGCCAGCCTCACCGTGACAACAGGAAATAGTTTTAGAGATAGTTGTTCTAGAAATACAGTAGAAAAACATGAGTTTGAAGTGTACAGTAATAAACCTCTAGTGTGTAGAATACTGTAATGTGTGTGCATGTATGTGTTTTCACTTTATGGGAAAGGCGTGATCTTCGTGGTTAACAACGTCAAAGCGACATCCCAAATAGCCACAAAAATGGAAAATAGGTCTGAAAGATGGTTTTCAAAGAAATTTAGTACAAAAATATGAGTTTAAACATGCTTTGAAAGAAGTACGTATATATTTTTGGATGTGTTGGTGGCCATTAAATGACTGCTTTTGTTTTCCGTTTTTTGCAAAATGCCTGCAGGAATCGCGATTACCGATGTCATCGCGGTCTCCGGAGTCACCGCAAAGGCGGAAAATAGGTTCTAGAGATGGTTTTTATATAAACTGTCTAGAAAAACATGACTTTAGAGAATACTGTAAGAAACCCCTAGTGTGTAAAATACTGTAGTATGTGTGGATATATGTGTTTTAGACTTTATGCAAAAAGGCACGAATGTCGCTGTTAATGACGTCATCGCAACATCCCGAATGACAAAATGGAAAATAGATCTGAAATATGTATTTTCAAGAAACTTAGTTAAAAAATGGGAGTTTAAACCTGCTTTGATAAAAGTATGTACATAGTAAAATGTGTGGGGCAATGTTCAGAATGATTTTTTTTTCCATAGTATTTTTGAATGTATTGGGGGTCATTGAATGTCTGCTTTCGTTTTTAGTTTTCACGACTTGTCCGTGAAGATCACAACGTCATCGCGAAGATCCCCCCAAAAAAATTTAAAAACACCCTTTAGAAAAAAACTTCACAATAGTTTGGGCACTAGGATGGCTCTGACAAGAGCTGTTGTGTTGGTTTTGCATATATGGCTGCTATACAAAGACCGCATGCAGAGTTTCAGGTTACTTAAAAATACCCTGTTGCCTTCATCTGTAAAGTGCACTCCATCATTTCGATAAATTCAATGCATGTCAAAACGCACATTGTTGCTATAAATACAGCCCATGCGATGGTCTCTGAGGAATGTAGAATGTTATAGTGAGAAAAACCTTAAAAATGTTTCATTATACATGCTCACTAAGATACACAAAGATCTTTTAGACCCCCACTGCAGACCCATTGTCTCAGGGTGTGGGTCGATCTATGAACCATTGGGTCAATGTCTGGATTTATTTTGCAACCGCTGGTACAAGCAAGTCTTTCTTATTTGCAGGACACCACACATTTACTGAAATTGTTAGCGGATGTCTCTACTTTTTACCATGAAGAGATTTGGCTGTGTACAGTAGATGTTGTAGCCCTTTATACCTCAATCCCACACGAAGAGGCAACGGAGCGGGCACTGCTTAGAGCACCAGAAATGAAAGCAAACAGAATATTTTTACTAGAATTGTTACATTTTTGTCACATTAACAGGATGGGATCAAACCTCGAAAAAATCGATGGGTTTCTCAGGAGCTCCCAGCTATGCCAATCTTTTCATGTTTAAGTTTGAAGCTGAACACATCCTCCATTTTGGACCCAGAAACTCATCATGTACCAATGGTATATTGATTATATCCTCCTTATTTGGAGAGGCCACAAACGGGACCTAGAGGAATTGTTGGAGGACCTTAATCAAAAGAATCCCAGAATAAAATTCACACACAAAATGGAAAAATCCAGCATTAACTATCTGGATGTGGAAATCACGACCACTGATACAGGTTTTCTCACAAACGTTTTCTAGAAAGCTACTGACAGGAATAATGCACTACACTACAACAGTTTTCACCCGCCATCCCTTAAACAGCATCTTCCATTTTCACAATTCACAAGGATAAAACTTATTACATCAGACATAGAGGAATGGCCTTGGACCATACATGCATTTAAGACAATTCTTACAATGAGGATACCCGGAAGAGGTATTAGATTGAGCCATACAATGGGTAAAGCAACTTGACAGGGCGAAACTTTTGGAAAATCAGACGAAAGAAAAAGTCGATAAGGAAGTCTTTGCCTCCACATTTTCCACTGAGTCACTGGCCATCAAAAGTATAATCTTAAAATGATGGGAGTTACTCCAAAAGGAAATTACTTTAAAGTATTATTTGCTAACCCTCCTTTATTCACCTACAGAGAACCAACAATTTGAAGGAACTATTGCAACTTTACTCACTGCAACAACATGCTCGTAGGGAAGAGGATTTTCCACCCATGGACAGGAAAACAGATCAAATGTAACTATTCAGCGGATTGCAACACACAATTTGTAATTTACGTCATCATGTGCCCGTGTGGGCTACTCTACAAAGGCAAGACAGAAAGAAAGATTAGAACAAGGATCACTGAACACAAGAGCTGTATAAGGAACAAGACACCAAACTCACCTTTGGCAGTCCACTAAAATGAGAACAGACATACAATAGCTCAATTACTCTTTACGGTCCTTGAATTGATTACCCACAGGCCTGAAAAAAAGCAGGCGAGAGCTCTAGCACAAATTGAATCCTATTGGATTAGATTTCTGGATAGATACATTGAATCCTAACGGTTTGAATGACAAATTGGAATCATCGTGTTTTCTCTAAATTCTTGAAACCAAAAGATCACAGCAGCTTGTCCTGCACCTCGCAGAACACTACATTGTGTCTGTTAGCCATTTAATAATCTGCAGTAGTCTAATGACCTTCGATTACATTACTCACGCTCACATCTTATATACTTTTTTCACCATCGCACATTAGATTATTTTAGACATCACATTGCATCTTATATTTTCTTTCAAGTTGATTTTAGATTATGTTAAACAATATTGCATTTTGCAATATCACTCATCAATTTTCTAGTTCCATTACCTCATGTTGGAATATACACAGTTGTTCGATATCCTAGATTTTATGCATCAATAATGATTTATGGAATCGGATATCATGTCAGCATCTCTTGTTGCAGTATGGGATTCACATTGGATAGCCAGCAAGAGCTCATCAGCTCTAGAATTAGTCTTTTTTCAAAAAACAATGTTTGTATGGTTAAAGTTTTCCTATGAATTGCTGCCACCATAAGAATTGACATTACAAAGAACGTTTTGCATGTGTTTAGCAAAAGTATTGTTTTTTGCTCATCACAATCTAACTAGACTTAGTTTTCTATGCAAAATAACTAATAACATGCACTGTATTGTAAAGGGCATCATTTCCACAAATGTGTGTACGTGTTTACAATACTACAGTAGGATTGTCATTCAATCAAATCTCTATTGCTTTCTGAGACCATCTTAAAGAAAGTTTTGTATACGCATTGAAACATTGTTTTTTGCTTAAAAGCAGGTAGCCGTCACCTTAGCCACTTGTGGCTTCATGGATAACGAATCATCCACCAGGTTCTTAACCTTGTCATATGGCGTGGATAGAACACCCAAAGGAAACAAGCCAGCGACATGGAACCAAAGAGAGGGGTTCTTGCCCAGAATTATTGCTTCTGTTTTATCCCCGTTGAGCTTTTTTGTGCTTCTTTCATAACTGCTACATTGCATGTAATTATACAAAAAAAAGCCAACACATGCAGTGCATTGCAGTTCATACCCAACCACACACATGTTACAATTTCTTGACATATATCTCTGCCAATACCACCCTTACCCCTGGGACACATTTACAATCACAGTACATTTTATAGCTTCATTTCACCTCAGAGTGCTGCAGTAGATATACCGTAACTCGGCCACAGAAATCTTTTGGCTAAGATGTGATAGGTAATTCTTCGGCATAGGTGTTCAATTGTTCCCTTCAGGAGACAATGTTTTTTAGACATTACGCTTTCGTAGGAGCCCTGTTCCCACCCCAATGCTTTTCCATCAGTCTTTTTTCTAATAATGTAGTGACTGCCACCAATTTGCAATTACAAGGCTTTAGCCCCAGCAGGCATAGCTGCGGAGTACACTCAATCTGTTCTATCACCATTTCAGACAGACCCTCTTTCCCACAACGGTCACATCAGGAGTAATCCCGGAGTCCATATCTGTGGAGCCACGCCGGGGTGTAATATATCTGCTGGAGATACTTAAAATGAATTAACCATAGATTTCAGTTAGAGGGGAGCCCTGTAAGAGTGCAGCATGCCTCCCATTCCTCCAGAAGATAGTGGCCTGTCTAACATCTCATGCCATCAATTAAATGCCATAGTATTAGCCCCTGGCTCTCTTTGAGGGATGTGTTATAGAGTCTGGTGATCATCCCTTTTCGTGAACCGTTTGGCAGCAACATCTGTAGCACATTTAAGGTTATCGGATCTGGCGGGAACTCAGGATATAGGGACCTCACCGCTGCTCATAGTCTAGTATATGTAAACCCCAGCATTGCTGTATACGGCTGCTTAGCTGTGAGTGCCTCTAGAGGCAGGAAGTTCCAGTCTATGTATAAATCCTGTAGCACCGTCACCCCCGCAGAACCTAGCAACTCCATAGCCTTCGACTCATGTGTGACCAATATGTTTGGGTGTGCGACCAGGGGTACAGCCGGTGCATATATGTAGTCCCTATCTGCTCTGACCTGTAGTCTCCTCCACACTAGTGAGGAGCTGTTTACCATGTTTATCTCCAACCAATGAATCTCAGGACGGGTCTGTAGCACCATTGCGGTAAGTGGGAGAGGGTGCACATCATTCGCCTCTATCGCCAGGTGTGGCAGATATTTCTGTGGGAAGTACCAATAGTGTACAAATTGGGTTTGCGAAACAAAGATAATAAAGATACATATCCAGAGCCCCCAAACCCCCCTTTTTGTACTGATGTGTTAGTACCTCACAGCTGCATCTCGGCTGCTTACCCACCCAGGCCAGCATTAAAATACATGTTGTGATGGTTTTAAACATTGCCTTGGTAAGGAATATGGGTGGGTTCACAAACATACATAACAATTTGGGCAGTATCATCATTTTCATCAGTGTGGAACTGAAAGCCTGACGGGAACCGCGTATTGTGCGCCAACAAAGGATACTGTTCGAGAGTCAAAGTCGCTGTGGCCGTTAGCTGTTGCTTACACGGTTTAACTAAATACGTTCATGTAAACTGGTCTCAGATATTCCTTAAACCGGACACTGTACGCGTCCAAGTACCTTGATGCTTCTGGGTCCAATTCCTTTCAAAGAAATTATAGAAGGATATCTTTTGGTTTCACAATAAACCCCACGTCCTGCAGATGGTCTGACGGTCTTATTGCCAACGCAGACCGAAACGTCGACTGCAACGTCTATTTCTTCATACATTTGTTGATCTTAAGGAACTGTTTTCTATTTTGTCAGATCGTTTTCCTTAGTTAATTTATTAAATAGATGTATACATATTTGCTTTGCAGGTTAATTTGTGATACCTCTAGCACTATGTCTAGTTGATTCTAATTGTACTTCCCTTGTTCTTATTTGTGTATATATTAAATATATGTTTTTTTGAAGAAAAGTCTGCTCCGTGTTACCCAATTTATGTTTTTGAGACAAATGTCCGCCTGACAAAATAATTATTTCTCTTCCCTCTCTCTGTTTGATTAATCATTAGTTCACCACTAATTAGGGTTGAACAATAATCTTTCTAGATATAAATATTGAACTAAGTTTAGAAACAAAATCCCTTGTAGTCACTTTTCAACTTATTTCTAGCTTTATCGCCCAATCCTCCAAGGGTATATTGAGTTTTCCCACTCATTTTGATACATGATGTGAGGGGAAGCACCGTGGACTAATCCCAATTTATGCTTAGGACTGCGTACCATTCAAATCCCACATACTTCCATATTAGCTGTGCTAAATGTCTCTCCGGATCTCTGATATACAGCAACATATTCATCCACGTATACGGAGATAGCTTGCAGTCGCTGCCAAACCTCAATGCTGCCTTGGCATACCTTTGCTTATTATGCATGACAGAGGCTCTATGACCAGGGAGAACAACATTGGGGATAGTGGGCAGCCCTGCCTGGTACCTCTGCAGATTGCAATTGGCTCCAACATCACCTGATTGATTCTAATTCTTGCTACCGGCTCTGTGTACAACAAGCGTATCCACTTCAGGAACGCCTGTGGAATCCCCATCCAATGTAATAATATATCTCCACTGTATGGAGTCGAAAGCCTTGGTGGCAGCGAGCAACACCACCGCAGCCCTCATCCCCGGGTCTAGTTGCTGGAGCACCACAAACAATGTTCGCAGATTATGCGATGTGGAACGCTCGGCAACAAAGTCAGATTGATCGGACAGAACCAAGTTTGACACCAGGGGCTGAAGTCTGGTGACAATCATTTTTGCCAGAATTTTAGTATTAATATTAACAAGTGAGAGTGGCCGATATGCCTCACATCTCCACAGGTCGTTTTAATAACGTGACTAACACAGCTTCCCTTAGTGTGGTAGGGCACACTCTCTTCTCATACGCCTCTGCATTAACCTCTAGCAGGGGTGGGGCCAGCCTATCTGTGTAAATATTTTAGAATTCGCTGGGCAGTCTGTCCACACCAGCTGCTGTCTCTCTCTGTGGTGCCCTGATGGCCTCCTTTACATTCTCCACCGTCATTGCCTGCGTTAGATACTCCCTCCGGCCAAGTGACATCCCGCCCAGAACCTCATCATCTAAGTAGCTAGTAATCTCAATTTCGGAGGCTCACTTTCGCAGCCCATATAGCTTAGTGTAGAAGTTCTCAAATACCTTGAGGATTTCCGGTGTCGTGTGAAGTTTAACTGAATGCTCATCAATAATCTCAGCTACATGTACCTGTGATTTTGGTTCCACTGATTTAGAGGCCAATGTGTGCCATGATCTGCCCCCCTCCCCATATGTCTTTGCCATCCACCTTCTAGATTTATGTTTCACCTCTTGTTCAGCTGTTCCCTTGTGTTCTATGATCAGCACTTGTATCTGCGGTAATGTGTCATGACTAGGTTGCCTTTCATAGCTTTTTTCAAGGGCTTGGAGCTTTCACTCTATGTTCTGCAGTGTGTTTGGAAACGCTTTCAGAACCCCTGCCTGCACCCCCATACACTCTCCCCTAATGGTGACTTTGAATGCTTCCCATAACGTCCCGGTGCTGCCCAATGATCCCTTATTTTCTAGAAAGAAGCGAGTGATGGCCATGCCTATACTACTTTTAAATACTGTGTCTAATAACGACGAGGGCTGCAGCCTCCATTGAAATGGGGGTCTAGTGTGTGTGGGTATGTTTAGCTCCAGAAGGACAGGTGCATGATTAGACAGTGTCCTGGCCAAGTGTGTTACCTCTACTACTGAAGTTACAGACCTATTTTGAACAAGCCAGTTATCCAGGCGAGACCAGATGCCATGTACTGAGGAGACATATGTCCCTTTTTTAGAGTTCCTGGCTCTCCATATATCCACCAGCCTCTCCGCCTCCATTATTTCATGAACTGTTTTAGCCGCTTGCTTCCGATGCCATTCTGTACTGGCTGTTCGATCGCACTGCAGATCCAGATATATATTTAGATCCCCCATATTTCTGCCATGGGGGGCAGGGAGAGCAGATGTCTCCATATCATACTATAAAATTCAGGGTCATCAGTATTTGGTCCATATGTATTAACCAGTGCCACGTTCGTGCCACCCAAGCAACCCTAAACCAGCAGGAATATAACCTGCTCATCCATCTCTTTATGAAGTAGCGAGAACGGTGTTTCTTTCTTTACCAGCAGTAACACTCCTCTAGCATATGAAAAGTATGTTGAAGCCACTCGCACCGCAGCCCATCTATGTCAAACAATGCCACCCGTGCCCTTTGTGTGGTGCGTTTCTTGTATCAGTGCTACATGCACCCCATGTCTCTCAAGATATGCCAATGCCGGTCTTATTTGTTTTTGGGTGTATTCCGACCCCTGACATTCAATGTTAGAAATGTAGTCAGGCCCTTACATTCCATCATTTCCCTTATGTGTTCTGTGCATTCCAGTGGGGAGTATCCCTCTTCCGGTGTGGCACCCAAGACCTTTTATTTTTGTATGGCATGCAATGCTCCTGCCTCCAAAAACAAACAGTAATACCCCCATCCACTTCAGCATCCAAATTTTGCAAAGCCTTCCCAATACAACTAGAAATTATACGAAATGCAAACAAGTACAATCATCTACCACTGGGGTTTACCCTTTGGGGCACACCAGAGCCCCTAATCCCACCCGATGTTCGGGGTGGTAAAGTAACATTTCGAGAAAGGAGGTGTTCGATATCAATCTATGTATGGTCCCAGTACCTTTGTTAGCTGCCCACTTGGTTAGAGGTAAAACATGTGCCCTCGAGATGTCCCTTCTAAAGTTCTGCATACCAGGCGACTTCCAGCAATTCTAGCCACCACTGGCCCTCATTCAATCCATAGTGCAGTCAAGCAACATCTTTCCTGTGTTGAGGGTCACTTTTCAGCCTTACCATATGCCAAAGGCATCTCGTACCTTGGACGACCCACACGAAAATCTCTTTCTCAGCACATGGGCCAGCCTAGTTCTCTGGTGGTTGCAGTGTCCTCTGATTGTTCAGTTTGCTCTTTCCGTGATCTCAGTATAGACTTCGTGAATTCCATTGCTGCTTTAGGTGTATTAAAAATCTTGGACTTGCCCTCCACTTCTATGCGTAGCCAGGCCGGGAACAAAATGGCGTACGTTATTTGTTCAGCCTGGAGCTTTTTCTTAAATGATAGAAATTCTCTCTGCACCGTCTGGACGGATGCTCTGAAGTCCGGATAGAAGTCAATATCATTACCTTGATAAGTGTTGGACCCTTTCTCCCGTGCAAGGCCCAACACAGCATCCTGGTCGCTATAGTTAAGAAGCCTGGCGATAATCGGCCTTGGCGGCGCACCTGGGACCGGCCAGGCAGCCAGCGATCTGTGTCCTATCTCCACTATTAGAACGCTGGATAAGTTGTCAGATCCAAAGATCTCTTTCAACATCTTCTCAACATACAGCTCGAGCCGGCCTGTGTTTGTAGACTCCAGCAGCCCAGTAATGTGCAACTTATTGCGGCAGGACCGCACCTCCAAGTCCTCATTTTTGGCCTGTATTACCGCCAGCACTTTTTCCATATTTAAGCATTTGGTGGAGATGGCTTGCAGTCCACGTTCCGCGGTGGATGTGCGCTGCTACGCCTCACTCAGCCTGGCGCCCTGCTTATCTAGTTTCACCGTCATGTGGTCCATCCGCAAGTTAAGCACATTTATTTTACCATTGATGGATTGCAGACTGGACTGCATTGCCAACAGTGTCACTTCCAGCCCTGAAGCGCTCTTCTCCGGGGGCTCCTACTCCGAGTCATACAAGGCATATTGTTGATTTTCTGCAGTCCTGCATGTTTCAAAGGTTAGGCACACCTGCTGCTTATCTGTTTTCCCCAACGCTGTGGGTCAGCAGAGCTCCACATATCTCCAAAGTTTAATATGTTATGGCACACAGTCTTATGGGCCCACTTATGTCATTTGTCAACTCCTGGATCCAATCTTTACCAACATCAAAAACCTAAATGCCCAGGATCCCACCTCTCTACCTTGGACAGACCATATGCTAATCCCTATGCACTGGTCACTCAAAACGACACCAGCACTCAAACAGAAAACTAGGATCCGAACCAGACGGTGGTACAAGTTAGTACCAGAGGAATGGGAAGCCAAATTACGTGAAACTAGCGGCCCCCTATCCACGGACCCGAACACCGCGGACAGAGAATTTAACAATTGGCTAGTCCACCCCCTAGACAGTCTCATCCCACTTACCAATACCTTAAAACATGTCAAAAGAATCAACCCCGCTCCCTGGTATACACCTGCCCTCAACGCCCTTAAGAAGGAATGCAAAAAATCTGAACGTACCTGGAGGAAAAACAAGTCAACGGCAGAGAAAAGTGCTTACCAATCCTCCATGAAAACGTACAAACGTGCCCTCCACAACGCAAAATGTGACTTCTATGAGGAAAAAATAAAAAGCTCCTCATGTTCAGCCAAGGAGACTTTCTCCATTCTCAAAGAGCTCCTCCATGTCCCTGACCCCCAGCAGGTACCCATGGACCCCCAAACAGCGGAGGAAAAATGCCTCAAGTTGGCTACCTTCTTTGACGAAAAAATCAAAAACATCCTCACTTCCCTTCCTGCCGCCAACCCTGATTCCATAGAGAGAGCTAAAGAACAGCCGCCCCCACCCGAAAAGCCTTATCTAGCGTCGTTTGGCCCAGTTACAGAAGAGGAAGTGATGGCTACACTCACATCAACCAGGAGCGGAGCCCCTAGCGACCCAGTTCCTATACGGTTCATCAAAAACATCTCTCAGACCATAGTCTCCCAACTGACAGCCCTCATTAACATCTCGTTGACACAGGGAGAAGTCCCTTCAAACTGGAAGGAGGCGGTCGTAAAAGGGCTCCTCAAAAAGCCCTCTCTAGACCCGGCAGATCTATCTAACTATAGACCTATCTCACTTCTCCCCTGGATAGGTAAGGTCGCCGAAAAACTTGCAAATAAAAAATTGTCGCACTTCCTGGAGTCAAATCAACTTCTCAATGACTCACAGACAGGCTTTAGACCAGGTCAGGGCACGGACACTGCTCTCCTCGTAGCAGTAGAAAAGACTAGGGAAATTATCGACACAGGAGGATCAGTGGCAGTGGTCCTCCTAGACCTGAGCGCGGCCTTTGACACGGTCAGCCATCAGGTCTTAATTCAACGCCTCGATAACATCGGGGTAAAAGACATGGCGCTGAAATGGCTCTCGTCTTTCCTCTCCCGACGCTCCTTTCAAGTTTGGGAAGGTGAAAGCCGCTCCCCCTCCATCCCCCTCCAGTGTGGTGTGCCACAGGGCTCATCCTTAAGCCCCACGTTGTTTAACGTGTACATGGCCCCACTGGAGAAAATGGTCTCACCCTTTGGAGTCACCATCGTCAGCTATGCCGACGATACACAGCTGGTGGTGACGCTCTCCCACCCCAAGCTAGAGCCCTCCAATCTCCACGACTGCCTCTCCAACATACACCAGTGGATGAGTGACTCTGCCCTTAAATTAAACGGCTCCAAAACAGAGATTATGCTCCTAGGGCATAACACCACAACCCTCCCCCATAACACCTGGCCCACCTGCTTGGGGGAACCCCCCACCCCCAAGACGGAGGTCAAGAGTCTCGGAGTGTGGCTAGAGACTGATCTCACCTTTAGGACACAGGCAAGAAAGACGGCCGGCATATGCTACGGACTACTTAGATCTTGCAGGAAGGTGATCTCTCTACTGCCTTTCCAGTCGCGTCTCCTGCTGATCCAAGGCCTAATCCTATCTAGGCTGGATTTCAGCAACGCCATTTACCTGGGATCCCCAGAATCCACTCTCCAAACTCTGCAAAAAGCTCAAAATGCCGCAGCCCGAATCCTAACTAACACCCCGGCCAGAACATCTGCCAAGCCCGCATTGAGGACGCTTCATTGGCTCCCCATCAGGGAAAGGGTAACTTTCAAGGCCCTTTGTCTGGCCCACAAGGTACTTCACAACTCGGGCCCCCCAATCCTTAATAACTGGATCAAACCCTATAGACCCACGAGAGCTCTTCGTTCCGAACATGGGAACTTCATCACGATCCCCAAGGTAAAGAAAACCCGTGTAGGTGGCCGCCGTTTTTCGGTCAACACGGGAAAAAAATGGAACGCACTTCCCCTGAGCCTCAGAGCAGAACCAAATCTCCTGAGATTCAGAAAATCTCTCAAAACCCTACTCTTTCCCTGAGCCATTTTCTCTTTTCTTTTCTCTTCTCTCTCCCGACTCTCCCCCCCTGTGAGTAAGAGGTTCAGCGCTGGGATACCTTCTGGGTGACTACGCGCTTTAGAAAAACCAAATAATAATAATAATAATAATAATAATAATAATAATTTGCTCGCCTGCTACTTACTCAGTTTCAATACCTTCACCCAGACACCTGATTAGCACAATGTGCTCCTGTGGCCACTCAAACGGCGGATATTACCCATCCATAGCTATCAACTTATGTTTCAGGTGATGTCACACTTGTCCTACTCTCGTTAGTCTTTTTAATTCTTCGGTTTCTTTTTGCTTTGAGACCATGGAAATCCATCAGATGTGTTTTTCCACTTCCGCTTCGTCATTGTTCTGCTGTGTCTATTTACCGTCTTTCTTATCTTATCTACAGTGGTCGTCTGCAGACTGTTCACCACCCCTCTCCCTTCTTCAGCAGTGCTGTCCTCAGATGGTTGATGCCTCCTGTTGCATCATCTAGAGGTGCTGCAGCACCAGTTTCCCCTCCTCTACACTGGAATGGTCAAAGCTTTATGAACATGTGTGTTTCATTTGCTCTAATTGAAGAGGTAAAGGACACATCTCTAGACTTTGTTTTCTTGAGTTTACAAAGTTTGCTTCTAAAATGTCGAGTAATCTGAATTGAATGTTCCCAGTATCAATTATAAGTGTTTGTTTCTCTAGTAAACTTGCCTTTGTCTTTAAAGACTTTGATCTCTGTTGACTTTTGCAAAGTCTCTTGTGTTGAATATGAGCCAGATCACACAACAAAGAGGTGGGCACACAATCTTCGCTGCCTTCGACAGTCTGCGGTCCATATATGGCCACTTTCATCCAGATCTCCAAGATGGCTTAAAGAAGCTAAAGTTGCTGCTGAAGGAGAGGCACCGTCCACAGGTGCGTGTGAGACTGATATGGAAACATTCTCCAATTTATGCAGTTTGAGCTTGGGTATATTATTTTGCTGATGGAGACAGTATCCATCATTTGTGATTGGGTAGGCGAAAGAATAGCTTTTTGGAATTCATCTTATTGTTCCTGATAGAGCGTCACAAGATTCTGAAATTTGTAGGGGTGCATCATATTCACCGTTAGCCAGCACCCGCATATTAATCAATGTATGTTTAGAAGTGTCATAGAAATGTATTGATGTAATCGTTTAACTTAGAGGTGATTAGAAATGTAACAATGCTCTTGTGAGGAGCAACGTTGAAAGTTATCGTGAATGTATCCAAAACATTGAATAATCATTAGTTTTCGTACAATGCAATGTATTAGGCAAAACGTGTGCCATGTTAAAGTTTTACGCGTAGGTTGCTTATTCATGTACATGAAAATAATGAACTAATGCTTAGAGTGTGGTTTAATAGTGTGTTTAATGTTGTAAAGACTCTATCACAGATATGTCAAAGAGAAGGCCGGTTCATTCCTTATGTTATAGGCCGAAAATGTTTCCTTGGTGAAGGCTTTGGGTTGCAGGGAAATATAAAAGAAGTGAAGAAGTGTGGCTCAATGATTAGAGCGGCAGACCCTGATGCAGAGGGCTAGCCCAGGACCAGGGTTCAATTCCCTGCCTCGGCAGGTCTTGGGCTCAAAAGATTCCAAGGACCTGATAATTCTTGCCTCGGTGCCATTCCAATCATGGAGTCCCACTATGCAACTCTGGGCAATAGCTTGCTTAATCTCCACAACGGCCCCCACAACGCTAAGGATGCCTGGCCTCCACCTTGGGGGTGCCCAGGAGTAGACACCTCACAGGGAAAGCCAGGATGGGTTCCACAGCGGTATTCGTACAAGTGCCTTGAGACCCTTGCGGGTGAGTAGTGCACTATACAAGTATCAATTTACATTTACATTTAAAATCTTAAAGATGTGAAATGGCTTTTCTCGTTCCCATGTTTCTGTTGCAGGTGCAAGGACATTTAGCTCATTAGAGAGAATAGATCTTTGTTTTAGGAGTTAGGATGCTGTGAGAAGCCAACAGGGGAGTGCATTGGAATGTGAGATAGATACTTTTGCTGCGCAAGGTGCCTGGAACCCAAGGTCAAGCTAACCGTCGTTGAATGCAAGACAACTTTGTGGAAAACTACCGACAGAAGACCTGGCCGAAGAGGTGTGCCGAAGGGCGTGTTCTGTGATTTTGGGGTTTTGTATTAGGGACAGTGCCCCGTGGGTTGAGCAGATGAGGTTTAGATGGGAAACTAGAAGGAGCATCTTAGAATGAGCTCTGACTAAGTGAAGGTAATTCTTAAAGGAGTCTTCACTTCTGACACCTTTTCCTTGATCCTCTTGCCTGGGATGAGAATGCTAAGTATGGATGTCACCTTAGAGGTAGAGTAGGGATAGATTAATGTTTTCCTTTTGACTAATGATTCCAAATTTAGACATCGGATTAACCATAGCCTTTTTGAAGACACCCGAGGTAGATTTTGTTGACCACTGAAAGGGGATCGTGAGACGTCATCGATCACCTCAACCGAGATAGGGGGAGCGAATGTGTGAGTGCGTGAGAAACCGACGCTGGCCGTGGGTTGTTGTACGTGGAATTTGAGTATTTGTAACCTATCAGAGGTGATTGTCTGGCCGGACGTGGACAGACAGTTGCCAACCGAGGTCGACAACTTCGAGAGACTGTGGACGGACAGTAAGAGAAGTAACTTGTTTGGGACAAACGGTTATTTCAGCGTATGAATGGGACGAATGCAAGGGTGAGAAGTGAGCTGTGAAGGAGGGGAACTACTGCAAGCGGAGGACGGGTGATGTCAGAAGGTGTTGCACTGCGATAGGTTGGTTGGTGTGAGTCGCGCTGTTATTGGTGGGTTTTGACATCAGGAAGCAAACGAAAACATTGTGTGCGATTGAAATTTGTTCATCATGAAGTGTTTTAAAGTTTTTCGAGAATTGTGCAGAGGTGACAAACATGTGGTTACTCGCGGGGGAGAAGAGACCCCTCCCGAAGATACTCCAGCGCATTACATGGCAAGAAATGTAGGGTTGCATACTATAATTTGGCTTGAAAATTGGAATAAGATGACCCAGAATGACGGAGAGTTAGCTTTCCGGCGATATGGCTCATTTAGATTGGAAGTGTTGTACCAGTTGAAATCTGTGATGGCGGCATTACGACCCTTGCCGAGACCAACCCAGTTTGAAGCGTTGCATGCATGGATTAGAGCAGCGCATGATAGGAAAAGAGATCGTAGTCAGGGGAGGGTGAAAAAGTCGATTAAGGTATTTCAGAATGCAAGATGGGATGCAGAAACGAAAAGGTGGAGAGTGCAAACGATAGACGGAGACAGGTTGTATCCCCTACTGGTAAAAACCGATGGCTCGAGGATAAAGAGAGTAGATGATGATGATGATAGTGACACAGGGAGGCTGTTGTCTGAGAGACCACCTCCGTAAAATCCCGATCTTTGCTAAGGAAAATGGGCTCAGTCAGAAGGGAATAGTGGAGTACCGACTCAGTCAGAAGTGAGAATAGAAGGGAAGATCTCAACAGGAGCTAAGAGTACTAGAAACCAGCCTGTAGCCAGCACAGAGGTTGGGAGAGGTGCGCGGTTACCGGATGCTCTAAAGGTACCAGTCACCATTGGACCCATTGTTTCTGTTTACGACCCAGATCAAGAGAAAGTTGGAAGCTCAGTGCAGTCAGTTGTAGGAACAAGGAGTGTGACTGAAGGAAATGGATCAGTGAGTGAATGGAGCAAGCTCCAAAGCCTATAGAATGGAGTACGCCATTACCAGCCACAGCAGACTCCTCTAGGGGACAGGGAGAGTCGAGACCAGTGAGACAAAGGTCTTTGGCGGAGTCAAGATCAGATTTGCGGATGTGGGCACCACCAGTGAGGAATCAGAATCAGAGTGTGAGAACAGCAGAAAGTGGACGAGGCACAATAGTGAATCGTTCAGTTCCTATGAGTATGTCAGAAGAGAGTAGATCTCAGGAACGAGAAGGTGATTATGATGAAAGGGATGGTGCAGCTTGTAGGGAAGTACTGAAGGGATCCCTGAAGGGTAAAATGTTAGATGTTGTGAGGCTAAAGGCAGATGAGATCATAAGTGGGAATTTGCCTCTTGAGAGAACATGCATGTACGAACAAGATGAGTTACTCTTTGTAGCGAAGGATGTGACTCGCAAGGCACGAACTGCACATGAGAAGTTATCAGGATTGGCCAAAAAGTATGATGTGGACTTGTCCAAAATGAAATCATTGCAAGGAAGTCATAGATTGTAGTATAGTGATCAGGAAATGGTAGAAAAGAGAATCATGGGTTTGAGAACTCATATCAAGGATCTGATCATAGCAATGCGTGCATGGATCATGCTTGATAAGTGGGAAGAAAGATGGTCCAAGAAGAAAAGTTCGAGGAGAACGATAGGAGAGACACCGCCCCCAGGTGGATGGATGACAGAGATAGGGAATTTCCCATTACGAGAGGTACAGAAAGGAGGATATGTGCATGTACCGTGGAGTAGGGGTGATTTGGCTGCATTTACAAATGATTTTCGCCGGTTAAGGGAAAAGCCCGTGGAATGGTACAAGCAAGTTGATCGGTTTGTCAAAATATCGAAGGTGTTGTGGGTTGATTTGAACACATTATTTGACATTGTGGTTCCGAGTGATTTGTGGTCGGCATGTTAAATCGCTGTTGAGTGGCCAACCTCAGAGCCTGACAGGGGCCCAATTTCGAATGGTCCGTCGCCCATAGTAATAAAAAAGTTTGAGCAGGTGATCACATGGTTGAAGTCGAAAAGCTCACCTCAGGACATTGATTGGGTGAAGATAGATCGAACAGTGCAAGAGCCAAAAGAGACGGTGCATGAGTTTTATGAGAGACTTTTGCAGGCGTTTACGTTAGACAGTGCTAGACACGAACTACATGGGACAGTTTGTTTTGAAATTTGTGTTGGGATTGAGGCCAGATGTTAGTCTCATGATACAGCAGCATCTGATTTGTTGGCAGAATAAGCCAGTGGATGAGATTTTACGATATGCTAGGTACTGTAGTGATGAGATAGAATCGAAGCACAGGAAGTTGAAAGACAAATTGATGCTTGTCCAGATGCAAATAGCTCAGGGACAGCCTAATGGAGGGACTTTAGGAAGAAAACAGGGAAATAATCAAGGAGGAAACCAGAATGTCCAGGGTCAGGGAAGACCAAAGTCAATTGATCCTAAGGCAGGAATGGATGTGGCGACATTGAAAAAGACCACTGCGTGTCATCTTTGTCACCAGATCGGCCACTGGAAACGCGAGTGTCCTTTGAACCCGTTAAATCAGATACAGCAAGAAGGAGAGGTAGTTCAGGTTCCTGTGGAAGACATGGTCCCTACAGTGACTCGACTGAAGAGGGTCAAAGGGGGGTCTGGTGTTCCGCAGATGCAGGTTCCTCAACCACCTAGGATGCCGAATATGCAACAGGGAGTCCGAACTTACCTACAGATGCCCATGTTTGAGGGGAGTGAGGAATACAGCCCAGATCCGTTGGCACGACCGTGCTTGAGAGGGGAAGAGGGCTGCGCGCTTGGAGCAGTCTTGGAAGTAGATCAGAGGAGACCATTTGTGGAAGCAGACATTGATGGTCACCCTGCAACCTTTTTGGTTGACACCGGTGCTACTCGGTCTACTGTACAATCTGCAGTAGTCCCTGACCTACCCCTCTCGGGACAATCAATCCAAGTCATTGGTGTAGCAAATAAGAAAATGACTAGCCCATTGACCAAGCCAATTCCAGTAAAGATAGGAAATTTCAGAGATCAGCACCAGTTTGTGGTGTGCGATTCCAGTCCAGTTTGCTTGTTAGGTAGAGACCTGTTGTGCAAGCTGAATTGCACCATTTATTGTACCCCAAAGGGAGTAGAAGTACAGACGAGGGATGATGATGTGACCTTCAAAGTTGCGAATCAGCGTGTGTGCATAGAGTTGTATCCAGCATTGACAGTGGAAGAACTCCCACTAGACTTGAGGGATTCCGTGTCAATTGATGTTTGGGACCTCAGTGGAGAAGAGATCGGATTGGTCAAGGGTGTAGACCCAGTGAAAATCCAGGTTAAGCCAAATGTAGAGTTCCCTAGGACGTCCCAATATAATTTGTCACCTGAAACTATTGCAGGGATCAAACTTGTAATTGAGTCGATGATCAAGCAGGGAATTCTAAAGGAGATCAGGGGTAGCCCATGCAATTCACCTATCATGGGACTACAGAAACCCAGTGGGAAGTTCAGGATCGTACAAGACCTGCCAAAGATTAACAAGATAGTCGTTCCATGTTGTCCAGTGGTACCGAATCCGTCTGTGATCCTGTTTCAGATCCTATGTGAAGCTGAATGGTTCACAGTGATTGACTTGTGTCAAGCCTCCTTCTCGATTCCTCAACATGAGGAAAGCCAATTTCTTTTTGCTTTTCGGCTGGAGAATCGTGTGTTGACGTGGTGTCGTATCCCACAGGGGTATATGGAGAGCCCGTCTATCTTCAATCAGATCTTGAAGAAGAATCTTGAAGGTCTGGTGTTGCCGCAGAATTCTGTTTTGGTGCAATACATCGATGATCTGCTTGTTGCGTCAGATACTGAAGACGCTTGCAGGATCGATACCATTGCCCTACTGAATTATCTGAATGGACACAAGGTGTCTCCGAGCAAACTACAGTACTGCCTGAGTGAAATGCAGTATTTGGGTCACAGAATTGAGAAGGCGGAGAAAGGTGTCACCAGACCGTATTGAGGCTATTATGAATATGCCTGTGCCTACCACTCAGAGAGAAGTCGGAATGTTCTTGGGGATGGCTGTCTACTTTCGCCAATGAATTCCCAATTTCTCCTTTGAAGCGAAGCCTTTACAACGGCTGACGTGCAAGGATGTGAGCGATCCGGTACCATGGGACAAAGACTGTTTGAGATCATTTTTGAGGCTGAGAGAAGCCTTGTGCTGTGCCCCAGCTTTGGGGATGCCTGATTACAATAAGGCATTTGCCTTATTCTGCTGTGAAAGCGAAGGTTGCGCATTGGCAGTCATGACTCAGAGCCATGGAGGTGTCCGTAGACCAGTTGCCTACTTCTCAGCTACTTTAGATCCAGTAGCTTCTGCGTTGCCCGGATGTATAAAATGCGTTGCTGCAACAGGTGGCAGTATTGAAAGATGTGAGAGCATTGTAATGGGTCATCCGCTTACAGTTTATGTACCACATTCTGTTGAACTGTTGATGACAAGGACTAAAACACAGCACCTCACGAACAATCGATTGACTCGCTATGAGCAAGTCATACTTGCTGCAGAGAATGTGACTTTGAAGAGGTGTTCTGTTTTAAATCCTGCCACATTACTGCCTATTCCAAACGTAGATGATGAAGATTGTGAGGATCATGATTGTCTCGATAGGACTGAATTGTGCACCAAACCGAGACCAGACATTGTTGATGAGCCGCTCACAGACCCTGATGACATTTTCTTTGTGGACTTTTCATGTTTAAGAGACAGTGTTGGTCGACTGAGAGCAGCATTTGCTGTATGTACCATCACAGGAGTGGTTGAAGCCGCTTGTCTAGAAGGAGTACACTCCGCACAGGTGGCTGAAATTATTTCATTGACCCGTGCCTGTTTGGCTGCTGACCAGATTCGGGTAACGATCTACACCGATAGTTAGTATGGGTTTGGTGTCGTTCATGATTTTGGGCAGTTATGGTCACAGAGAGGGTTCATGACATCTTCTGGTTCACCCATCAGAAATGGGGAATATGTGAGACAGTTGTTGGAAGCATTGCAATATCCAGAGGAAATCGCAGTTGTCAAATGTTCTGCGCACAGCAAGGGGAATGATTTTGTGTTGCTGGGTAATACCTACGCGGATGAAGTTGCCCGGTTTTGTGCACAATATGAATGCATATTTACTGAAGGCCATGTAGAAAAGAGCCAAGAAAGAACCGATCTCAGCATGATGTTGACCATGGCTGATACATGGGAGGAGCTAAAATGGGTGCTGGATGAAGTTACTGATCAGGAGCGAGACAGTTGGATACGAGCTGGATGTGAAAAGGGAGATGTGGATGTATGGATTTCGAATGATGGACGAGCTGTGTTGCCAGAATGTTTGTTGAACCCAATGGCATGACTGATACATGGTGCTGTACATCTTGGTAGAGACGCGATGATGCGATTGTTTCGACAGACCTGGTACAATCCAAAGTTTCGTGCAGTAGCTGAAGCTGTGTGTCAGAGGTGTGTTACATGTCAGCAGATGAATGCAGGAAAGAGAACTGCTGTGACTTTGGGCCACATTGGGAGGTCAGGAGGGCCCTTCAATAGGATGCAGTTGGATTTCATTGAGATGCCAAAGTGCAATGGGTTGAGGTACATCTTAGTTGTGGTATGTGTCTTTTCAAGATGGGTGGAGGCTTACCCAACACGTAGATGTGACACACTCACTGTAGCTAAACTGTTTCTGAGAGAGCTTATCCCGAGGTTTGGTTTTCCGACCTCTTTGGAGTCAGACAGAGGGACACATTTCCATAGTGAGATCATGAAATTGCTTTGTGCCGCCTTAAATGTGGATCAGAGATTGCATTGCAGTTATCGACCAGAGGCTTCTGGGATTGTGGAACAAGTTAATGGGACTTTGAAAGCACGGATGGCAAAAGTGTGTTCTTCGACATTACTGAAATGGCCTGACGCACTACCCTTAGTTCTCATGAGCCTCCGTTGTGTTCCCAATAGGAGGACTGGGTTGTCACCTCATGAGATACTCATGGGGAGAGCAATGCGATTGCCAGCAATACCTGCTACTGCTTTGATTAACATCACTGATGACTTTATTCTCGACTACTGTAAGGGCCTGGCTGACGTAGTCCGTTCTGTGTCTCAGCAGGTGCAAGCAGCAGTTGTTCCAGCCGCAAGTGACCTGTGCCACGACATATGCCCAGGGGATTGGGTACTTGTGCGTAAACACGTGAGGAAGAGTTGCCTGGATGCTCGTTGGCATGGTCCGTACCAGGTAATACTGGTTACGAACACAGCAGTGAAGTGTGGGGGACTACCGAACTGGGTACATGCCTCCCATACCCGCAGAGTTCCAGCACCCTTGGAAGATACAGCCCCTCTCGTGAATGAAAATCCAGCTGAGGTGGCAGAGCCATCTGAGAGGGCAAGCCAAGCTGTGAGGGTTGGTGATGCAGTTGGTTGTGCACTAGATCGAGCTGAAAGGGGTTGTGCAAATCGAAGCCCCGAATTTGACTCAGACGGAGAAAGTGTTGCTGTGGGTGGAGTAGAGCCAAATTCTGCTGAAGAAGGAAGTAGTGCATAGGGTACTCGAAGGGAGAGCAGAAGTGCCACTGAAGCAGAGAGAGTTTGGCCTGTGAACCAGAGACAGGTAAACTTGAGATTGGCACCTGGAAGAGATCTTGCCCCAGTTTCTGAAACGTCTGAATCTGAGCAAAGTGACGAAGAGCAAGCTCGAGTTAATCTGAGAAGGTCAAAGAGAGCAAGAGTGCCGTGTCAAAGGTACGCCTCACCAGAGTGGATATACGCTGTGACTGATGTTAGGCATACCGAGCACAGGGAGGCTGAGATCCCTGACATTGATCAGTGTTAGAACCGGTGGTCTCTAGTTGGCAGAGGTATGCACTTCTGACAAATAGGGACCAACCAACTCTAGTCAGGGAAAGGGGATTACACACTCAGATAACCCCTGCTACCCCCTTGGTAGCTTGGCAGAGCAGACAGGCTTATCTCAGAGGCAGTGTGTTAAGCATTTATGACCACATACAGTAATAAAGTAAATACACTACAGATGGACACGACACAGAAGTTATTATAAAAATAGTATTTTTATATAAGGCTTAGCACAAGACCAAATAACGACAAAAATATACCACAGTCTTAATAAATACTCTTTGGAAGGAAAAGTAATAGTTCAAGTAAGGTTTCTTCTTGGCAAATAGTTCTTTAGCAAAGTATTCTTCTGAGCACAGTTCTCTGGCAACAATGTAACCCCCACAGGAGTCACACGACGTCGAGTCTACAAGATTCCCAAGGTTCGGCGTCGACCGCGAGGAGCGCTACGTCGAGCCTGGAGTTGCAACAGACCCCACAAGTACAGTACCTTGAGAAACGAAGAAAACGATGATCCACGGCGTCGAGATGTCGGCGTCGAGGTCGGCGTCGATCGTGCCTCGGAGTCGGGTCAATCCGCAGCGGCGTCGAGGGATGTCGGGCCGGAGCAGCGCTCACGGCGTCGAGAAGGGTGTCGAGTCGATGCGATCAGCAGCGGCGTCGGGACGGGGTCGCTTGGAGGTGGAGCCGATACTCACTCCTCACTGGCGTCAATACCGGGTCACTTGGAGCCGGGGCCGGTACCCACTGCTCACTGGCGTTGCTGCTGGCGTCGATCGGGCCCGGCGGCCGGCGTCGAAGGCTCGGGACACTGGAGCCGTTACTCACGATGTCGAGCTCGATTCGGCGGCGTCGACGGCGTCGAGACTGCAGATTTTCCCTTGTGTACTGGAAACAACACTTTCCAGCAATTCAACAATTCAGTAGATGGTGAAGTCCTTTGGCCCTGTGACTTCAACAGGAGACTGGCACTCTTCCAGTCCTCGGAGATTTCCTAGCAAGTGTTCAGAGAGTACACACCAAGTTCCTCTCTCCTTGTTCCTTGGCAAAAATAAAGAAGCAGCTTCAGGTTCCTCCACAGCAAAACAGCACTCTGGCAGAAAGGGGAGGCAAGTCCTTAGATCAGCAGGCTTCTTGTCCTTGGTACAGGTTTCCTTGTCAGAAGTGATCTGAGTTCTTGGTTCAGGGGTCCTTCTCTTATACCCCATTTCTCCTTTGTTCCCTTTGCCCAAGCAGGGAAATTCCCACCATCTCAGGTTTGTTGTGGGTGTTGCCAGGCAGAGGCACCTGGCCTATTCACTGAGCAGGGCAGGGTCCTCAGCCGCCCAGCAGGAGGCGGAGCCAGTATTGTCACTGGCAGGAGCAGGGCTATCAGTCGCCCAGCAGGAGGCGGAGCCAGTATTGTGTCAGGCAGGGCAGGCTACTCTTCCCTCACTCTATGTGTAAATGCCTCATTCACCCCACACTGACTCATTCAGACCTCTGGAGCCACCCAGCCCCTGACACACACACCAAACCAGCAGAGACCGGTGGATAGTTGGACAAGAAAATAGCCACTTTCTAAAAGGGCTATTTTCAAACATAGAATTTAAAACCCATCCATCCTAAAGGGTGTGTTATTAAATTCTGAGTTCAGGGATACTAAACTCGACATGCTACCATGCTCCCTGAGTCAGATAGATTATAATGGAGTTAATAATCAGTCTGCCCAGTCTGGCCTATTGGAGGCAGGTAGCCCTTCAATAGTGAAAAACGAAAATGGCCGTAATTCACTATTAGGTCATGCCACACACATCAGGGCATGACCTACCTTTTAACAACAATGCACCCTGCCCTAGGGCCTACCATAGAGGTGTCTGAAATGTGGCAAAGTGAAGGTTTAGAGACTGGTAAGTAGGTTTCCTTACCAAGTCGACATGGCAGTCAGGGACTGCACGCAGGCGCTGCGGTGGCAGGCCTGAGACACATTTTACACGCTGCTTCTGTGGGTGGCACAACCAGTGCTGCAAGCCCACCAGCAGCAGTTAACTTACACGCCCTTGGCACACTCAGTGCACTAGACTAGGGTCTGAACAGTAAGTCAACCAAGCCAATCATGGTAACACCAATCAATGTAACAATTTAACATAGGGAGCACTTGCACTGTGGCACTGATCAGCAGTGGCACAGTGCCCAAAGCAATAATCCAGCAAAAACATCGTAAACAGAGGAGGCAAACAGAAAAAAATGGAGGAGAGACTCATGCCAATGATGCCAGGTCTAACACGTGTCCCCTCCAGCTGAAATGTGGGGAGAACTACCCTTCACCCAGGGAGTCCTCATCACTAAGGCGGAAAAATCTGGACAGACCATCAGCATTGGCGTGATCTGTACCAGGGCGATGTTCCACCGTAAAGTCCATCCCCTGTAGGGAAATGGACCACCTCAACAGCTTTGGGTTCTCACCCCTCATCTGCATTAACCATCTGAGGGGCCTGTGGTCTGTCTGAACCCGGAAGTGAGCCCCAAACAGGTAGGGTCTTAGCTTCTTCAGCGCCCAGACCACAGCAAATGCCTCACGCTCTATCGCACTCCACCTTTGTTCCCTGGGAAGTAACCTCCGGCTGATGAAGGCTACAGGTAAGTCTCGGCCCTCCTCATTCATCTGTGCTAGTACAGCCCCCACACCATGCTCTGAAGCGTCTGTCTGGACAATGAATTCTTTTGAAAAGTCGGGTGCCTGGAGGACCGGTGCTGTACACATTGCAGTTTTCAGGGTGTCAAAGGCGTTCTGACAGGCGTCAGTCCAGATCACAAGTCTCGGCTGCTTCCTGGAAGTCAGCGAGGTCAAGGGGTGCACAATGTTGCCATACCCCTTGACAAACCTCCTGTAGTAACCCGTGAGACCCAAGAAGGCTCTCACCTGAGTCTGGGTTTTGGGCGGTTCCCAAGCCAGGATGGTATCTATCTTGGGTTGCAGGGGGGCCACCTTGCCACTCCCTACTTGGTGCCCCAAGTACACCACTGAACCATGCCCAATCTGGCACTTACTAGCCTTGATTGTGAGGCCTGCTCTGCGCAGGGCCAACAACACTTCCTGGAGGTGGCGCAAGTGTTCCTCCCAGCTGGCGCTGAACACTGCTATATCGTCCAAGTAGGCGGCGCTGAAATCTTCCAGCCCGGCCAATACCTGGTTAACCAACCTCTGGAATGTGGCAGGGGCATTCTTCATCCCAAAGGGCATCACACTGAACTGGTAGTGCCCATCTGGTGTGGAGAATGCAGACCTCTCTTTTGCCCCATCAGTCAAGGCGATCTGCCAGTACCCAGACGTTAGATCAAACGTACTAAGGTACCGGGCAGCCCCCAACCGATCGATGAGCTCATCAGCTCTGGGGATGGGGTGCGCGTCAGTCTTGGTGACCGAATTGAGTCCTCGGTAATCCACACAGAACCGAAGTTCTGGTGAAGCACCAGGCGCTGCAGCCTTTGGGACCAAGACCACTGGGCTGGCCCAAGGACTGCTAGAGGACTCAACCACCCCTAAGGCAAACATCTTGGAGACCTCCTCCTTGATATATGCTCTGACCTTTTCAGTCACCGTGTAGGCCTTGTGCCTCACAGGAGTGCTGTCCCCAGTGTCCACATCATGGACACACCACTGAGTGACACCAGGGATTAAGGAGAACAGATCAGGGAATTGTACCAACAGATGGCGACAATCTTGCTGCTGCTCAGGGGTCAGTGTGTCAGAGAGGACAACACCATCCACTGACCCATCTTTTTCTTTTGCACACAGGAGGTCAGGAAGAGGCTCACTCTCCTCCTCCATCCCAGCATCTGTGGCAAGGAGCATGCCCACTTCGGACCTTTCTAAGTGGGGCTTTAACCGGTTGACATGCAGGACCCTTAATGGGTTCCTGGGAGACTTCAAGTCCACCAAATAGGTGACATCGCTCTTTTTCTCCACAACCTCAAATGGTCCAGTCCACCTGTCCTTGAGCGCACAAGGCTCCACAGGGGCCATGACCCAAACTTTCTGACCAGGTTGAAGCTCAACCAGAGTGGCATTCTGATCGTACCACCGCTTCATCTCTTCCTGGCTGGCCTCCAGATTTGCCTGAGCAAGATCTCTGAAGCGCCGAGTCTGGTTCCTAAAGGCCAGCATGTAACTATATACATCCTGGGGAGGTTTCCTGGGAGATTGCTCCCAGCCTTCTTTGACCAGACTCAAAGGTCCTCTTACCGGGTGACCATACAAAAGCTCAAAGGGGCTGAACCCTAGAGACTTCTGTGGCACCTCACGGTAAGCAAACAGCAGGCATGGCAAGAGGACGTCCCATTTACGCCTCATTGGTTCTTCAAGACCCATGATCATGCCTTTTAGGGTCCGGTTGAATCTCTCAACCAGCCCATTACCTTGAGGGTGGTAAGGAGTGGTAGACTTGTAGGTTACCCCACACTCCTTCCACAGAGACTTCATATAATTCGAAATGAAGTTGGTGCCCCGGTCTGACACCACCTCTCTGGGGAACCCCATGCGGGAGAAAACACCCATCAGTGCCCGTCCCACCACGGGGGCCGTCACTGTTCGGAGAGGGATGGCTTCCGGGTACCGGGTGGCATGGTCCACCAAGACCAGGATAAACCTGTTGCCCATGGCTGTCTTGGGGTCCAGTGGCCCCACAATGTCAATTCCCACACGCTCAAAGGGGGTACTGACGACGGGAAAAGGTTGGAGGGGAGCCTTCTGCTTCCGCCCACTTTTCCCACTTGCCTGGCAAGTTTGACAGGTCCTACAATGGATATCTGAATCCCTTCTCATCTGGGGCCAATAAAAATGGGTGACAAGCCTGTCATAGGTCTTGTCCTGCCCCAGATGTCCAGCTAACGGAACGTCATGAGCCAACCCCAGTAGGAAGGCTCTGAAGCGCTGGGGTACCACCAGCACACGGGCTGACCCAGGCTCAGCAGCCTTAGGCTCGCTATACAGGAGGTCGTTCTCCCAGTAGACCCAATGTGATCCTGACTGATCACCTGTCGTTTGGGCTGAGGCCTGCTGCCTCATACCCACAAGAGAAGGGCACACTTTCTGTTCAGCACAAAATTCCTCCCTGGAGGGACCACCATCCTGTTGCCAATGGGTCAGCTCGGGCAGGTCTCCCAGTTTGGCCACTTGTTCTCCTGTCGGTTCCAGGGCATCCCCCTCAGGGTCTGCTCCCTCCTGGACCGCGGGAACGATGGGGGACGGTTTCCCGCGCCCCCTGCCCCTTCTCTTCACGGTTGGGACCTGGGCCATACTTTCAGGCTCCAGGGCCCCATCAACACCCTTACTGACTGACATGGACCGGGTGGTCGCACACACCCACTCAGGCAGACCCAACATTTCCAGATGCGATTTTCTCTCCACCTTAGCCCAAGGGGAGTCCTCCAAATCATTGCCCAGGAGACAATCAACAGGCATGGCGGGCCTCACAGCAACCTGAAGAGTACCTGAGACCCCCCCCCCACTCAAAGGGAACTTGAGCTACCTCACCCTGACTCTGTGAGTTGTCAGCAGCTACAACGGGGTAGAATGCATGAGGGACCACCTGCTCTCTGGACACCAAGTGACACTTGACAGCTGTCACACTCGCTCCGGTGTCTCTGAGAGCTTCCACCTTATGGCCATTAATGGTCACCCACTGCCTATATTTCTTAGTGTTACTAGGCAGAGGGGTTGGAGGGACCATTTCCACGTCTCCTAAAGAGACCAAGGACATTTCTGCGGGACCCCACCCACCGGGGGCACCCATCTCATCCCCTCCCAGGGCTACACTCGCTACCTGTTGAGGGGGTGCACGTGGCGGTGCATTCGAATCCTTCATGGGACACTGGGGATCATAATAACGGTGTCCCACCTGCTTACAGGCATAGCAGGTCACGGGGCCCCTGTGAACAGGTTTACCTGTCGGGGCCTCTGGCTTCTTTACAGGGGGAGGCTGGGAACCCTTCCCTTGGTTCTCTTGGGGACTACTTTGGGGCCCTTTCTGAAACTCCCTCTGTTTACCCCTGTCCCCCCCACTCTTCTGCTGGGGACCCTGCCAACCTTTGGCTGAGTCTCCCACTGGACCCTTGTGGACCCTGGTACTGACCCAGCGGTCCGCCTCCTCAGCAAGTTTTCTAGGGTTAGATATCTTGCTATCAACAAGGTGCTGGCGTAGCTCTGGAAAACAGTTATTAGACAAGTGCTCCCAAGCAAACAAATCATAAAGAGCATCATAACTATCAACCTTGCTACCCTTTATCCAACCATCCATGGTTCTGCAGAAAAAAGACACATATTCAACCCACGTAGTACCAGGCAACTTCTTACATTCTCTAAAGGTTTGTCTGTACTTTTCTGGAGTTAAGCCATATCTCAGCATTAAAGCATCTTTCATATGAGTATAAGACATCCTATCCTCCGCAGGAAGGCTCAACAAGGTATCTCTCCCTTCATTTGTAAAGCGGCTCCACAACCCCGTTCCCCAATCTTTCTCAGGGACCCGGTGGGCCAATAACGCTAACTCATATGCTTTAAACCATTGGCTAATATCTTCATTCTTACTGTAATCTTTGATCACATCTTTAGGAAAATAAAACCTACTTTCTGCAGGCACAGATGGAGTGCTGCCACCAGAGGGATTCAACTCTAAACTCTTAGTTTTAAGCTCCATCTCCCTCACCATCTTCTCACGTTCAAACGCTAATTTCTCTCTCTCAAAATCTAATCTTTTGCTCTCCATTTCAGCTTCTCTCTTGCTTCTTGCATTCTCTAATTCCAACTGCCCTCCTAATTTAAGTTTTGCCATCTCTAACTTGTATTCCCTCTCCTTCTCCCTGTCTTCCAACTCTTCAGGAGAAAGGCTCTTAGAGGAAACACTGCTGCCTGGAGATGACACTGGCCCACCTGTGGGCTCTTCCTCTTCCTCTTCTTCTTCCTCTTCCGGTACCACCACCGGGTCAGAGGGATCTCTGGCCTCTAACCAGGCCTTCAGCGCTTTGAGGAAGTCGCCTCTCAATTTGAGACCTGTGGTAGGAACTTTAAACTGCTTGCAAAATCCTCTTAGATCCTTTAGCTTGTAGGAATCTATCTTCTCCTTATCAAATTCCCCCACAACAATCTCCACAGGTGTAGCAGCTCTGGCATTCTCCATGGTCAAAACTGGCAGTGTTTAAGAAAATAAGCTCCAGGAAAGCGGAGAACAAAAATAGAATATCCTACCAAAAACAGATTGTGGCTGCGTTATGGTCTGCTTTCACTATGTAGCGTACACTAATCACTGCACATGATTCATAAATGCAAAGTTCAATCCTCACCGCTGACCACCAATGTTAGAACCGGTGGTCTCTAGTTGGCAGAGGTATGCACTTCTGACAAATAGGGACCAACCAACTCTAGTCAGGGAAAGGGGATTACACACTCAGATAACCCCTGCTACCCCCTTGGTAGCTTGGCAGAGCAGACAGGCTTATCTCAGAGGCAGTGTGTTAAGCATTTATGACCACATACAGTAATAAAGTGAATACACTACAGATGGACACGACACAGAAGTTATTATAAAAATAGTATTTTTATATAAGGCTTAGCACAAGACCAAATAACGACAAAAATATACCACAGTCTTAATAAATACTCTTTGGAAGGAAAAGTAATAGTTCAAGTAAGGTTTCTTCTTGGCAAATAGTTCTTTAGCAAAGTATTCTTCTGAGCACAGTTCTCTGGCAACAATGTAACCCCAACAGGAGTCACACGACGTCGAGTCTACAAGATTCCCAAGGTTCGGCGTCGACCGCGAGGAGCGCTACGTCGAGCCTGGAGTTGCAACAGACCCCACAAGTACAGTACCTTGAGAAACGAAGAAAACGATGATCCACGGCGTCGAGATGTCGGCGTCGAGGTCGGCGTCGATCGTGCCTCGGAGTCGGGTCAATCCGCAGCGGCGTCGAGGGATGTCGGGCCGGAGCAGCGCTCACGGCGTCGAGAAGGGTGTCGAGTCGATGCGATCAGCAGCGGCGTCGGGACGGGGTCGCTTGGAGGTGGAGCCGATACTCACTCCTCACTGGCGTCAATACCGGGTCACTTGGAGCCGGGGCCGGTACCCACTGCTCACTGGCGTTGCTGCTGGCGTCGATCGGGCCCGGCGGCCGGCGTCGAAGGCTCGGGACACTGGAGCCGTTACTCACGATGTCGAGCTGGATTCGGCGGCGTCGGCGGCGTCGAGACTGCAGATTTTCCCTTGTGTACTGGAAACAACACTTTCCAGCAATTCAACAATTCAGTAGATGGTGAAGTCCTTTGGCCCTGTGACTTCAACAGGAGACTGGCACTCTTCCAGTCCTTGGAGATTTCCTAGCAAGTGTTCAGAGAGTACACACCAAGTTCCTCTCTCCTTGTTCCTTGGCAAAAATAAAGAAGCAGCTTCAGGTTCCTCCACAGCAAAACAGCACTCTGGCAGAAAGGGGAGGCAAGTCCTTAGATCAGCAGGCTTCTTGTCCTTGGTACAGGTTTCCTTGTCAGAAGTGATCTGAGTTCTTGGTTCAGGGGTCCTTCTCTTATACCCCATTTCTCCTTTGTTCCCTTTGTCCAAGCAGGGAAATTCCCACCATCTCAGGTTTGTTGTGGGTGTTGCCAGGCAGAGGCACCTGGCCTATTCACTGAGCAGGGCAGGGTCCTCAGCCGCCCAGCAGGAGGCGGAGCCAGTATTGTCACTGGCAGGAGCAGGGCTATCAGTCGCCCAGCAGGAGGCGGAGCCAGTATTGTGTCAGGCAGGGCAGGCTACTCTTCCCTCACTCTATGTGTAAATGCCTCATTCACCCCACACTGACTCATTCAGACCTCTGGAGCCACCCAGCCCCTGACACACACACCAAACCAGCAGAGACCGGTGGATAGTTGGACAAGAAAATAGCCACTTTCTAAAAGGGCTATTTTCAAACATAGAATTTAAAACCCATCCATCCTAAAGGGTGTGTTATTAAATTCTGAGTTCAGGGATACTAAACTCGACATGCTACCATGCTCCCTGAGTCAGATAGATTATAATGGAGTTAATAATCAGTCTGCCCAGTCTGGCCTATTGGAGGCAGGTAGCCCTTCAATAGTGAAAAACGAAAATGGCCGTAATTCACTATTAGGTCATGCCACACACATCAGGGCATGACCTACCTTTTAACAACAATGCACCCTGCCCTAGGGCCTACCATAGAGGTGTCTGAAATGTGGCAAAGTGAAGGTTTAGAGACTGGTAAGTAGGTTTCCTTACCAAGTCGACATGGCAGTCAGGGACTGCAGGCAGGCGCTGCGGTGGCAGGCCTGAGACACATTTTACACGCTGCTTCTGTGGGTGGCACAACCAGTGCTGCAAGCCCACCAGCAGCAGTTAACTTACACGCCCTTGGCACACGCAGTGCACTAGACTAGGGTCTGAACAGTAAGTCAACCAAGCCAATCATGGTAACACCAATCAATGTAACAATTTAACATAGGGAGCACTTGCACTGTGGCACTGATCAGCAGTGGCACAGTGCCCAAAGCAATAATCCAGCAAAAACATCGTAAACAGAGGAGGCAAACAGAAAAAAATGGAGGAGAGACTCATGCCAATGATGCCAGGTCTAACAATCAGCAATTCTCCGAACTTGAAAATAGAAGTGTTGCTGAGAGTTCCAGGATTGGAAATCGAAGGAATACTGACCCTCAATATTCCGAATCCACCACTTCTGAGTAAAGTTTGTGAGTTGATTCTGGAGACGCTGGTTTTTCCGACTTTTGCTATTGTACCACCACATCAGGAGTTGGTGATCCTTCGTCTTGAGATTTTGCAAGGAGTTTTAGAGCTGTTTGGAGCGAATATCATTCTGGATTAAAAGTAAAACCCTTTGTTGTACATAAAGATCCAAAAGAAGAAGATAACCTAGGCCCGAGTGGAAGAAGAATAAAGTTAGGGACTTTCCGTCAGGACACTGAAAGAGGGCTAAGGAAGTCTTTTTGTGGACTGTGTAAATAAGGAACTGAAAATTGCTAGGGGACTTCCAGCTTCAAGGCGCTGTGTGAACTGGTTTGACAAGCAATACTTGGATGAGAAAAGAGACTTTTACATGTTGCTGTTAAACTGAAATTCTGAGATCGTTGCAAGGATGGCAGATGCTGGAAAAACCCATTGTAGAGCTAAATTAGTGATAGGTACACTTTTAGGGGTAGTGATAGCTGCTATAGTTGTGATAGTGGTAGCCTCATATATCGTTTCCCATGAGCAGGAGGGGGAGGTACAGGGGACACCTACCACCTCAAGCCAGAAAGAGGTTACTATAGGAGCTCAAGGAGATTTGGTACTTGAAGAGAGTTGTAGGTTTCATATAGATCTGTCTAGAAGTGACTTTAAGCTTAATGCTTATGCGAAGCTGTTGTATGAGTATGTTGATGCAATGGATGCGAAAGATTGCTATGTGTGCATGCAGCTACCTTCTTCCGTGTATGAGGGTATTAGATACCATCATCTTCCATTAACCTATGGAATTTCTTGCAGCTTATTGCTTAGCATCTTTTATGACAGAAGACAATTTGAGTATTTCTTTTCCAATTATGATGCAAAACTTCCTGAAGTACCGGCATATAAGCATTTGAATAAGTACGACTATTATGAGTCAGAGGACAGACTTCGGAAGTATTTCATACCAGCTTTGAGTTTGGATAAGGTTTATGCTCACCGACATAATCTAACGTGTTTATTGTCGGAAATGGAAAAGAAGTTTATTGGCCAGATAGAGGATAGATATAGAAAACTAACCCAGACACGGAATACAGGAGAGAGTTCAGTAGATTGGACTGATGAGGAGAGATCGCATAGATCTAAGGGGAGTTATGGACCCATAGCGCTATATTAGACACAGAAGGGGAAGTTGTGTGTGAGACGTCCTCAGACTTATTATGAAAAAGTCTCGGTCGGACAGAGTACGTGCGATCATACCTTTACCATGGAGGACTCTGCTAAGAACTTTTTGCAAGGTCCGGTGCAAGTGATTCCAAGTGTGTATTTTGTGTGTGGAAGGAATGCTTATGTGAGGTTGCCTGTTAATTGGTATGGTACATGTTACTTGGCTATTATTTTTCCGAAGATTTATCATACAGAAGACTTAAATCTTTTGGAGACTGGACATCATTCTAAAGTGCGGAGAGCTGCAAGTGCAGGAGCAGTGATTGGTGATATCTTTGGAGCAATGATACCAAGTTTGGGTGTGGTTTTGAATGATGTGAAGATGAGAAAGTTGGCGACTGTGGTTGATGAGTTGTCAATGAATACGGCGAGGTCTTTGTTGTTGGTAGATGGAGAGATGTTGTGGATAAGAACTATGGTTTTGCAAAATCATCTTGCTTTAGACGTGTTATTGGCAAAAGGGGGTGGAGTCTGTAAATTGTTGAAAGTTCAGGAATGTTACACGTACATTCCAGATGACAGCAAGTATCTGGAGAATTATATTGAGAACATTACCACGATTCACCAAGAGATTGCGGATTTGACTGAAGAGGGTGTGTGGGAGAAGATTGGTAAAGGATTAGGTCGTGTGGGAAGTTGGTTTGCGAGCTTGGGAAAGGGATTCCTTGGATTTGTGTTGAAGCCTCTTATTATTGTTGTGGTCTCATCAGAGCCTGTAAATGGTACAGAGGAAACAGAGTTGAAAGACCTCTTAGAGCGAGTGAGAGGCGAATGGCTAGACTGCAGGACAGTCAATACCAGAATCTTAAGAGAATGGAGAGGTTCCGATAGAGTAGAATGGCAACAACCACTGTTTAGGTCGGTTCTTTCTCCAAGGGAATACGATTGTGATGCTGTGATGACATTTGTCATCAAAGGGGGGAACTGATAGAGCGTCACAAGATTCAGAAATTTGTAGGGGTGCATCATATTCACCGTTAGCCAGCACCCGCATATTAATCAATGTATGTTTAGAAGTGTCATAGAAATGTATTGATGTAATCGTTTAACTTAGAGGTGATAAGAAATGTAATAATGCTTTTGTGAGGAGCAACATTGAAAGTTATCGTGAATGTATCCAAAACAATGAATAATCATTAGTTTTCGTACAATGAAATGTATTAGGCTAAACGTGTGCCATGTTAAAGTTTTACGCATAGGTTGCTTATTCACGTACATGAAAATAATGAACTAATGCTTAGAGTGTGGTTTAATAGTGTGTTTAATGTTGTAAAGACTCGATCCCAGATATGTCAAAGAGAAGGCCTGTTCATTCCTTATGTTAGCTAATGTTGTGGGCCGAAACTGATTCCCTTGGTGAAGGCTTTGGGTTGAAGGGAAATGTAAAATCTTAAAGATGTGAAATGGCTTTTCTCGTTCCCATGTTTCTGTTGCAGGTGCAAGGACATTTCGCTCGTTAGAGAGAATAGATCTTTGTTTTAGGAGTTAGGATGCTGTGAGAAGCCAACAGGGGAGTGCATTGGAATGTGAGATAGATACTTTTGCTGCGCAAGGTGCCTGGGACCCAAGGTCAAGCTAAACGTCGTTGGATGCAAGACAACTTTGTGGAAAACTACAGAGAGAAGACCTGGCCGAAGAGGTGTGCCGAAGGGCGTGTTCTATGATTTTGGGGTTTTGTATTAGGGACAGTGCCCCGTGGGTTGAGCAGATGGGGTTCAGACGGGAAGCTAGAAGGAGCATCTTAGAATGAGCTCTGACTAAGTGACGGTACTTCTTAAAGGACAAATTTACAATGTTCGAGAAGGAGCGTTCCATATAAATTTGAAATTTAACAGTCCAATACTATAGTTCCGAAAAGTAGCAAGAGATCATTGTGATCGTTCAAGTCTTTATTTTTAGATGAAATTTGCATCGTCAGACATCAGCCAACTCCAACGAAAATAGTATGGTTACAGCCAAATAGTATAGATACAGCCAATTCCAAAGAAAACAGTGTGGTCACAGCCAAATAGTGTAGCTATAGCCAGTGTAGATACAGCCAACACGTTTCGTCCTTCTTTAGGGCACCATCAGGGCTGTAATGTAGAAATACACAAAATCACAATCTTATTCATATTATCAATGATCAAATCTCAAAATCACAACCAATAATCCGGTGCCTGCCTATTTAACAATCTATATATAATATAAGGAAGAAATTTTTACAAAAACAAATAGCAAAATCATAGTGTACAATTGCAATATGGTCTCATATTTATTCATTATATAATCATTTATGCAATGATAGCAGATCCAGACCCACACATTAACGAATAGCTCATTAATTACGGATGCAGTGCAGTTGAATCTTTCTCACCTCCTATTGATTCAATCTCAATATCCTCCTAATCCTGATTAGAGACAGCCAAAATCCAAGAACTTCATGTCCGATATAAGTATCCACTCACTACAAGAATAACCAAATAAATAGGGTTCAGAAACAATCCCATTAAAAATCACTAGTTGTATCCCCTCTTATTAATATTATGAACTGTTTCACAATCGCCTCACCTGCATTTTCATTTGAATTTTACTTATTCTCTACTCGAATCAATTCAAAGCAAAATAGCTAGATTTTTCTTAAAAATGCGCGATTCTGTGAAAATCCCAATTCTGCATATAAGATAAAACAAAGCAACAATGAAGAATCCCGCGTCACCATTCCTTTTATTTTAAAGCAGAAAACAAAACATATACCGACCCCTTCATACCTGCTCAAATCGCAACGGCTGTCTTGGAGAAAATGCTCTGACCTGCCACAATCCGGTGCGATAAATCCGGAATGCCACTTTCCACCGCCAGGCTCCTCCTTTATAATGAGAAATATCCATCCAAATGTTCAGATTTCAAACCTTCCATTATGTAAATCGAATAGGCTTCCCGGATATCCTATCAGATTGCCAGTAAGACCAAAAGAACCAATCAAATACATCCTGACATAAATATGTGAATCGACCAATCCCGCACTTGCCTTAATTGGAATCCTAACTTCATGTTTCCTATCAGGTCCACTGCCATATGTTACAGCGTATTCGTCACTGACTCCTATTTCTTTGATGTGTGTCTTTTTTCATACCGCTATTATTATTAATATTGTTAGGTGCTCTCCCTCACCTCTGTTATTAATTGCTGGGGATCGCGTACCTCAAATAAATGTTTGTTTCTCACATTATTATTAAAATAGAATCTTTCGGACCCCAGGAAACACGCCACTCAAATTAACACAATGTTGTGTTATTTGTGTTTCCCTCACCTCCATTATTAATTGTTGGGGATCGCGTACCTCAAATAAATGCATGTTTCTCGCGTTATTACTAAAATACATTATTTCGGACCCCAGGAACAACGCCACTCAAATCAACAAAACGTTGTATTACTCGTGTTTCAAATATCACCCAGAGAACACACCCCTCAAATCGACAAAACATTACGTTATTCATGTTTCGAATATCACCATGATAACCCTGATCTTTCAATGATTTTAACTTTTCAATTTGTAATATCAAATGTTAGTCTTTCACAATTATCAACAAAAACTTTTTCATTATTATGTCAAATCCTATGCCGATCTAAGGTTAACAACTCTAAATAGTAATCTATAGAGTCTTACAAGTATAATTCTGGATGAATAACCTCTGGGAAAGGCCTGTTCTTTTTAGCTACTCTCCCCTTATCAACTTTGCCTGTTTTAAACGTTACATTCATAATGAAACTTAAGTGCCTCATTCTATATAAATGAAGTCCAGCGGCTTATATCCAAAATCATCCCTATGAGTTAACCTTCCTCATCAACCTACATTCAGCCGCAGCCACAGATTCTGTATTGTTCCATCCTGATAACAAATATTGGGATTGCAAGTAGTTCACACTAATTATATCCACATTATACTAAAAAATAAAGAAGTTCAGTATCAGAATTTAGACCCAGGGTAGCCGCTCTACATTTGCTAATCCATCTAGCCTCTTCCTGTCTAATTCTTAATTCCCAGTTGCCCCCTCTCATACTAGAAGTTATCCTCTGAATACCATGGAACCTAAAGTTAGTCATTGAGGAATGGTGTTCCTTCATGTGTTGATATAATGGAGATTTAATATCTTTATTGATAATGAAGCGTCTATGTTCCTGTATCCTTAACTTCAAAGCCCTTTTGGTGCTCCCTATGTAAAACATTTTACAATCACAAATTATTACATAAATTACAACAATACTGTTACAATTAATGAACTTGATATAATAACGTTTCTGGGTATTATAACTGAATTCTCTTATTTTATTCACTCCTGATCCACATATATTACATGATCTGCAAACAAAAAAACCCTTAGGTGGTTATAATCTTCAGAATAGATTATTAGATAGGGGATACAAGAGGAGGGACTTAAATAAAGTGTCAAGAATTCCTGTCATACAAGGGAAACACGCCCTTATGTAAACAGGAGAGCTGTTACATAACTCAAGGAAAACACGCCCTTACGTAAACAGGAGAGCTGTTACATAACTCAAGGGAAACACGCCCTTATGTAAACAGGAGAGCTGTTACATAACTCAAGGAAACACGCCCTTATGTAAACAGGAGAGCTGTTACATAACTCAAGGAAAACACGCCCTATAAAGGGAGGAACCGGGAGGTACAACGCTGTCGGATATTGTGTTCACACCGACGTACCTGCTTCGTGAAGAGCAGTGTTCCGGAGTGGTGCTCCAGTAAGGCAAGAACGGAGGTAGGTCGAGTCGTTACTCCCTGGGCCGTGTCTTGCCCCATCGTCACCTGTGAAGGACCCGGAAGCTCTACCGGTCAACCATTGAGCTTCGCTTTTTGACTCGGCTGAGTCCAAGCGCAGTGGCGCTTTTGCTGGTTGGAGTCGTAACTCCCAGCCCGACCAGAGACACAGGGACTGCCAGCTGTAACGCACACCAGGAGGTGTTTGCCGCGTTACAGACTCGGAAGTCCACAGGATCGATCGAGCGGCTGCTCTCGGTTCAGTCTTCTTGCTTGTGATTGGGGTATCGGTGACGCATCACCAGGAGGTGACTCCGCGTCCCGGTGCAGTCTGAGGAAGAGGTTGAGCGGCTGCTCCCTTCAGGTAGAGACCCCGGCTGGGTGTTTCCCTGACTCCTCGATTCTCCCCAACACTCTTCGTACCCCTCACAGCCTACCGATTGGCATTGTCGGCCATTTCATTTCTGCCCTCTGTTGGCATACGCCGGGACCGGCGTATATGCAGAGGACGGTTAGGACCATCCGTGCTGTGGGCTGGTAACGTACTTAGCCTGGAGGATTCCAGTGACTATAACTTGTTTATTCTTTGTATTATATTTGCCTTCATTAAAACAACTAACCCTTCACTAGTGGTTGCGTCCTCATTGTCGTGTCTGTTAAACGATCCTGAGACGTTCAGGGCGTTACAAAATATCCGACCTTAATAACACTAACTGTCTCCCGGTCGATAACAGACATGGCAACACTTGATGATGTGCTGGCTGCTTTAGCGGCCATGCAAGTTGAAGTGGCTGCCTCTAGGCAAGAAACAGCCGATGTAAAAGCCAGACTGGATGCTATCCAATTGGACCCGCTCACGCCCAGCACCTCCCTCACGAATCAGACCCCTGCGGTAGTAGTGGAAATGCCGGTAGCCATCCCCTTGGCGACACCAGAGAGGTACAGTGGGGATCCTAACACAGTGCAGGTATTCCTCACACAAGTGGCGCTACATTTATTGTGCAAACCAAAGGCGTTCCCCACGAGTCAGGCTCGTGTGGCTTTCCTTATATCCTATTTGGCTGGAAACGCGGCACAATGGGCCGTACCTCTGGTGAGCAGGGACGACCCCCTCTTATGTGATTGGGGTGCTTTTCGCGAGGAATTCCTGAAGGTATTCGACAGAAGGGCTGACTCGTACACGGCGGACCGTGAAATGCTTGAGTTGAGACAGGGATCCAACGACCTGGTGCAGTATCTCAACGCGTTCCGAAGGCTGGTTGCGGAAACCAAGTGGCCTGTTGCTAAACAGACGGCGCTCTTCCATCAAGGGCTGTGCGATGAGCTCAAGGACGCCGTGGCTCATATTGACCCTCAACCCAAGACATGTGAGGGCCTTATCAACCTGGTATTACGGCTGGAACATAGGCTAAGTGAAAGAAAGGGGGATCATGGGAGAAAAGGAAAATCCCTTCCATCCTATGTGACGGTGGGAAGTCCTGAAACTTCCACCGCATCCAAGGGAGAACCCATGGACATCGGCGCAATACGAGCGAGCCTCACAGCCACGGAGAAAGAGTCACGCCGTAAACTAGGATTGTGCCTATATTGTGGCAAAAAAGGCCACTACGTACGTGAATGCCCTGCCAAACCGAAGACGTCACGTTATCGGGCCAACCGGTCGGTAACAGCCGTGGTGGACATACCGGCGGAAAACTAGAGGACTCCAAGACCAGAGAAGGGGCATCTCGGAGTCACTCATCCATCCCTTCACTTTCCAACTCGGTCACTAAGGGACAACGACACCTGTTTATCACGGTGCACGTGGGAGTGCATGACCAGTGGATACCCGTTGTGGCCATGGTGGATTCAGGGGCCACTGGCATGTTTATGGACCACAACGAGGCATGCAGGCTAGGGCTAGTGCTTCTTCCCAAAGCTGTACCCGAAGACGTCTATGCTGTAGACGGAAGGCGATTGGTGACGGGGCCCATCGGGCAGCACACGGGGGTCCTTCCGATGAGATATGGGTGGAACCATTTGGAACAAATCGATTTTAACATCATCCGAGCGCCCCAATATGGCGTCATATTGGGATTGCCGTGGCTACAGAAACACAACCCCTTTGTGGATTGGCCAACACATCGCATCGAAATGACGTCACCGTATTGCATCCTGCATTGTGGAATAAGAACGGAATCCCTTGACGCAGATGAGAGCGGGAGTCAGACGGTGGCTACAGCGGCAGAAAAAGATGTGGCTCTCCCCCAGGCTTATCACAGTTTTGAGGATGTATTTGATGAGGTGAAGGCGGAAGTGCTACCACCACATAGACAGTTTGACTGCCAGATCGACCTGGTGCCAGGGGCCAGCGTTCCCAGCGGCAGGCTGTATGCCCTGACGGAGCCTGAAAACGTGCATCTCCGGGGGTACCTGGATAAACTCCTCAAGCTAGGATTCATCCGCCCGTCCAAGTCTCCGGCCGCCTCGCCACTCTTCTTCATCCCGAAGGCTAATGGGGAGCTGAGAGCCTGTGTGGACTTTAGGGCATTGAATGCGATAACCATAAAAAATCGGTACCCCTTGCCTCTCATCAGTGTACTTCTGGAACAGGTCAAGAAAGCTCGTATCTACACCAAGTTGGATTTGAAAGGGGCATACCATCTGGTGCGCATGAGGGACGGAGACGAGTGGAAGACCGCCTTTAAGACCAGGTTCGGCCTTTTTGAGTACCTCGTCATGCCGTTCGGTCTGTGCAACGCCCCGGCAGCCTTTCAGTACTTTTTGAATGAGGTATTCAGAGAGGAGTTGGATATCTACGTGGTCGTATATATCGACGACATCCTCATCTATTCGTCCAGTGTGGAGGAGCACGTACACCACGTCAAAGCTGTGCTCCAAAAGCTGAGGGAAAACATGCTGTTTTGTAAACTCAGCAAGTGTGACTTCCACGTCACATCCGTGGAATTCCTCGGAGTGATGCTGAGTCCAGAGGGACAGGAGATGGCAGAACGAAAGATCAAGGCGGTGAAAGAATGGCCGGTGCCCCAAAGCGTGAAGGACGTCCAAAGTTTCGTTGGCTTCGCCAACTTTTACAGGCGGTTCATAGATGGATTTTCAGGAGTGGTGGCCCCAATCACACAGCTACTGAGGAAGTCCAAGGAGTTTGTCTGGTCCCCTGAAGCGAACAAAGCCTTTGAGGCCCTGAAAAGCGCCTTTGGTAAGGCGCCGGTGTTGGCTCACCCCGATCCGGATCTCCCCTACGTGGTGGAAGCGGACACGTCGGATGTGGCGCTGGGGGCTATCTTGTCCCAACGCAACCACGACACAGGGGTGCTTCATCCCGTGCAAGAGAGTCCCTACGGCCGGGGAATTGGCGTCACTACTCCTAAAGAATGTGGTACGACTGCATGGATTACCTGGGGTGATCGTGTCGGACCGGGGGTCGCAGTTTACTGCGCAATTCTGGAAGACTTGGTGCACTGCGCTGCATGTTAAGACCGCCCTGTCCACCAGCTACCACCCTCAAACGGACGGCCAAACCGAGCGCCTGAACCAAACGCTCAAACAGTATCTGCGATGTTTTGTGGACCAGGGCAGGGAAGAATGGGTCGACTTGCTATGGGTTGCAGAGATAGCCTATAACAACGCCACTCACAGCTCCACACAGTCATCTCCGTTCTATAGCAACTATGGCCAACATCCCAGGTTCTTGCCATTTCTACATCCGTTCAGAGAGGACAGGATTCCCGCCACAGCGGACAGGGTGGCACACATAAAAGACACATTGATGCGCTCAAGGGCTGTCCTAATAGAGGCCAAGAGAAGATACAAGGCTGCGGCAGATAGGAAGAGAAGGCCCGGGCCACTGTACCGCACTGGAGACTACGTCTGGATATCCACAAGAAACATGAGGTTTCGAAAGAACAGTGTGTTCCATCCCAAGTACATGGGCCCCTATCGAATTACCAAGTGTATGGGTCCCGTGAACGTGAAGGTGTGCTTGCCCCAGTCATTGCGGATACACCCTGTCTTTCATGTATCATTGCTCAAACCAGCACCCTCCAAGCCGTCTGGGACACCTCGGCCGGTATGCGTGGAGTCGGAGGTGGAGTATGAAGTGTCGGGCATACGGGCGTCCAAATGGCGCAGGGGGAAGCTGTGGTACCTGGTTGCGTGGAAAGGCTATGGCCCGGAGGAGCATTCATGGGAACCGGCTGAAGGGGTTCATGCTCCGCGCTTGGTCTCCTTGTTCCATCGGCGTTTTTCTGCCAGCGCTGGACCCGTGGGGAGCCGCTGAGAGGGAGGATGTACTGTCAAGAATTCCTGTCATACAAGGGAAACACGCCCTTATGTAAACAGGAGAGCTGTTACATAACTCAAGGAAAACACGCCCTTACGTAAACAGGAGAGCTGTTACATAACTCAAGGGAAACATGCCCTTATGTAAACAGGAGAGCTGTTACATAACTCAAGGAAACACGCCCTTATGTAAACAGGAGAGCTGTTACATAACTCAAGGAAAACACGCCCTATAAAGGGAGGAACCGGGAGGTACAACGCTGTCGGATATTGTGTTCACACCGACGTACCTGCTTCGTGAGGAGCAGTGTTCCGGAGTGGTGCTCCAGTAAGGCAAGAACGGAGGTAGGTCGAGTCGTTACTCCCTGGGCCGTGTCTTGCCCCATCGTCACCTGTGAAGGACCCGGAAGCTCTACCGGTCAACCATTGAGCTTCGCTTTTTGACTCGGCTGAGTCCAAGCGCAGTGGCGCTTTTGCTGGTTGGAGTCGTAACTCCCAGCCCGACCAGAGACACAGGGACTGCCAGCTGTAACGCACACCAGGAGGTGTTTGCCGCGTTACAGACTCGGAAGTCCACAGGATCGATCGAGCGGCTGCTCTCGGTTCAGTCTTCTTGCTTGTGATTGGGGTATCGGTGACGCATCACCAGGAGGTGACTCCGCGTCCCGGTGCAGTCTGAGGAAGAGGTTGAGCGGCTGCTCCTTTCAGGTAGAGACCCCGGCTGGGTGTTTCCCTGACTCCTCGATTCTCCCCAACACTCTTCGTGCCCCTCACAGCCTACCGATTGGCATTGTCGGCCATTTCATTTCTGCCCTCTGTTGGCATACGCCGGGACCGGCGTATATGCAGAGGACGGTTAGGACCATCCGTGCTGTGGGCTGGTAACGTACTTAGCCTGGAGGATTCCAGTGACTATAACTTGTTTATTCTTTGTATTATATTTGCCTTCATTAAAACAACTAACCCTTCACTAGTGGTTGCGTCCTCATTGTCGTGTCTGTTAAACGATCCTGAGACGTTCAGGGCGTTACATAAAGCTAGAGACAGAGTTATGACGATTAAGAGGGAATTTACCCTGGTACAGAGAGATCGAAAACAGTACAAGGACCATCTAGCATTTGTGACTACTTACTGCTCTCAGACAGATCAAATAGTGAAAGCTTTAAAAATGAACTGGAACCTACTCAAAGGAGTTCCGGGTTTGTTAGATCATTTGGGGGACCAACCAAAATTGATTTACAGGTGGAATAGCACCATTAAAGATTTGGTCACGAGAAACTATATTCAACCCCTAAAAATAATGGAATCTAATTGGTTACCCCAACCACCTAAGGGTTTTTTTGTTTGCGGATCATGTAATATATGTGGATCAGGAGTGAATAAAATAAGAGAATTCAGTTATAATACCCAGAAATGTTATTATATCAAGGAGTTCATTAATTGTAACAGTATTGGTGTAATTTATGTAATAATTTGTGATTGTAAAAATTTTTACATAGGGAGCACCAAAAGGGCTTTGAAGTTAAGGATACAGGAGCATAGAGGCTCCATTATCAATAAAGATATTAAATCTCCATTATATCAACACATGAAGGAACACCATTCCTCAATGACTAACTTTAGGTTCCATGGTATTCAGAGGATAACTCCTAGTACGAGAGGGGGCAACTGGGAATTAAGAATTAGACAGGAACAGGCTAGATGGATTAGCAAATGTAGAGCGGCTACCCTGGGTCTAAATTCTGATACTGAACTTCATTATTTTTTAGTATAATGTGGATATAATTAGTGTGAACTACTTGCAATCCCAATATTTGTTATCAAGATGGAACAATACAGAATCTGTGGCTGCGGCTGAATGTAGGTTGATGAGGAAGGTTAACTCATAGGGATGATTTTGGATATAAGCCGCTGGACTTCATTTATATAGAATGGGGCATTTAAGTTTCATTATGAATGTAACGTTTAAAACAGGCAAAGTTGATAAGGGGAGAGTAGCTAAAAAGAACGGGCCTTTCCCAGAGGTTATTCATCCAGAATTATACTTGTAAGACTCTATAGGTTAATATTTAGAGTTGTTAACCTTAGATCGGCATAGGATTTGACATAATAATGAAAAAGTTTTTGTTGATAATTGTGAAAGAGTAACATTTGATATTACAAATTGAAAAGTTAAAATCATTGAAAGATCAGGGTTATCATGGTGATATTCGAAACATGAATAACGTAATGTTTTGTCGATTTGAGGGGCGTGTTCTCTGGGTGATATTTGAAACACGAGTAACACAACGTTTTGTTGATTTGAGTGGAGTGTTTCCTGGGGTCTGAAAGATTCTATTTTAATAATAATGTGAGAAACAAGCATTTATTTGAGGTACGCGATCCCCAGCAATCAATAACAGAGGTGAGGGAGAGCACCTAACGATATTAATAATAATAGCGGTACGAAAAAAGACACACATCAAAGAAATAGGAGTCAGTGACGAATACGCTGTAACATATGGCAGCGGACCTGATAGGAAACATGAAGTTAGGATTCCAATTAAGGCAAGTGCGGGATTGGTCGGTTCACATATTTATGTCAGGATGTATTTGATTGGTTCTTTTGGTCTTACTGGCAATCTGATAGGATATCCTGGAAGCCTATTCGATTTACATAATGGAAGGTTTGAAATCTGAACATTTGATTGGATATTTCTCGTTATAAAGGAGGAGCCTGGCGGTGGAAAGGCGGCATTCCGGATTTATTGCACCGGATTGTGGCAGGTCAGAGCATTTTCTCCAAGACAGCCGTTGCGATTTGAGCAGGTATGAAGGGGTCGGTATATGTTTTGTTTTCTGCATTAAAATAAAAGGAATGGTGAAGCGGGATTCTTCATTGTTGCTTTGTTTTATCTTATATGCAGAATTGGGATTTTCACAGACTCGCGCATTTTTAAGAAAAATCTGGCTATTTTGCTTTGAATTGATTTGAGTAGAGAATAAGTAAAATTCAAATGAAAATGCAGGTGAGGCGTTTGTGAAACAGTTCATAATATTAGTAAGAGGGGATACAACTAGTGATTTTTAATGGGATTGTTTCTGAACCCCATTTATTTGGTTATTCTTGTAGTGAGTGGATACTTATATCGGACATTAAGTTCTTGGATTTTGGCTGACTCTAATCAGGATTAGGAGGATATTGAGATTGAATCAATAGGAGGTGAGAAAGATTCAACTGCACTGCATCCGTAAATAATGAGCCATTCGTTAATGTGTGGGTCTGGATCTGCTACCATTGCATAAATGATTATGTAATGAATAAATATGAGACCATATTGCAATTGTACACTATGATTTTGCTATTTGTTTTTGTAAAAATGTCTTCCTTATATTATATATAGATTGTTAAATAGGCAGGCACCGGATTATTGGTTGTGATTTTGAGATTTGATCATTGATAATATGAATAAAATTGTGATTTTGTGTATTTCTACTTTACAGCCCTGATGATGTCCTAAAGAAGGTCGAAATGCGTTTGCTGTATCTACACTGGCTATATCTACACTATTTGGCTGTGACCACACTATTTTCTTTGGAATTGGCTGTATCTATACTATTTGGCTGTAACCATACTATTTTCGTTGGAGTTGGATGAAGTCTGATGATGCAAATTCCATCTAAAAATAAAGACTTGAACGATCTCAACGATCTCTTTCTACTTTTTGGAACTATAGTATTGGACTGTTAAATTTCAAATTTCTATGGAACGCTCCTTCTCAAACATTGTAAATTTGTGGTTTTGGTTTTGGCTTTAACGGTGAGCCATAAGAAGTTGAGCGTTTACAATCTACAATAATTAATGATAGGGCTCACTGGTGCTCATAGGATTTGACCTTCACCATTACTTTTTGGTATTTTGATTACTTCTTAAAGGAGTCTTCACTTCTGACACCTTTTCCTTGATCCTCTTGCCTGGGATGAGAATGCTAAGTAGGGATGTCACCTTAGAGGTAGAGTAGGGATAAATTAATGTTTTCCTTTTGACTAATGATTCCAAATTTAGACATCGGATTAACCATAGCCTTTTTGATGATTTTAGAAACTGTAATTCTTTTCGTTCTGAGTCGGATGAGAATCCTACGTAGACTGGCAATTGTATTAGTGCCCATTTACCTTTTGTACCTTGTATTAAGGTGTTTGTATGTCCAGTTGTTTTTGGTTGTAATAAAATCTTACAAGTTTTAGATTCGGAGTCAGTGGTCCTTTCCAAATGAAGTCTAATTGTGGTAGATATATTTTGATAATTGTGTTCATCCCCTCCACGCTATCTGGCAAATAAAAAGATCCTGGCGACCTGTGAGGATTCTTGGAGATAACCAGGTAGGCAAGAATCCGGCCTTATCATTCCTTAAGTAGGGGCGAATATGGGAGGAACGTGGTACTTCAACAAAGGGCTGAATCCAAGCCCCATGGCCTCCTGTCTCTCTCAGGTTTAGCCCTCAAGCAGTGGAGTTTATTCGGAAGCGGAAGGTAAGGGTAGGCACTCTTCCTCTTGTGCAGGACTAGGAAAGTGGAAGTGGCAAGATGCTTTTAGATGTGCAGACACCTCAAAGTGTGAGGCATACAAGGAAGGCCAAAGTGCAAGTGCAAAACAAGGTGTGGACTGGAAAGATCAGATTGCTTCTGTATTCTCTGTCGGTGTCCGAGTGTGAGATCTGATAACACGTGCATGGTTTTACGCATATTAGGCTGTGGCGTTTATATCAGTCTGACTGTATAAATAATGTGCTCATCTGTTATACCAGGATGTGCGAAACCTGAAGCCTTGTTTTCACATTAGCACTCGTGAGCGAGGAAATTAATCTTGTTAGCTCTGCAGATTAAACTCCGCTGTGTATCCTTTGTTCAAGGTCCTTTCAGCAGTTTTCTTTTAAGAACCAAGGACACCAGTCTTAGCTCCTATTAGCTACAGTTTTGCTATTAACCATATAGTTTTGCTCTTAACCATATAACGTTAGTTACAGTTTTGCTCTTAACTATATAACTTATTCTTTGCCTATGCTAAGCAAATGTATAAAAGTAATGCGATTTCTGCAATTTAGTATCATATGCTTAAAAACTTTGGGGCATATCATGAAGCCCATTTTCGCCGCTTTAGCGGCCGATTTCGGCTGAAAAGCTGCAAAATAATTATCTCACTATTTTCAAGGACACGCTAACGCGTGTTTCCTTGATGCAGTCGCTGTTTTTTCACCATTTTGCATGTCAGCAATTATTATCGCTAAAGACATGCAAAACGGGCGTTACCCATAAGGTCTGCTTCATTTACTTGGCAAACAGAACTACCCACTATTAACAATGCAGCCCCAGCAATGTAAAAAAACGCGCTAACCGCGGTTATCACATGAAGTTAACGTCTGTTTTTTCTTTTACTTAGCTATGCTGATAATGGGTTGTGGATCGCCATGTCACGACCACACTCCCCTATCAACAAGCATCTCCATTATCATCGCTGGATTTCAGACGATGTTTCTGTTTCTCGCCGTCTATCGCTGGAATGACATCACCTGTTCGCAAGGCGTTGATAATACCCCGCTAACAAAGCGATGTAATTCTGCGATGGACGGTGATAAACAGAAAAGCGCTAAGTGCGCTTAGCGATGTTTATCGCTCTTCCTCGATAATATGCCCCCAAGTGAGGGCAAAGTTCCGTTGGTTGGTTTCTCAATTTGCTAACTTGGGGGCATAATATCGAGGAAGAGCGATAAACATCGCTAAGCGCACTTAGCGCTTTTCTGTTAATCGCCGTCTATCGCAGAATTACATCACCGTGTTAGCGGCGTCTTATCAACGCCTTGCGAACAAGCAATGTAATTCCAGCGATAGACGGCGAGAAACAGAAACATTGTCTGAAATCCAGCGATGATTGCTGATAGGGGAGTGTGGTCGTGACATGGCGATCCACCTCCCATTATCAGCATAGCTAAGTAAAAGCAAAACCAGACGTTAACTTCATGCGATAACCGCGGTTAGTGTGGTTTTTTACATAGCTGGGGCTGCATTGCTAATAGTGGAAAGTTCTGTTTGCCACGTAAATGAAGCAGACCTTGTGGGGAACGACCGTTTTGCATGTCATTAGGGATAATAATCGCTGAAATGCAAAATGGTGAAAAAACGGCGACTGCATCAAGGAAACACGCATTAGCGTGTCCTTGAAAATAGTGAGATAATTATTCCGCCGCTTTTCGGCCGAAATCGTCCGCTAAAGCGGCGAAAATGGGCTCGATGATATGCCCCTTAGCTTTTAGTAATAAACATGTTCGAGACTTTGAGTGGGATCCTTTGCATCACTGAACTTCAGGGGACCAGTCACTATCGCGGAGAAAGGATCAATGCTGTGCACTTCTGCTCACCTCACTCACCACCGACCCCAGCAAATGATAAAACGCCAATTGGGGGAGCAACTGGCTGCCAGTCCTCCATAGGCTTAGCTCTCCACTTCACCCTCAGAAGGGCATTTAGAACTATCATGCTGTTCCATTTTTCAGGCCCCATCACGCACACCACATCCAGGGCTGGTTCTTCTTTTAATTCTGGTACTTTCAGAACTTACGGTATAAAGGCATCCTTTGTCCAACAGGTTTCAAACTGCAAAGATTTTTCTCTAGCAGATACTCATGCCTGAACCTGGCATACCTGAGAGCTTTGGGGCATCCCTCAACTCTTGTTTCCCTTATTTCCTTTCCCCGCTCCTGCTGCCAGCCTGGTAGCCTTTGGTACCCTCCTCCTCTGCTTACTCTATCTCTCTACTGTGAGGGCCCACAGCAGTCTTCAACACTCTTTTCCGAAAAGGCCAGCCACCACCCTTACTTCCTCAAAATGTTCTTTTGAATACTCAGCGTCCCTTCCCTTATTTCTCTCATCCTGTCTCCCCTTTCATTTTCCCACTTATCCTTCTTAGTTCATGAACCCACTTCTGGGTACTCTAAGCTCACCAGTATACAGATTGCCCTAAATATCTCTTTCTCGATGAAGAGAGTCTTTTTTCTCTCACCCTCCTTTCCTCACCATACCAAACCAAGCTGACCCCTTTTATCTCTGCTTAGCTTACTGAGACCCCATGCATCCAACCTTTCTACTAAAAAAGCCAACTGGTGTTGTGTAACTGTAAACAGCGTTAGGTCAACAAAAGGTATATATTCTTCTGTAACACATATTATTTTAGATTCCATCTCAGCTGGTGTATTGCTGCAGCACTTATCAACCAAGGATTACCAAATAGAACACTGCATTGGTCATGACATTTGTTATCCGCAACAAAACTTTGTGAATCCTAGAGAAATACAAATAAAATACATAAACATTGAACAATTTATTATTGAATACAAAGCAATTTTAACTGGTCGATGAATAAAAGCTAAGCCTTGAAAAGTAGGAGATACAACATATTATAGCAAAATATCAACCATTGTATTCAATATGCCCATAAAATAAAGAAATTGGAAAACACAAAGAAGGGCAGAAACATACACTAGCAATATGCGCAGGATATGGCCATGTCAAGTGTTGTATTAGAAAGTGAACCATAAAGAACTTATTAATACCAAAATTAATAGCACTACATGGATCATTATATATGCCATCCTGTAAAATAGTATGATATCAGAAAGTTGTGAAACTAATAAAAGTATCTATACATGGTCTAATCTCTGACCAAATGTATTTATTTTCTGATTGCTTTCTATATTGAGGAGCAAACACTGGGAGGTCAGATCACTTTATGTAAAAATGTGTAAGTAAATATATTAATCTTGAGGACAAAGCAACAACAGCTAATACTGTAAGCGCCATTGGGCCGGCTAAACAAATGCAGATCAGATTATGAAGGATACAAAAAATTACTGGATAACAACATGACTAAGGGCCTGATTTAAAGTTCGAATAATGGGTTACTCTGTAACAAACAAAACCGTCCGCTGCAAGTTACAAGTGCCATTGGATATAATGCACTTGTAATACAGTGCACAGGAAAGCCATCATGTTTGTGATGAAGTAACCAGTCCGTCAAACTCTAAATGAGGCCTTAAGTTCTTTTAGGGGAGGCAAAGATCAGCATGGGAATTCTAGTAACTAGAGGTGAGTGTTGTGGTGACAGAAAATTGGTTAACTACTGCAGAGAGATGGGAATGCACTAATCCTCATACAGATTCAACTACTCTCCTGGTTAGGAAATCTGTATTTTTCTTAGGAGGAGTTGGCATTCGAACAGCGCTGTTTTGAGTGTGAATTTAAATAGATGATAAAAGGACATTGCACTGATCTCAGGGGGATAGGGATCAATAGTTGGTCAGTTTATTTAATAATAAGGGACTATAATTCATTTGGGTGTTTTCAGTTTTAAGTTTCAAGGGTGAGTGGTTCTGTCCTCCTTAGATATTGTTGTCCACCTGAGAGCTGTAGCTTCCTGGCTAGATATCTTAGAATGTGTGTGATGCATACAAGATTGAAACTGTTTCTATCCTCACTTGGGGCAAGTTCTATGGTATCAGGGTTGGTGTTACTTGGTCAAATGTTCAAGTTCCTGAGACCAATCTGGCAGCTGCGTGTACTGCTGCTTTGAGAGGACTTAGGTATATTTTGGGGATTCCAACAAGGACAACATTTTTAAAGTCCAGTCTTGAAAGAATGAGTGCCTAAATGACACATGTGAAGTTCTGTCTCAGGATGCATCGTTTTATGCCTCTAAGAAGTCTGAGATGGAGTTGTGCTCCCTTATGCAATAATAATGATGTGAGCTTGTAGACAAATGTATGATGTTCAAAGAGATTGGGAACAGTGACTTTTAAATTTCAAAGATAATGTGTGCATGGGTTACAACAGGTGAGGTGACAGTCTGGTTTTGACGAAGATGTCATTCAAATTAGATTGGTCAATTTCTTTGAAGAGGCACTGGTTATTTTCGAATGATCTGGTTAGGTTATTTTAGTTCTAGCCTCTTGATGTATTTTCCAGTGAGTGCTCAGTCAATCTTATCCTTTCCATGAAGAAGTTGGAGAATTCTTTACACTATCCCTTAAAACTGTTTTTCTTTGGCGTAGTGAGTGGTCTTCTGGCTTTCTTTAAAATGTGAAATAGTTTCTTAGGACAATTCCTAGATTGATTGTGTTCTTTCTTGATAAATTGAGCTTTAGCTTCAAAGATGTGTTACTGCAGTCACAGGCTCACATGATTCTTGTTGTTGGGTGTTGCTGCCATCTTCATTCAGTGGCTTGGAGGGCTCTGCTTTCTTCATTTAGGGCCAGATGTAGGAAGCACTGGTTGAAATATGGTGGCCACAATTTGAAATCAGTATTTTTGTGACTAGTGTGGTATTTTGCAAACCAGACAATGACTTAGTTGGTTGGTTTACAAAATACTGAATCGTAGTGGGTTGCAGTTCAAACGAACTCATAAATATGACCGAGGTGGGCGGCAAATTCCGACCAACTATGATTGAAAGACATCACAGGGATGGGGGACCTGCTGGGTTGATCAGACCACCATGTGGGTGATTGCTGCTTTTAAATAAACCAATCAATTTTTTTAAATGCAGCCCGTTTTCCTTGAAGGAAAACAGGATTCATTGAAAAATAAAATAAAAGTTCAAGTCACAGGTTTTTTTCAGAGTAAACAGTGGTCCAGTGTGCCACTTTCTATTCATAAAAAAACATGTTTGTCAACATTCACAATGAGGAAGGGTCCCTTGGGCATCCCTTCCATTTCCGAACGAATTACCACTACATTTGTGTAGTCAGTATACTATTAATGTTTTGCAACCAACTTTTGGTTGCAAAACATTAATACAACCCATTCCCAATTGATGTTTGGAAGGCACACCCCAAACTAGCCACAAATTGTGATTCTGTAACATGTTACTAAATCATAGTTTGTTCTTGTTACATGTTAAAAGGCCTTTTTTTGGCCACTAGCAGGACGATTTTATCAATCAGACCTTTTGCAAATGAAAAATGCCTTAGTACATTTGTCCCTAAATTCCTTCAAAAACCTAAAGCTTTTTTTTGCTTTTAATTTGGTTTTAGGAGCCAGGGTGTCTGAGATCCAGGTAATTGCTTCTGAATAATGTTTGGTGTGAATATATTGACATGTGAGGATCTAGAAAGTCATAAAATTAGCTTTCCAATTCAGTCCTGAGATGGTCCTTGTCTAGTTTTCTCACGTTTCTTGTACATAGTTTATATATTTTTGGTTACCTGTTAGTTTTCCTCAAGGTATTTGAGAAGTGAGTAATTGCACTAGTCAAATGGGAGGAGGGAGTTTGTCTTCCCTTTGGGCGTTTTTTGTAATGATGTGGTCTAGGGTAGGTCCCCGAATGTGATTTGGCACTAAGAAAAATTGCAAAAGATTTTGTTGTCAGTGTAGGAGGATAGGAGAGATACTGTTGAGTTGCTCTGATTGCTACAATGAAGATTGAAGTCTCCAAGAAATATTTTATTGATTGAATTGATCTCATTTTAACTGCAGAAGTCAAGTAGCTGATCAGCTATATTTAGATTGTTCACAGGGGGGGTTGGCAGACAATTTAAAGTTTGAACGTGTTGAGTTTATGGTTTTTAGCTTTACTGAGTGACATTCAGATTATGGGAATTGTTTATTGGTCATATTTCTACTGTTGATTGAGTATTTGAAGAAGAATGGTACTCTCCCTCCTGTTTAGACTATCCCGTCTAAGGGGCACATTACGATGAAGGACGGAAGCCCATCCCCGCTGGTGGGGTGGCGTAAGCATTAATTTTCCTGCTCCAGGTGCAGTCATTGCTACCACCAAATTACAATGGTCCAACAGAGGCCATTTTCCTTCCGCCGCTGTCTTTCAGGCTCCGCATGCTTTTTTGCGTACGCAAGGGTGGCGGACGCAGCCATTAGAGCAAGACCGGAGTGGGGAAACACGTTCTGTCTGCCAACCAGATTACCATGTTGCCAACAGCCTTTCCCACTGCCGCGTAAAACCACCACGACACGGATGGCGGGAACACAACAACGGAGAGGAAAAGCCGATACATTACTCATCTAAACCACCGGAGCTGCCATGAATCCTGCGCTACAGGCCTTCCAGTAGCTCTACCTGATGCACTTCTGGCATACAAGACACCGCCGCGTTCAACAGAAGAGGTACGTACCAATCATCTCCACGCATGCAACCCCTGACCAACTAAACTCCCAGCAAGCTTTGCGGCACCACAATGAATGTGGCAATCTGCCAAATGCAAAGTGCGAGGCCCACCTAATCTGCATGAGTGACCCTTGATACCCCTGAGGCAAATGGGGCCAATGCCGAGCCCCGCAGTTGCAGAGCGCGCACACCACAATATCAAAAAATGTACACCGCCGAAGGCTCACCTGTCTGATGGCTCATTCGCATAGTGTGTGCCACACCCCGGTGGCCTGGAAGCTGCGATCACAATTATGCAACATTCAATTGGGGCCAATGCGTGTCATCACTGCGGATGCCAGCTAACGCGCATGCAAACACATTCTGCATAAGCATTGTCGCCATGCGAATTGCATCACACATCACAACTCATTCGCCTAAAGTGATTGTTGATCCCCATGTGTAATGTTGTGGGGCACGAGGCACCCATGCATATAAAGTAACCACACAGACTCCGTGCGAGTATGGGAGAACTGGCCCAGGGCATAAGGGTCCGGCCCCGTTTGTTGGCAGGGACACATGTCCTGTGATGCCTGTGTTGGGTGGTTGTGGGGTGGGGGGTACGCAAGCCCTCTGGGAGTGGTTGGTACATCAGAACAGCTAGAACAGTGACCAGCTGGTCACTACACTATGAAGGTATGAGAGAGTGTGACCTTTGAGTCAAGTCTTCACACACATGGTATGTCCAAAAAAAGGAGATTGCAATTACATACATAGTCATGCCTCATGGCCAGCATGGACTGAAATGAGGGAAGGAGTCAAAAAGGACAAAGGTCACTCTCACTGTACCAATGTTGTGTAATGAAACATCCAACCTGTGAACATCGCTTGAATATCCCTTAACATCTGACTGGCGTCTCTTGGCCAGGGGTCGACTTGTGAAGGGCCAGTGACGTAGGCAGACAATCAGAGGTGTCCATTGTCTGCGAATCAGAAATACTTGTAATCCCTAGCACTCCCAAACACATGCACTGGTGTGGCGTGCAGTGTGCCTAGCTGCCATTGCCTGTAAATGTTCCCACACACATCATAGGAGTGCACATGTGGAACAAAGAAACATTGCTCTGACCAACATCATCGGTCATTGTCAGTCATGTGGGCATGTATACACAATCCATGTGCCTTTGTGCCTCATCCAGGTGAACATTGCAATGTCTGCTACGCAAATTCCACACACACTCATGCAGGACTGACCCCATAATGTCCACATGTCTCTGTCCATCGTACTGTATATCCATGTTCCGTTGTCCAGATGACACTCACTGCCCTCATCCCGTAAAGTTGTTGCGGATTGTGAGACTAAAGCTTGCGCAGGGACAGCAGCTACATGCAACTCAGCACTTATGCTGGGAAACACAAGTTATGTGCCATCTAACCACAGGGCAGCTCATCCTTGATGTAGCAGTGAACTATATGCCATACACATTGACCTCTTTGGATGTCGTAGTGTCAGTATGTCGAGTGAGTGACAAAAAACAACGTCTGAATGCAGGTCACTTGTGCATTTCACTTGACCATGAGTCCTGTCAATGCTGTGGTTGTGTGAGTCTCTGGGTAAGCTGTTCACCACATCTCATCTATAACTCAGCCCATGCTTCTGTACCATGAAATACGTAGGAGGAGATCATTCATCTTTCGCACTGTCCCCGACCTGACAAGGATGGAGGGCATCAAAATCATCTGGAAATTTTGTTTGGATTGCCGCACATTACGGAACCTATGTGCCCATTTGGATCTTCATTTGAAGCCCAAAATAATATATCTGGCTGCATTGTCTGCTACAGGGAAGGTTATGGCTGCACTGCATTTCTTCGCTACTGAGTCTTACCAGTAAACTGTGGCCAGCGCCAGTGGGATGTCACAGCCCATGTTCAGCATGGAGTTGTGTGACGTCCTGTCAGCATTGATGCTTTACAAGGACAGACATGTCTACTTCCTGAGGAGGGATGAATTGGCAGCTGTGAAAAGGGAGTTCTATGACCTGGGAGGCATTCCAAATGTTGTGGGAGCCATTGATGGCACCCACATTGCCCTCGTTATGCCACAGGCAAGTGAACACATCTATAGGAACCGCAAACACTACCACTCCATCAACGAGCAAGTGGTATGCCAGGTGGATCAGATCATCTCACATGTGCTATTGTGATCCTAAACACCACAGATTACCGTGAGGAATGTCTTAGACAACTCAGCGATGCACGTTCCTATCGGTTGTTGAGCACTGATCCCACAGTGCGATTACAAAAAGAGATTGGAGAGTTGGTGGCGGAAGCAAAACTAGAAGGGTGGATTTCGGCTATGGAGGCAGACTATTTGGTCACCTCCTATCCAGTAACACCTTATTTTTACACATTGCCTAAGGTGCATAAAGAACGCCGTCCCCCTCCAGGTAGACTGATTATTTCGGGGATTGGTTCATTGCTTGTGGACTTCTTTTTGCGACCATTAGTTAAGATCATGCTAACGTATCTCAAGGACACTAAGGATGTTCTCAATATCCTTCCAGGTGTTGATTTCAACGTCGATACTGACTATTTGGTCAGTTTCGACGTGGAATCTCTTTACACCTGTATTCCACAGGTAGAGACCCTTGAGGCGATCAGATTGCTATTGGACGAGAGTATATTAAATTCTAATACTCCAGTTCCTTTCATTATGGAGAGTGCCAGGCTGGCCATGATGGAAAACTTTTTTAAGTTTGAAGATCGGATTTATTTGCAAATCTCCGGTACTTCTATGGGCAGTGTTTTCGCCCCCAGCCTGGCCAATCTCTATGTCCATCTCTTTGAACAGAATTGTATACTGACCGAAACTAACCCCTTTCGGAGCTGCATCAATGAATGGAAACGTTACATTGATGATATTTTTGTCATCTGGTGAGGAGATATCAGCACTCTTAATGCTTTCCACGAATGGCTTAATGCCCAGAACGATTTCCTTAATTTCACCATGGAATATAGCAAACTGAGCTTACCATTCCTTGATATTCAGATTTTTTCATCTAACAGAGGCTTGAAAAGTGAACTCTTCACGAAGCCTATGTCAAGGAACTCATTGCTCATGTATGACAGTTTCCATCCCAAAGCATTGAGGGAAGGATTGCCCTTTGGGCAGTTTCTTAGGCTGAAGAGAAATTGCTCTACAAATGAGGATTTCAAAAAACATGCTGATGTTTTGTCGTGTAAACTCCATGCTAGACACTATCCTCACAGATTAATACGACAATCATACAAACGAGCATTAAATAACAACCGTGAGGCTCTGTTAGAAGCAACTACACCCAAAGCCTCACTTGAGAGATTGACATTTGTTAACACTTTCAGTACCTCCTCGAATCACATCCAGAGAATTGTACGAAAACATTGGCGTATCTTAAATGTGGGAAATGAGAAATTAGCTCTGCCTCTGTTTTCTTTTAAGAGAGGGACCAATTTACCTGATTCCTTAGTGCACACAAGACCAAGAAATGTAATGAATCCCAAATCTAACACTTTGTGGAATCTTCCGCCTGTTGTGGGTCATCATCCCTGTGGAAATTGTGTTGTATGTCCTCAAACCAAGCATACCATCGAGATTGATTTAGGCATGGGTAGGCCATGGAAACAAACTCGACACACGAATTGTAATAGTGAGAAAGTGATTTATCTTATCACATGCCCATGTCTTAAACAATATGTAGGTATGACTACAAGAAAAATCAAACAAAGAATTATGGAACACAAGAGTACCATTCGGTGCAAAAAATCCTCAACATGCTTGACCAATCATTTCTTGGAGTTAAATCATAGCCCAGAACAAATTGCATGGACTATCCTTGAGCAACCGTACATTCCCCCACATGTCACTGATGTGTTCAAATTTCTTTTTAAAAAAGAACAACGATGGGTTTTTAAGTTACGGACTGATCAATCAGGGCTTAATGATGCTATTCCGTGGACTTTGGTACAATGAGACTCTGGATGGACATTTGTATTATGCATTATGCAATTCCTCTTTAATACTATGGGGACGAGCACTTGATGATTTCATCTGGAGTTGTTTGTTATATGTTATTGACTACTTGATCTTGTTCACTGGTGCTCCTTTCACTCATGCTGTGAACTTGTAGCAAGCTTCTACGTCCGCAAAATAGCTGAGTCTGGTTTCAAATTCCCAAATACGTTGATAGGCATGCATTGATGCATAGTCAGTCATGTTGATACTTATATTGGCAGAGACATATCATTTCTCTTGAATGACATTTATTTTGTAAGTGGTAACATTTGTTTTATATGGATTGATACAACTTTGATGGGCATACGATGGCAACATTTATCCCCTTTTCTCATTGGGGATTTATAACTTATTAGCCACGTTAGCAGATCTCTTGCAGACGTTCCGCTATGGTTGTGCGAGACAAACTATCCCTTTTCGGTTGTGAAACCCTTTTATTAGTTGTGAGTCTGACCCATTACTCATTCGTGGTCATCAAGTCTCGTCTGTTTTCATTATAGAAGAGTCCCGTGTGTGGACTGCAATTCCCTTCTACCATGACGCGAGGGGCCATACTAATTCCTTTCATGGTTTTCATTGGACGCATGTTGACGCGTTTCCGCGTCACCACGTACGCGTCCCAACGTTTTAGGATTTGCTTTTAGACATAAAATCGCCGCGTCCTGCCGGTGTCCGGTTACCTCTCGGAGCAACCAGTATGGAAGCCCGGGGTAACGACGGACAGGTAGGTAGCGGCTTACAGTTTCATCACTATCTTTTGAATTTGTCGCTGAAACGCTAGCTGCCTGATTTTACTAGTGTAGTTTTGAGAACATTTTTTCCCATATAATGTATTGGGTTTGCTCTGCATGCACATGGGGAGCAATTATATATCGATGTGCAAGTTACGATATATTTTTTACATTGCTCTTGGGCTTGGCTCGCTCTTTACACATGAGTGAGCTTTTCATCTTAGCTGCCCTTTTTCTCCTGCTTGCAGCGTGCTATTGTTCACATTACATTTAGCCTCCATTTTTCAACTATATCATTTCCCCATTGCCCTGGTCTGGCTTAATGGATGTTATGTTAATCATCCGGGTGTACAGATACCCTTGGCTTTGGCTATTTTTGAGTATTGGTGAATGGACTATTGTATCACGTTTGAGATGTTAGTCGTCCATCACCTTTTTCTCCCCTTTTCTCAGCCTTCTAGGATGCACTACGTATGCGACCTTTTGTTTATGTTTATATGTATGGATTTGCATATTGTTAGAAGGCGACCCCAGAGGAGACAGGGAGGTTACCGGAACACCCTGAGAGCTACCCTCGGGGTATCGTAGCCGGGCACTGGCGGGAGACTCCTCAGGGGAAGAGTCTCGTATCTAGGATCGTACACACTGCACCACACGACAAAGAGACACCACACGGTATGTTCTTGGGAACAGATCTTTATCTACTCAGCTTCGTAGGATCTTTATGATCAACAAGGTGGATATGTACAAATGTAGCATGGGCTCAGAGAGTCTCGGTAGGGATAGGGGGTAGTGGGACAGTCTATGGGGATCCGGATCACTGCAGGGGCGTACCCGACGCACAGCTCACAATCCTCGAGCTGGGGGATACACTGTGGTCATTGGGGTCCAGCCGGACCGAGGGAGTCTTTAGGATCTGCGAGTCACTCAGCAGGGCTCAAGCACAAGGTCGGAGGTCTTACGATCTTCAGGGGAGCCACGAGTCACTCAGCAGGGCTCAAGCACAAGTTCGGAGGTCTTACGATCTTCAGGGGAGCCGCGAGTCACTCAGCAGGGCTCAAGCACAAGTTCGGAGGTCTTACGATCTTCAGGGGAGCCGTGAGTCACTCAGCAGGGCTCAAGCACAAGTTCGGAGGTCTTACGATCTTCAGGGGAGCCGCGACCACGTCAGCAGGGCTCTCGTCGTTACAGAGTCGAATCTGCCAGATAGTCCCAGAGCACCCCTTGTTATAGGTCAACTCCTCTTTGATGTCCGGAGTCCGTGTAGGCAGGGGTCTTAGCACCTGGGGGCCGCTCGTTGGAGTTTCCTGCCATGTTGTCCTTTGATCCTTTCAGGGCCGGGTCGGGAGGAGTCCCAGACACCCAGCAGGCGTGGAGCCAGCCCTCAGGGAGGCCGGAGGGCCGATCGAAACCCATCTCCCGAGGGGAGGTCAGAGGTGCGATGGAAACTGCTCCTCCCTCTCTCACTCTGTGGGAGCGCGATGTCCTCCAGCCAGAGCGGCACCTCTAGGCCTGGGTTGCGCTGCGGCCGGTCGGCCGTCGTAGGTGCATGAAGTGGGCATGTGGGCCCTGTGGTGCTGGGAAGATGGAGGGCACGGACAGGGAAGTCCGGGACGGGTGTGTGTGGGTCCTGGCGGGAAGGACCTGCTAGGCCGTGTACTGAGGGGCTGAATGAGGTGCACAGGTCAGGGGGTGTGGCTAGGGGTCAGGGATGGCCATGCCACAAGGCCGGGTCTAACACATACTTGTTGAGTGCTCTGATTCCTTAGTAAGGGTACATTAAGAATATTATTTTCTTTATTTTTCACAGAGCGTTGCCTCACGCCCTGAGTTGTGACTAGGAGTGGTAGGCTTTATCCCCGATTTGATACGAGTAAGATTGGTCACAGTTTGCTCTATTCATTCTGTTGATTTCCTCCAATGGATGTTACACTGTGTGTTTTATGCACTTAGATATAGTATTTATTAATTTTTCTGTCTTTGTTTCACAGGAATTTGTTCACTACTTCGGTAGTGTTTCATATGTCAACAAGACGACATTAAGGTAGACAGTTGGTTGTATCGTTCCACTGTTACTTTTATTTCCTGGATGTTAGTTATTCTTACATTTTTGTGATCTCGTCACATTGAATAGTTGCAGTAGTTATCTGTACTGGTCCTGAAGAAAGCCATGATCGCAGTTTTAGATTGTTGATGGCTGAAACATGTAGACCGTTTCATAATTCACTAGACGCGTGTCCGTTAATTTGTTAAGGCCCGCGCCTTCACTATCGTTTTTAACATTGACACTTGGAGTTACTTATCAAATACATTTTTTTTCTCCTCGTAGTAAATTTTAATATCATTCACATCTTACACTGCAATACTTATTCTTTTACCACACCATTGGTTGGCTTCATCGATCTTTAGGAGATCTAGTCCTCACAGTATAGTTAAAACATCCGTGAGCTCCTCCATTTGATGAAGGCTGGGAGTTGTAGCTCCTCAATCGCACTAGGTTGCGGTTGAGAGGAGATCCCATATGATGAAGCATGCCACTTCGGTGGGTGATGGTATTAGGTCCTCTATATGAGGACTCTTTCATTTAGACAGGAGTCTTAGTGTTTTTTTCACACAGCTTTTCATAGTCTTTTCACTGTGTTCGTTCTCTTTCTTGGACCAGTGGACTCTTATGTTTGCATAGATTGAGTAGGGGGAATTGTCCACGTGGCCCTTTAGCTTTCCCTCAGACCCCATCTTTTACTTGTTTTTTCATTGCACTTATGTACTCACCATGGAAGTAATGCCAGACGGTAGTCACCTGCTGCATGCTACACAACCTGGCCTTGCGCAGCAGAAACCCCCTGATTCTGGATGACGATGAACAGCAGAAGCCGCCCGCTCCCAACCCACACATGCCCAGTGACAATGACAGTGATGAGGAAGAAGGTCTTTACCAGCGTCAACAGCTCATCGTCAACTACTTCCGTTGAGTGCCTTGCTTTTGTCTCACAGATTTGAGATTTGTTGCTGGCATTTTGTACACATACATGACTATGCCCAGGATCAGAGAACTTGGCCAGGCAGGGACTGAGCACCCAGAGGCACAGGAACCAATTGCTATAGTGCCCCACTAGCTCTCCTATTAACTCAGAGGTGTTCAGTAGGGGTGGGTGGAATTTGCATAGTCGCGCTACGCAAAGTTCCACGAAACAGCAAAAAATCTCCACGAGCACGCAGAATTCCGTGAGCTCGCGGAATTGCTTGTGCCGCCAGAAGAATTGTTGTCTCCAGTGACCATGTGTGTCTGTAACTTTGCCACCGTGCTGAAAGGCGGGAAGACGTTACATACCGCTAGTGTGTGTGGGGCGGGGCTTCTATGCGAGTTCAAATGCCTCTTGTTTAAAAAAGGTGAGAAACCGATCAGAGCAGTAGATGAGGAGAGAGAACCTCTTAGTCACAGGAACTATACGGGGATTGCGCTCGAGAAAGTAATGGATGCAAAGACCTCCATCAAGCATCACAGCTAATTGTTGACTGTAGATATGGGGAGAAAGCACACCTGCCCAGCCTAGACCGAGTGCAGGATTTTTTTGGGCTGAATAATGCATTACCTAATTTGAGCTTTAACTCGGGCACCTGCTTTATATCTGTAAGTGCTTCCTGTTGAGGTTTAATTTTTGTGACAGGAGCATCGTGCCAGAATGAGTTCTGCCCTGCATATTTATTTATCCAAGATGATGCCACGGTTTTGTGCAATACCTTTACTCACCATGCCCATGAATTCCGCTACGCCGCGTATCATGGAACTTTCGGCAATTCCGCTTTCCGCGCGGAACGCGGAATTGCTGAAGTTTCACAAATTCCGCGGGTGGAACAGAATTTACCGCCCACCCTTAGTATTCAGGATCCTGTTGAGGTTTAATTTTTGTGACAGGAGCATCGTGCCAGAATGAATCCTGCCCAGCATATTATTATCCAAGAAGATGGCACCATTTTGTGCAATACCTCTACTCAACTGGAGTTCTACTGTCTAATCAGTAAGTGCTACCTCGTTGTGTAAATGTATGTATAGTGCCTTTCCTACACTACAGCTGCGTAAAGGGCCAGAAGAGTTGTCTCCAGTAACCATGTGTGTCTGTAACTTTGCCACTGCACCGAAAGGCGCTGGTGTCCCTTGAGTGAGCTGTCCATCATAGTGGGTAAAGGGCAGGAAGACGTTGCATACCGCTAGTGTGTGTGGGGTGGGGCTTCTATACGAGTTCATATGCCTCTCTTGTTTATTAAAGTTCAGAGACCGATCAGAGCAGCAAATGAGGAGAGAGAACCTCCTGGTCAAAGGAACTACACAGGGATTGCACTTGAGAAAGTCATGGATGAAAAGACCTCCATCAAGCATCACAGCTAATTTTTGACGGTAGATATGGGAAGAGAGCATACCTGCCCAGCCTCGACCGAGCGCATGACTTGTTTGGGCTGATTAATGCTTTGCCGAATTTGAGCTTTAACTCAGGCACCTGCTTTAAATCTGTAAGTGCTTCCTGTTGAGGTTTAATTTTTGTGACAGGAGCATCATGCCAGAATGAATCCTGCCCAGCATATTTATCTATCCAACAAGATGCCACCGTTTTGTGCAATACCTCTACTCACCATGCCCACAAATTCCGCTACGCCGCGGAATTTGACAATTCCGCTTTCCGCGCAGACAAGAAACGCTTTGAAATGTACATTTTTACCACGGTGTCAAAACATGCAACATACATGCCACAACAAGCTGAGAATGCATGAGTACAAAAACAGTTACCATAGTGGCACATCCATATCACATGAAGCAAGATGTCACATCAATAATCCCTCTGGACGGAGACCCACAAGCACATCCCCCCACCCCTTGCAGGAAGGAGTTTAATGGGATGTCCCTGGTCTCTGGGCTTTGTCAGCAGACCCCATTCCTCAGCCTATACATGGTGAAATGTACACCCCATGTGCTGTGTCGCTTTCATCACTGGATGGATCACTCTCCAAGTGTGGGGCAACTAGCCCACCTTCCCATAACATTTAAAAGGCATCCGTGTCCTCTAGCAGCTGTGACACTTTGTTGAATCGGGGTGCTAGGGCCAGACCAGAACAGAATGAGAAGGGACAATGATCTCCGACCACAGACAGATTTTTCAGCCAGTACTCAAGGGACAAGCTCTAAGGACACTTCTCATGTGACAGACATATACTAAGGTACGTGCAAAACAACTACGCCATTTAATATACGTGCGCTACAGCTGCATAATGTAAGCCGGGCTCATGCCAGTCGACAATTTCCATGATGGTTAGATGACAGCCTCCCCTTGCTCAGTTCTGTGGTACCAAGCGAAACAGACAGCAGAGGTCAGCAGGGTCAAAGCTAATGCAGACATGGCAAAAATCAGAGAGCTGAATGACAATTCCTGTCAGTAGGCATGAAAAAGGCAACAGGATATTGAATTAATCACCAACAGTTCCTGTTGCTGTTAAGTAGTTACGAATCCAAGAAAACACAGGCAGCTTTGAAGGCAATCCGTTCCAAAAGACGATCAAAATCATCTTCAGCAAAAAGGACAGCCATACAATCCAGCAGTATGAAGGAAAATATGTGCTCCTCGCACCACAAGGTTGAAAGGAGCATCCCATGGCAACCTGGTAGAGGTTCGATGTAGGCATTGCAAAGGAGCCATTGTGCAAAAGCACAGGCGCAGCTGTCAGCCTGTCTGACACATTGAAAGGCATCCCATAAATGTGTATCACCGACGCGGTCCTGGTCGTGGACCAACAAAGCACTCACCCACTGCTCATGATCCAGGGCTGCAAGGGATGTGTTGGAAAGGCAGACATCCATGGACTGCAGAAGAACACAGGCTGCACGCAGGTGAAATAGGCATAGCGGAAAGTTAGCTTATAACTGATGCATAGCACAGCTAATGGGACACATCCACAGAGAAGCTGCAGGAGGTCACGGTACAGTTGCAACTGACCGGGATCGGCCTGAACCACAGGACGGTCAGACATGGTGTGAGAGCAATCTCAGAACCAGTGCTCAGCTGTACAGCCAAAGTAAAGATCTGAAACCACTAAATGCAGTATGTAAATTGGAGGAATGACACCCTGTAGGACTCCAGCAATTGCATGAAACGAAGGTACAAGGCCAGAGCCCACAAGTTTGAAAAAAGTGTGCAACGGCCTTCAGTGTCAGACGCTATCAATAATTTGTGTGTCATCCCCGGGAAAAAAGTGGGAGTGCCGTGTTCAGCAGTAACTGAATCGCACGGGACGGTCGAGACACCTGGAATTCGAAGGTCTCCGGGCTGATGTGGGACCGACTACTTTTCCAGACAGAAGCCCATTGTGCCTGCACATTGATACAAGTATGCTTTCGCTGTGGGAATGTGAGGCCACAAATAAATATCCAGAATCACATACGGGGGTGTGAGGAGAACATTGCTACAGCAAGGAACACGTTGTGCAGCAGTTCCTATATACGTGATTCCTGCCCTGTGACCGCAGCAGTTATGCTCATTCAGGGGAAGATAACTTCGGTTGGTACATAGATGTAGCATGGGTATGTTGTCATGGACTGGTGTTCATGTGGTTCAACACGCATGAATCACACATGTCACATGGAAAGCCCTGTGCAACAGTACTTGGGTGTGTGAATGCGACAATGTCACTATTATCCACATGACAGGATGTGTTGTGATGCTGACTCTTGTGGGCACACTGCTAAGCATTTCATTGGTCTGCGCTATGTAATCTGTGACAACTTCTGTCATGTCCATGTTGATATTGTTAGGGGGATGGGAGCACACAGCTTCACCTTCCAGCACAGTTCATCCCTTAGCATTCGGGTAAATGCAGTTCAGTCAAAATGCTTACTTGTCATTGGACTGAAGGGTTTCACCTGAGTTGGGCAGAGAGAGGGACAGAGACCCAAGTGGTTTGTGGCCGCTCCTTCAGCAGACACCGTTCACAATGTATCTAACCCTTACTGATAACGCGACACACGTGTCTAGGGATTGACAGCACTGACCTGCATCCAGCCATGGTGACTTACTTCCATGGAAAGACAAGAATGCATTTCAAATGCAGTGCATTTACCAGGATGCCGAGGGGTGAAGTCGTGTGCTCCCATCCCCCTTCTGTCCATGTTGATGGTGTTGGCCCTGTGTTAACTGTTATGCATCTTGTACAGTGTTGCCTAGGGCAGTGCTTTACCTGTGCTGCCATCATATGTCAAATCACTGTCTTCTCCTTGTGGGATTCCAGGTTCCTCTACTCTGTCAATTGATTTTCGTATTCACGTCTCATGATACATTGCAATGCGAGTTAACATGCTACTTACTATTATAAATATTCCTCTTAACACAAAGGCATACAGGTGTGATTTGCATTTATTTGTAAATGAGTGACAGGTTAGGGTTGAAGTTGAAAGTGATGGTACATGGATGGTTCGGGTAGAAATCACAATGGTGGGATTCCACAGTCCAACAGTATACTCCCATCCTTGTGGCGATGTGGGATCGGATTTACAACAAAGTCAATGCTCGGTGAGACACTGGTGAATCAGCGTTGGCTCTGAGAACTGGTACGGCACGGTGCTTTGTCATGTGATCTTCCCTGGGACTTTTTCGGATGCCCCCTATGCCGTTTGGCCTGGGGGGAACCTGCTGCATGATCAGGGGTCTCTGAGGATTGGCCGTGATGTGACTCACCCTCTCCCTGTGGCCGCTGCTGAGGTGTTGTGACTGTCATCCGGCTGGCCACAGAGGGGAGGTGGCCAGCTGTTTGTGCTGCATTCATGTCCCACTGGACAGCCACAAGCCGGCCCATGTATTCAGCAATTTGTCCAAAATGAGCGTCCATGGACCTCTGCAGCAGGCAGAGTTCACGCAGTTCATCAAGGACCTGGCCCATGTGTCCCTGGTTCTGCTGGTATGCACCAAGGATAGTTTGCACAGTGGCCTGGGCCTCTGTCTCATTGTCCTCCTGTGACTGTCCCCCAGTTGTCCTGCCACCTGCCCTGCTGCCATGGACCTGTGGCGGCACCTGGCACTGCCATCGCACGCTGTCCCTAGCATCCCGAGGCTGCCTGGTGGTGTTGACTGCAACTGGCACAAGACCAGTGTTGGAGGCAGCTGTGGTGATGGTGGAGGTGACTGCCACGCAGGTCGGTGCTGCAGGGGTCATCGTTGTTGTTGCAGCTGTTGTAGGATTTGTAGTGGTGGTGAGGACAGTGAGGACCAGAGGTTTTGCTTTGCAGTCACATGTGACTTCATCAATGACACTGTGATTCTTGTGAACTCTCAATGGTATTTTCTGTGTGTGCACCGGCTGCAACTTATGCAGCTTGACAGAGTTGGCTCACATATGCAGGATGTGCTGGTGAGATAGCTCCCTGCTGTTTGGGAGGGAAGACAGAGAGCATTGTGGGGGTTGTGGTCTTGCTGTCAGGTCCCGACAACCCACTCCCGAGTAAGATGGCTACCTACCTGTTAAGTGTATCAGAGGAAGGAAAAGCTAGACTTATAAGACATTTATGTTGACAGCGTGCATAGTAAATGAGTTTGATTTTTTCTGCCAATTGAGGGTCACTTGTGCACACCAGTACACTGCAGTGGGATGTGGTCATTTTGTTTGTACTTACCAGCCTTCACTCCCCCCTCGATTCCTGTGAGACTCTCGGGATGCAGTATGGCATGCACCTTCTCCTCCCATTCAGTGAAGGTTACTGGTGGTATGTGAGGGTCGCCACCAGTTCTATGGGCCGCCTCGTAGTTCCTGTGGGCCCGATGCTTGACCCGTGCCTTGAGGTCAACCCACCACCTTTCAACGTCACGCAGTGTGCGTAGGGTGGTCCCTACAGCATTAACTTTGTTGTAGATCATTGTCCACATCTGGGTTTTGCGCACAAGTGGGGTTTGTTGTGGTTCTACCCTTATTAGCTTGTCTACCATCACTTTCAACTCAGTGTCAGTGAATTTGGGCATTTTCCTTTTGGCCATGGTGGAAAGGTGAGAAAGGTGCAGTGGTGTTGTGCGTATATGGTGTCCAGTTTCTCTGTGTCGGCTTCTGGTGTGCAAAGGATGCTGGTCCAGGAAGGGGTAGGTTTTAAGCAGTGGTATGTGGGTGTGTCCAAATGTGTGATGTCCTCCAGCTGTTTCTTCCATGCTGGGCATGGCTTACATTGCCAATAGACATTTGGGGTGTATCATTGTGGCGTGTGTGATGTGATTGTGGACAGCGTTGAGTGCAGGCATACTTTGTGCAAATCTGTTAAGTTTGTTACTACCGCCATTCATTTGGCTCTATGCACGAGCAAGGAAATCGGGACGCAATGCTCTGTCCTCCAGCTCCGCGGTTTCATCGCAATTGGCCATGCAGTCATTCTGCGGCAGGAGCGGCTTTTTAGTCCCTTGACCTGCTTTCCCCATCCGCCGCGGTCGGATTTGCAACTTTTCTGAGAATGGCGGACAGTCATTTGTGTGTTCCGTCCTCCGTGGTAGGATTTTCTGTTCATTGCATCATGATTTCACCGACGGAGATGACTAGGGTCATGCGGGAGGACTTTTGCCGCGAGCACAGCAGACGGACGCCTTTTCCGGAATCGTAATGGGCCCCTAAGTCAGTGGTTCTTAACTTTTAATTATTAATGGAATCCAGGGACTCCCACCGAGTCATTATTAGAAGCTGGGGATCCCTGGCCTTAGCAATTTCTATGATTTGAACCTCAAATAATACACAACATATATCCACCAATATAGAAACAAGTATACACCAAACACATTCTCAAATATTTAAATATTTTGTTTAATTTAGAATTCAGTATAGAAAAGGTTTAAATTTTGCTCTTTACCTGTATATAATTTATATATTTTAATTTATTGATTATAATATTACTTCATTATGTTAAACAGTCACTGCAAAATCCCCCGCCCCCGGAGTAGGCCTCGCCGACCCCAAGGGTCCTCTGACCACAAGTTAAGAACCACTGGTCCAGGTGGATGATGGTATATCCTTTTCAGACAAGTAGATCTAGGGCTGAATGTGAGATATATTGGATTCCTGGTTGTCTGAACTTGTAGCAGCTTTTTATGGTTTAGGTCTTGTGCTAGGGTGGGCTGAGGTTTCGTCTCTCTGTATGGTGGGGATCTGAGTACCTTCCTGGTTGTTTCTGGCCAGGTCCTCTCTCTCGTAGTCAGTTAAAAGTTCTGATATGCCATTTCTAGAGAGACAAAGACAGTTCTCCTTTCATGGGGCCCCTTGTTGCAGCGCAGAAGGATCTTAGGTCTGTATTCTGTGAGTTCTCTTATTTACAGTGTGAATGTTTGTGGCTGTGAGTGATGAGGGTGTCATTAGCCAAGGATTATATTAAACCAACAAGGTTGTCAATTTTAGATTAAATGAGTGTATGTTATGGGAATATTGGGATCATGTTGTGATAGGAGCAGGTACACGTGAGAGGGTTGAGGTGGTAGGGGAAGACATAGGTGTATCTGAGGTGGATGTGTGTTTGTGAGTAACTAGTGGAAGGGAGTGTTATTATGAGACCTAAGTGTATTGGGATTGGGAGACTCCAAGTAATGGCAGCTAAGAGGCTATGCATTACACTTGTATTTTTGTAGAGAGTTCGTAGGAGCTTGAACTCTGCTGTGAATGGAGTAGTTGCAAGTGAGGAGGTAGGAGTGATGAGGGTGATGTTCTGAGTATTTAAGATTGATATGTCATTATATGTGCCTTATGAAAGGGTAGTGTGATTGTGGGGTCTAGCTGTAAAGTGGTTTAAAGACTCTGGGTTTAGGAGATCAAGAGTCTTAGCTCTTTGTCTGTTTCATCGAGGAGAATCCATAGTGGAAACCATCTCTGTCTTGAAATTTTTCTTGATGTTTAGAAGCATTTTAAACTGAGGGTCAAAGAGTTCCAAGTTAACATCCGAGGTTTGTATCATGACTTTACCGTTGTTGTAGATTGAGAGGGACATTCCTGACTTCGGAAGACGCCATTGATGGGGATAATTTTCTCCCAGTAAGACTTTTGGTGTTTTTCACCATTTTCAGACTTTAGAGGAAGAGTTTTTACCACGAGGAGGTGTTTTGGATGGAGAATAGGAGGCGTGCTCCTAAAGAGCGTTGCCTAGGACATTTGCATTGATCTCTGATTAGTGTTTCAGGAATATCATGAGTGTACATGAGTAGCAATCAAAGGCTATTTTAACAAATGTATCACTAAACGGCCATCTTTGGAAGGTCGGGGATGTAACATATTATAAAAATATATTACTTTATATTTGGTAGCATCCGCAGTAACTGGTATTAAAAAACACACAGAAGGATAATATTAAGCAGAAAATACTATGACATCCTACTAGTTTTGTTGGTTGATGACAGATAGTATATCATTAAGGGCCAGATTACAAGTTTCTACAGATCTGGAGAGGGCGGTATGCCACCGCCCTTCTCCAGGACTGTTGAAACTTACCGCTGCATGAGTACAAGTATTCATGTGGTGTGGTTGGGCAGGCAGCATGGCTGTCCCACAGCAGTGCTGTTTTAATGCTCCTTGTGAACAGGGCCTGCAAATCTACAAGGGGCACAACATGTGCCCCCCTGCATGCATTTCCATACACATGGCAAGAGAGCACAGGGGCCCCCTTTCTTTCCTCACTGCCAGCAGTTAAATGAAGGAAGAACCTCCATGACACCGCTGGCAGTGAGGAAAGTTGTAATATGCTTGGCGGGTGCCTCAGGAAACCCCCAAGCATATTGCAGCCCTCAGATTGCTGCAGGACAACCAGGGAACACGGTTCCCTGATGGTTGTCGTGGTGCAATGGCGGTCAGACTACCAAAAGTCCTAATATGGAAGTCGGGTCGCTGGTGTGGTGGTGGCTGGACCGCAACCACCCTGCCCCTGTGAGTCTGATGGTCCTTGGACCACCAGACTTGTATTCAGGGCCTAAGTGTTGACCCAATTATATTTGTTATCTTCCACAACAAAGATGCAGAAAGATTTTGTCACCAACAAAGGCATCTTGGAGCTACAAACGGAGTAAGTGTATCTCAAACGTTTAACAAAAAAAGATTGGTTTTTAAAGATCTTGCAACTAGAGATGAACAGGAATCCATATGAGTTGAAAGGGAAGATTATTCCAAAGTTGTGAGGAGAGCCTCCAACTCTTGAATGCTTAAACCTAGGAATAGTGAATTGCATCGGAGTGTTTCATCGAAGATGCCTTCCAATAGAGTAATGGCTAATGAGTAAAGCAAGATGAGAGCAAGGTTTTTCAGTAGGACTTTGTCTGCTTTTATATTTCAGCCCAGTTTAAAACGGAATAAGACCCAGAATGCAACTTGGTGTAGGCTAAAAAGGGAGGCCTGGCATCACACATGAGATACAGCAACACTGGTGTTTAGTGTGTGCATTTAAGGAAACATGCATACATGCATTGGGTTACCAGATGGCTTAGTGTCACATTGAAACCACTTTTTCATTCCAGGTCTTTGCTCTTACATATAATTGAATTCTTTATCAGGTGTGTTGTTTCAATTTGCTCAACTAAAATGAACCAAGACTCCCAGAATGCATGATATGTTAAAACAAAACCCACAGCTGGAAGAGTTGTGTCCCATTGACATGGAGTCATCTGGTCACCCTAAGAATGCACTTAGGCTAACTTTTTCCAGTGTGCGTGTGTGTGTATATATATATTATGTGTAAACAAGGCCGCATGTCGGGCGGCCGAAACGCGTCACTTTTGGATATCTTTATGTTGGAATAAAGACACTTGATTCATCATCGCTTGCGGAGTCTGTGCCTTGGTGTTGCGCCGGTGTTACTGGACCAGCCCTAGGATTTTCTTTGGATATATATATATATATCTATATATTATCTACTGGCGGTCGCCAGTAGATAGTTATAGTTAGGACCGAGTTCCCATAGGAAATCTGAAAATTCTATTTTGAATAACTTTGGCGCCGGTTGACGAATCCTCGCGAAATTTTCAAAACTAATGGGGCGCTCCCCTCAGCTCCTACCCTGAAAGTCTCGGGGTGATTCGTCTAGCGGGGGCTGGGAAAAAAGGGGGGTCCCAAAACACGTTTTCTCCATGCATTTTCCCATAGGACCTTTAGTCGAAGGTACAGCCCGCACGGCTGAACAGAATTACTTGACATTTGGCAAAGAGGTAGTCATCAGGTCAGGCATGTGCCTTTTGCATAAATGGTGTCAATCTGTTCAGTAGTTCCTGAGAAAATTGCAGTTAAAAGTACATAAATATCTATATGCGCGCACCGTGCGCGAGCGTAATTCTGATTGGTGGTTACATGTCAGTCAACATTCGAATCGGTCGAAATCAGGAAGTGTCGGCCGCCATTTTGTGTGTGACAGTGAAAAAGAAAGGTGGAGAACGTGAAAAGGGGGCAGTGTAGAGAGTTCCTGGCCCCCTAGCCTTTGTCAGGGGGTCCCTGAAGGACCCCGAAGGGTAAAAAAACATTTTATTTTTTTTTCAAAAAATCGCGGGGTGCACGCACCGTGAAAAAAACTTCAAAAAAAAAAAAAAGCATTTTAAACTGTTATAGAAGATATTAACTATGCTGTTCAACTTTATCCAAATTAAAAAAAAAAGAGCTGAGCCATTCCATATTACAGGATACAGTCAATCTATAACTATATAAATAGTTTATTGTAAAATAAATATATAAAAAATATAATAATACTTACCTAAATTAGCATTTAAAAAACCTTACAAATTCACTTAAAAAACCATAGGTTTCACACACGTTATAGTTAGGAATTAGCATTTAAAAAACCTTGCAAATTCACTTAAAAAACCATACGTTTCACACATGTTATAGTTAGCTGGACATTTCACTCATAAAAAACCATTGAAATTCCCCCGTTATAGTTAGTTCAGATAACTATAACTCGCGCGACCGCCACTCTATCACAAGGATGATGTCATCAGTGATGTCATGAGTGATGTCACTAACCATGTCATGAGTGATGTAATATGTGACGTCATCAGCAGTGGATTGCGGTCGCGCGAGTTAGCATGACCTCCTCTGTAAGCCCTTAGTACATAATAGGGCAGGGGGATTAAAACTACCTCTTAAAACATGCCACGGGGTGCGTTTGCACACTGGTGAAGGGAGTGGGGAGCCTGTGGGGACATGTTTGCAAGCACGCCCTGTGGGCGTTTTAAGTTAGGGGATAAAGTCCTCTTGAATCCTGAGGGTCCCTGGGGTCCAACTAGCCCACTAGGTACCTCCAGTAAGCGCCACAGCGCTGCGTTGCAGAGAGGTGTAAAAAAGGGGGGGACCTCTGAACACCTCTCTGCAACACAGCTCCCTGGCGCATACTGGAGGTACCTGGTGGGGTAGTTGACCCTCAGGAACCCTCAGTATTGAAGGGGAATTAATTCCCCAACTTACAACTCACCAGGGGGCGCGTTTGCACAATGGTGAAGGAAGGGGGCGGGGCCTGAGGTGACATGTCTGGAAACACAACCCGTGGCGCGTTTTAAGTTGGGCAATTAATTCCTCTTCAATCCTGAAGGTCCCTGGGGGCCAACTAGCCCACCAGGTACCTCCAGTAAGCGCCACGAGGCGTGGCCTCTGAACACCTCTCTGCAACGCTGCTTTCTGGCACATACTGGAGGTACATGGTGCTTGAGTGGAGGAATGCATGGGGAGTGACAGGGTGATTGCTGGAGTGTATACATACTGCCTGGGTAATTGAAGTTGTGAAAGACAAGTGTGTAGGTGGTTAGAGGACTGCATGCGTAGTGTACAGGGGTTTGGATTAGTATATGTGGTGGATGGCTGAATGGAGGAGTGCATGGGGAATAAAAAGGTGTTTGTTGGAGTGTATAGATACTGCCTGGGCTTTGAAAGTGTGAAAGACAAGTGTGTAGGTGGTTAGAGGAGTGCATGCATAGTAGATAGGGGTTTGTAGCAGTCTATGTGCTAAGACCTGGGTCATTGCATGAGTACTTGGGTACTGAATGAATGATTAGAGTACTGCATGGAGAGTGCCTGGGTGAATTTATAAGTGTTTGGGTGTTGGCGCAGTGTTTGGATTAGTACAAGGTGCTGGATGGCTGACTGGAGGAATGCATGGGGAGTGACAGGGTGATTGCTGGAGTGTATAGGTACTGCCTGGGTAATTGAAGTTGTGAAACAAAGTGTGTGGGTGGTTAGAGGACTGCATGCGTAGTGGACAAGGGTTTGTAGCAGTGCATGTGTTAAGGCCTGGGTCATTGCGTGAGTACTTGGGCATTGACTGAATGATTAGAATACTGCAAGGAGAATGCCTGGATGAAGTTATGAGTGTTTGGGTTTTGACGCAGTGAATGGATTAGTACATGGTGCTGGATGGCTGATTGGAGAAGTGCATGGGGAGTGACAGGGTGATTGCTGGAGTGAATAGGTACTGCCTGGGTAACTGAAGTTGTGAAAGACAAGTGTGTAGGTGGTCAGAGGACTGCATGCGTAGTGTACAGGGGTTTGCAGCAGTGCATGTGTTAAGGCCTGTGTCATTGCATGAGTACGTGGGTAGTGACTGAATGATTACAGTACTGCAAGGAGAGTGTCTGGGTGAAGTTATAAGGGTTTGGGTTTTGACGCAGTGAATGGATTAGTACATGGTGCTGGATGGCTGATTGGAGAAGTGCATGGGAAGTGACAGGGTGATTGCTGGACTGTATAATTACTGCCTGGGTAATTGAAGGTGTGAAAGACAAATGTGTAGGTGGTTAGAGGACTGCATGCATAGAGGACAGGGGTTTGCAGCAGTGCATGTGTTAAGGCCTGGGTCACTGCATGAGTACATGAGTAATGAAAGAATGATTAGAGTAATGCAAGGAGAGTGCCTGGGTGAATATATATGTGTTTGGGTTTTGGCACAGTGTTTTGATTAGTACATGGTGCTGGATGGCTGACTGGAGGAGTGCAAGGGGAGTAAAAAGGTGTTTGTTGGGGTGTATAGAAGGGTTTGTAGCAGTGCATGTGTTAAGGCCTGGGTCATTGAATGAGTACTTGGGTAGTGACTGAATGATTAGAGTACTGCAAGGAGAGTGCCTGGGTGAATTTATCAGTGTTTACGTTTTGGCGCAGTGAATGGATTAGTACATGGTGCTGAATGGGTCACTGGAGGAGTGCAAGGGGGTGACAGTGTGTTTGCTGGAGTGTATGAATACTGCCTGGGGAATTGAAGGTGTGAAAGACAAGCGTGTATGTGGTTAAAGGACTGCATGCATAGTGGACAGGGGTTTGTAGCAGTGCATGTGTTAAGGCCTGGGTTACTGCAAGAATACGTGGGTACTGACTGAATGATTAGAGTACAGCATGGAGAGTGCCTGGGTGAATTTATAAGTGTTTGGGTTTTGGCGCAGTGTTTGGATTAGTACATGGTGCTGAATGGTTGACTGGAGGAGTGCAATGGGAGTGACAGGGTGTTTGCTGGAGTGTCTAGGTACTGCCTGGGCAATTGAAGGTGTGAAAGACAAGTGTGTAGGTGATTAGAGGACTGAATGCGAGGTGGACAGGGGTTTGTAGCAGTGCATGTGTTAAGACCTGGTTTACTGCATGACTACTTGGGTACTGACTGAATGATTAGAGAACTGCAAGGAGAGTGCCTGGGTGAAATTAAAAGTGTTTGGGTTTTGGCGTAGTGTTTGGATTAGTATATGTGCTGGATGGCTGACTGGAGGAGTGCATGGGGAGTAAAAAGGTGTTTGTTGGAGTGTATAGATACTGCCTGGGCTTTGAAAGTGTGAAAGACAAGTGTGTAGGTGGTTAGAGGACTGCATGTGTAGTAGATAGGGGTTTGTAGCAGTCTATGTGCTAAGACCTGGGTCATTGTATGAGTACTTGGGTACTGACTCAATGATCAGAGTACTGCAAGGAGAATGTCTGGGTGAATTTATAAGTGTTTGGGTTTTGGCGCAGTGTTTGGATTAGTACATGGTGCTGGATGGGTGACTGGAGGAGTGCATGGGGAGTGACAGGGTGATTGCTGGAGTGTATAGGTACTGCCTGAGTAATTGAAGGTGTGAAAGACAAGTGTTTAGGTGGTTAGAGGACAGCATGCGTAGTGGACGGGGGTTTACAGCAGTACATGTGTTAAGGCCTAGGTCATTGCGGGAGTACTTGGGTACTGACTGAATGATTAGAGTACTGTAAGGAGAGTGCCTGGGTGACTTTATAAGTGTTTGCGTTTTGACACAGTGAATGGATTAGTACATGGTGCTGGATGGTGATTGGAGAAGTGCATGGGGAGTGAAAAGGTGATTGCTGGAGTGTATAGGTACTGCCTGGGTAATTGAAGGTGTGAAAGACAAGTGTGAAGGTGGTTAGAGGACTGCATGTGTAGTGGACAGGGGTTTGTAACAGTGCATGTGTTAAGGCCTGGGTCACTGCATGAGTACTTGAGGACTGACTGAATGATTAGAGTACTGCAAGGAGCGTGCCTGTATGAACTTATAAGTGATTGGGTTTTGGCACAGTGAATAGATTAGTACATGGTGCTGAATGGGTCACTGGAGGAGTGCAAGGGGAGTGACAGGCTGTTTGCTGAAGTGTATGGATACCTCCCGGGGTTTTGAAGGTGTGAAAGACAAGTGTGTAGGTGTTTAGAGAGGACTACATGCATAGTGGACAGGGGTTTGTAACAGTGCATGTGTTAAGGCCTGGGTTACTGCATGACTACTTGGGTACTGACTGAATGATTAGAGAACTGCAAGGAGAGTGCCTGGGTGAAGTTATAGGTGTTTGGGTTTTGGCGTAGTGTTTGGATTAGTGTATGTGCTGGATGGCTGACTGGAGGAGTGCATGCGGAGTAAAAAGGTGTTTGTTGGAGTGTATAGATACTGCCTGGGTAATTGAAGGTGTGAAAGACAAGTGTGAAGGTGGTTAGAGGACTGCATGTGTAGAGGACAGGGGTTTGTAACAGTGCATGTGTTAAGGCCTGGGTCACTGCATGAGTACTGGAGGACTGACTGAATGATTAGAGTACTGCAAGGAGAGTGCCTGTGTGAACTTATAAGTGGTTGGGTTTTGGCACAGTGAATAGATTAGTACATGGTGCTGAATGGGTCACTGGAGGAGTGCAAGGGGAGTGACAGGCTGTTTGCTGAAGTGTATGGATACCTCCCGGGTTTTGAAGGTGTGAAAGACAAGTGTGTAGGTGTTTAGAGGACTACATGCACAGTGGACAGGGGTTTGTAACAGTGCATGTGTTAAGGCCTGGGTTACTGCATGACTACTTGGGTACTGACTGAATGATTAGAGAACTGCAAGGAGAGTGCCTGGGTGAAGTTATAAGTGTTTGGGTTTTGGCGTAGTGTTTGGATTAGTGTATGTGCTGGAAGGCTGACTGGAGGAGTGCATGGGGAGTAAAAAGGTGTTTGTTGGAGTGTATAGATACTGCCTGGGAATTGAAAGTGTAAAAGACAAGTGTGTAGGTGGTTGGAGGACTGCATGCATAGTAGATAGGGGTTTGTAGCAGTCTATGTGCTAAGCTCTGGTCATTGCATGAGTACTTGGGTACTGTTTGAATTATTAGAGAACTGCATGGAGAGTGCCTGGGTGAATTTATAAGTGTTTGGGTTTTAGCGCAGTGTTTGGATTAGTACATGGTGCTGAATAGCTGACTGGAGGAGTGCAAGGGGAGTGACAGGGTGTTTGCTGGAGTGTATGGGTATTGCCTGGGTAATTGAATGTGTGAAAGACAAGTGTGTAGTTGGTTAGAGAACTGAATGCGTAGTGGACAGGGGTTTGTAGCAGTGCATGTGTTAAGGCTAAGGGTGGGCGTAGTACTCCGCTCCGCCCACAGAGTGTGCGTATTACTGCCTGCTTCGTGGGGCACGAAGTAGGCGTAGCAGGCAGCGCTACGCACACGCCACAGCAGAGCAGAGTTGCCCACCACCCGCCTCCCGCCCGCCCTCATTTTAAAATAAATTAAAGTATTTAAAAGTAAAAAAATATCTTACCTGAGGTGCAGCATCCCGGGGCTCCCAGTTCCTCCTTCAGCGGCAATTTCTTCTTCACAAATGCAAATGCGTGGACGCCCGCGCCTGCGCATTTCTCGCGAGAAATGCACATGCACGGGCGCCCGCAAGAGGGAGCTCGAAACGTGTTTGGCGCTTGGACTGTGTGCGCTCTGTCAACCTCACTGCCGCCTGCTGAGTGGTGTGCTGTAACCCCGCAGTGTGTGGCTTCTCTCAAGGGCAACCTGTGTTTTTTGTATTACAGCGGCTGGTCCGGCCGCGAGGAGCCCCGACGCCTCAGGCGGATCCTGTGTGCTGGTAAACACTAGCACTTGTTGGGACAGTGGGGGCCTCGCTCGCAGAAGTACAGGCAGCGGAAAACAGTGAACATGCGCTCCACCGTAAATGGATGTATACTTTTTTGTGGGGCAGGGACAGTATCCACTTGGTGAAAGAACTTTAGAGTCTGAGTGTGGCTATATTTTTTGGACTACCAGGACCAGCATGCCACTTTATGCAACGCCCATTGGGGTGGGACTCTGTAATTAATAAAGACAGTTGTTCTCAGCACTGCTTCCTGCCTCCATATTGCCAGTGATCAAGAGCTCGAGGGAGCTCGAAACGCGTTTGGCGCTTGGACTGTGTGCGCTCTGTCAACCTCACTGCCGCCTGCTGAGTGGTGTGCTGTAACCCCGCAGTGTGTGGCTTCTCTCAAGGGCAACCTGTGTTTTTTATATATATATATATATATATATATATATATATATTCACTGAAAAAACCATGGGTTTCACACACGTTATAGTTAGGAATTAGCATTTAAAAAACCTTAGAAATTCAATGAAAAAACCAAAAGGTTTCACACGTTATAGTTAGCTGGACATTTCACTCGTAAAAAAACAATGAAATTCCCCCGTTATAGTTAGTTCAGCTAACTATAACTCGCGCGCCCGCAATGCACTACTGATGACGTCACATATTACATCACTCATGACATGGTCAGTGACATCACACATGACATCACTGATGACATCTCAAATGACATCACTGATGACATCATCCAGTGAATGTGTGTTTTTCTGAAAATTAAATATGTTTTATATATGTATATCTCAAGGTCGATGGAAGAATAAATGAGTATATAAGTGTCTAAATTGATGATTTGTTTCTGAAAAATTTAGTGTATCTTTTTGAATACATGGCTTAGTGAGTAATGTTTAAATGTGTAAATACCTGTATCAGTCTCTCACTTTGTATATAAGTGGCTGCATGGGTTGGTGAGTAGCTACATGAGTGTCTATATAGGTTAATAGTTGTTTTTTTGAGTATCAGTATGAGTGTCTGAGTGTCTTCATGGTGCGGTGGGGGGTATTACGTAGTGCATAGATGCATGAATGAGTGACTCACTGTTTGTATGTGTTGAAGACAGCATGTGTGCAGGACTGTATGGGTGGATGAGTGTGTGCATGGGTGTGTTAGTGAGTGAATGACTGTCTCAATAGTGTCTTTATGAGTAACTACATATGTTTTAAACTAGTATATGTGACTATTGGTGTATATAAGTGAGTATATGTGAGAGTGAGAGATTGGTAGACTTCCTGTATGAATAAGTATGTGTTTCTATAAGTGATTGTTTAAAAGACTAAGTATGTGTAAGTTTCTGTAAAAGTAAGTGTGGTGGTGTGTGTATAACTGTATATGCAAGTAAATGGATGTTTGATTCTTTATTAGCATGAGTGACTATGTGTGAGTAACTCTATGGATGAGTGGCATTGTGTAACAGGATGTATAGGTGTATGAGTACATATGATGTGTGAGTACATGTATGAGTGACTGTATAGGATTGTTGGTGGATGAGTGGATGTGTATGTGGATCTTAGAATTACTGAATAGGTTGTGGTAACTGTTATTGGTATGTCCATTTTTTTGAAAATTTTAGTCTCTATTTTTGAATGTTTGTATCAAAGGTTATATTAGGGTGAGAGGAGGTCTACCACTCTGTCACAAGGATAATGTCATCAGTGATGTCATTTGAGATGTCATCAGTGATGTCGTGAGTGATGTCACTGACCATGTCATGAGTGATGTAATATGTGACGTCATCAGTAGTGCATTGCGGGCGCGCGAGTTATAGTTAGCTGAACTAACTATAACGGGGGAATTTCATTGGTTTTTTACGAGTGAAATGTCCAGCTAACTATCACGTGTGAAACCTTTGGTTTTTTCATTGAATTTCAAAGGTTTTTTAAATGCTAATTTTTTTTTTTTTCTTCTTTTTTTTTTTACATATTTTAATTTTAAATCCTTTTTTAAAGACTATGGTTAAATTTTTAAAATTCTACAATATGTATTGTTTTTACATTTTTTATAAAATAAACAGGTAAAATTTATTAGCAATACATTTTTTCCTTTTTTTTTTATTTTTTTTTAGTGCGCGTACGGTAAGCTTACGGTAAGCGTACGGTTTACGCAATGTCCGTAATTTATCTACGCTGTTTGCGTATAGTTACGCAATTTGCGTAGTCGTGCGTACTCCGCGTGGGGCGCGTACGCGTGTACGCTACACGCGCACGTTACGCGGAAGTGTCGGGGAGTGACTGTTATGCGCATGCGCGCGAGCGCGTGTCTTTTTTACGCGCATGCGTACTTTTACCGTAAGCGTACCGTAAGCGTACGGTAGGTTATGTGATCATGAAACACAACTTTTGATTGGTTGAAACTACTTTCAGTTCTAGAACTCTCCTACACCACACCCATTCCCCTCATTTCTGCTTGTGATCCCTTAGGAGAAGGAGCTGGGTTGTCTTTGTGATACGATGGCAGAACAGCAGAGCTCTTCTGAGAGTGAGGCTAGCAGCACTACCTTGAGGCAGAGAGCGAGGAAACAAAAGACCTCTTACGTATGGGAGTATTTTACTTTTCCAGAAGGCCAGCAAAAGGTAAATGCACCCTTAGTGACTTGCAAGCTGTGTAAGCGTGTACTTTCAAGAGGTAATCCTGACAGGAAGTATTCCTTTGGGAATCACACCATGATGAGACACCTTAAGGATGTACACAGAAGGACACATGCTCGACTTACTGAAGGTAACCCTTCAGTAAGTCAACCAAGCACATCCACAGCAGCTCAGCCTGGACCATCATCTGCAGGGCCGAGTCCTTCTTCTGCAGGTCAGGTGAGCCCTTCATCTGTGGGGGGAGCATCTCCTTTTTCTGGTCCTCTGGAAATTAACCCTCGGTTTGCGAGGGTTGAAGTACGGTGCGCCACTTGTCACGATCTAATTACTTATAGGCAGACCAGTATTTCCCTAGTGAACAATAAAATAGATCAGCACACTTGTCGTACCGTCTAATATTCCCAATCCTTCTTTCCTCTGTCCCTGCATGAACACAACGGCTCTTTTAAGAGCCAACCTTACCTTTCATCTATTTTTTATATATGTTTTTAAAAACTTTTTTTTTTTTTTTTTTTACCGTACGCGTAATTTTTTTTTTTTTTTTTAAAAAACACTAAAAATCAATTATCATTTTACAAGGTCCTTGAGAGACTACAATTAAAAACTGAAAATGTGATTGTAGAGAAGTGGAAAAAAGGGACCATGACATTATTGACTTACCATACCCACTCAAAAAAAGATTTATTCATTTAATTTTTTTTTAATTGCTTTCAAAATGGTTCTAGTTTTCGAAAATTTTCTATCTCAATCTGAAAAAAAAGAAAAAAGCATTAATATTTAATAAAACATTTATAATACAGTACACATTTAAATATTTTTCAAAAAATATTTTTGCCTTTTTTTTGCTGTTTTCAGAAAATATTGCATTTCACTATAAATTGTGAAAGCAATTGCATTCATCATTTAACAGCAGGCAAAAAAAAATTAACAATCTCAAAGATTGTTTTAAAAAAGCCCACAATCTCTTTTTGCATAAACATAACTTTTTAGAAATGCATAATATTCTTAAAAAATATCATCTAATATCAATACTTATTTCTTCAAAATACCGTCTGATATTTTTGTTTCAGAAGTATAATCACAATAATATATCTCAAATAACTCCACAATACATCTGGTTCCATTTCCTTTAGATCAAATAGTAATTTTAAAATTCTTTTTTTGTTTAATTTCCAATGGTAATCCAATAAAAATCAAAAGTTTAAATTGTACAGATGTCACCGATTCTCTGTAACATTTTGGTTTCCGAAAGATTAATTAATAATTAAATAAGTCCACAATAGAATTGTTTACTTTTCCGCATGGCCAAATAGTAATTTTAAAAATCTTTTTTGAAAAAATTTCCAATGGCAATCCAATAACATTCCAAAATTTAAATTGTGCAGATGTTACCGATTTTTTCTAAATTTTTGGTTTTCCAAAGATTCCTTAAAAAATGGAAAAATTCCACATTACAATTGGTTACCTAGCCATTAGGCCAAATGATAATTTGTTAAATCTTTTTATTTGTAAATTCCAAATGGTAATCCAATAAAATGGTAAAATTGTTTTGTCCAGATGTTGTCAAATCTCTCTAAAATTTAGGTTTCAGGAAGATTAGATAGGAATTTGCTAAATCAAAAGGCAAACGTTGCTTAAAAATCAATTGGGAATCATTACACAGTGTCCAGCCTTTTTCACATGTAAGATAAACTGTGTAATGAAGTTACAGTAGGTCCATCATGGAAAATTATTGCAACTGTTACAAAAGTTTTTCCTGAAATTGATAATTGCTGTCCTGTAAACTTCTTTATTAAAGTATCCAATTTTGAACCATCAGCTCTACATCGTTGCATCATTAAAATTACATACTGTCCGTATTCCCTTAAAATTAATGTTGAAAACATGTCAGAATTACACTCACCACATTTCATGCTATGATTAGCATCTTTAACTAATTTTGCAAAAGTGACTGTTTTACTCTCTGGCAATGTTAAATAAATAAACCTTTCAGAATCAACATTAGAGCCACATATATTATAACAGTTTTCACAACTATGTTCCCATTTATAAGAGAGACCAAACATATTTTCAATGGGAACCCCTTCTTCTTCCAGTACCTGAAGAAAATAAATCAAGAATTCCTGTGCGTCTTGCTGTACATTTTGAGAAAACTGTGTTCGTCCTGAACATACATCTAAAACTTTTCTAATTTCAGTAGCACTTTCTATTTGAGTTTTATCATTACTCAGCTTTTCAAAAAGGAGACTCAGCACAGAACAGAATCTTTTTCCCTGATTTACTATTATCTGCTCTTGCAAACTTTCCAGATAAAATGCAACATTCAGCACTACATTAGCGTAGCAGTTGACACCAGAGCTATTTTCAAAATAACATCCTACAACCTGTTCTTCATTTTCCTTATTCTTTTTGCTTGCAATTACATCACTCCTCTTTTTTTTCCTCCTCTCTACATCTTCATTACAGATATTCTCATTTCTCCTTTTACGAGAAACTACACGTTTCTCCAACACAGGATACTGACCTAAATGAGGAGCATAGCTTCTTCTTAATCTATTATACTCCTTTACACAATTTGTATCAGCACTAACTTTTGAATCATCAAAGTCTATCATGAATAAACCTGATAATGTTTTCACTCGTGACAAAGCAACATATGCCATACCTTCTTTGAACACAGTTGAACCAATGTTCACAAATGCACAATCTACAGTCAATCCTTGAGACTTGTGAATAGTTACAGCATATGCTAGCGAAAACGGAAACTGCTTCCTACGTACATATAAGTCTTTCACAAGCATGAAACGAACTGAACAACGACAAATGTCTTTAACTTCTTCTATCTGATCAAATTTTATTTTTAAACATTCAATTCCATCTTTTTTCTGATAATTAATAAAACCCACAACTCTTCCCATAGCTCCATTAACTAAACCTTTTTCAACATCCAAATTTCTCCTTAAAAATACTCTACAGTTCATGCAAACATATAGATTTTTTTCTAATCCAGCTGTTTTGGAAATGTTCTTCTCTAGTGAATCCAATTTTTTTTTCAGTGTGCCTGTTAATGTGACAGTAATTCTTCCATCCTCAATTTTGTCCACTGCTTCCAATTTCCTGATATCTTCCTTTTCCAATTTCAAAAGCTCCTCATTGAATATTGAGCATTCACGTAGAGTTGGCATTAAGCAGATGACACTTTTGTTTTCTGCAATGTTCTTGTATATCTTCTCTGCAACTATTTCTTCCTTTGGAAATAAATTATGTAGCAGCCGACTCTGTAATGCTTTTTTGCCAGCTTCTGTGAGTAGTCCAATCCTGATATCTTTCAGACTACTTCCATATTCTTCATCGTTTGCTTGCCTCATATTAGTTGTAAGTTCCTTGTACTCAAAGAAGGACCAAATATTTGTATTACCGATGCTTCCCAATGACTTCTTCGTGTCTTCATGTGTCACAGTATTATACACTGGTTGTCCTTTAACTGGAGTAAGTTGCAAAAGATCTCCAAAAACTATGACGTGTTTTCCTCCAAATAACACGTCATAGTCTGTCTTCAGAATTTGCTGCATTCTTAAATGCACAAAGGCAAGCATTAAGTTTGATACCATGCTCACCTCATCAATAATGAGAACTTGCATCTTCTTCAATACTCTTGAAACTTCCAAGCATGCTTCTCCAGTTAGCTTGTTGTATTGTATTTTGTTCTCATGCTCCACTGGTAACATTAGCAAACGATGTAAAGTGATTCCTTTTATGTTATATGCTGCTAACCCAGTTGGAGCAGTAACCACACAAGACAAAGTAGAATCCGTTTTTTGCTGTAGGTAGCTTCTGATGACTTTTATTAGGAAACTTTTTCCAGTTCCAGCTTGTCCGCTTACATACATCCTGATTGGATGAAATGATGTGCATGAGCACTCTTTTTTCATGTAGAAATCCGTGATCAATTTTTTTTCTGATCTCTTCATAAATTTGTTGCTGCTCTTCGTTCAGTTGTCTTTCCAAATTTTGTAAGTCTATAAATTCTCCTTGAGCTTGATTCATAGCCGTTTCCACTTCATTCATGGCTATTGATGCTTCATTTTCAACGATTGGTTGTCCTAGGGGATCTTGACTGAGTGTTCCTGAACTTTGGCTGTCCTGAGAACTGTCTCTAGCTATTTCTGCTGCAATTGTAGTTTCCTGTTCATTTTCTTCATTTAACATTTGCAGATAAGTTGTGAATGTATTGCATTGTATGCTGTCTTTGCAAGCATTAAAAGAATCTTAATAGCTTTGAAATTCTCCCAGTAGTTCATCCTCTGTACGCCATGGTTTAAACAGCTGTAAAAGAGCCAAGTAGTAAAATTCCTTTTTGTCAGTAGTGTCGCAACTCAGCTTCCTGTGATTTATCAAACTTCCTTTTGTTTGCTTCACCAAACATCCTTCCTCACCAATGACTTTATATTTTCCATTGTTGATGTCTTCTGTGGCTTTCCGTGAATAAATGTAGTTCTGCAGCACTTCATAGAGACACATGTTCTCCAGATGATGACTTCTCTTGGGATAATATGTGTCCAACATGTTTGATTTCAAAATATCTGTACTTTCTGGGTAATTCTCGGCCAAATATTCAATTTCTCCAACAGATTTCAGTACCCGATTTCTCATTGCTGCAAGGCCTAAACTTGCCCAAATTATTCTTCTTGATTTCGAGTAGAGACTTGCAGAAGATAACCTATCTGAACATTCGTAGGATCCAATTTCTCGATGCGATAACATCTTTAAACTGAAACTGTACAGCTTCTTACTGACAGTCTTCTCGTGAGAAATCTCTTCCCACATTTCCTTCAATTCTGTTTTTTCTGATTTCGTAATGTAAGACGTTACATATCGAGCAACAGCAATGGAATTGTCAGCTACATACTGTATATCCATGTTAGCGTTCCACATGGATAAAATCACTGGGTTGTAGTCATTTATATTTTTTGATTCTTCTTTTCTTTTAAGGTTGTAGGTATTCTTAGGTGATTTTCTTGTGATAGTATGTCTCACAGATGACATAAAACTGTTAACTCTTCCATTTGAAAGAACAGGTCTAGGAAATCCAAATCGACATTTAGTGTAGTATTTATCTTTGCTCTTGTATTTCCGTCGACAGTATTTTCCACACCGATGACTTTGGAAACGTAAAACTTGCTCCTTTAACTTTTTCTCTTCTGTGCTTTTTGGTATAGCACATGTTGCATATTCTTCAATGTAAGATAACACTGCTTCATCAGCATCTGTTCCAAACTTTGGGGCATCCTTAATCCACAACAGCATATGAATATGAGGAGCACCTCTTGCCTGGTACTCTTTTCTCCAAAAGAAATCCACTACTTCTCCTAGAGGTGGATTTTTTTTATTGCAGATGAAGGACATCATAGCCTCAAATCTATGATTGAAATATCTGCAAACATTAACCGGATCCAATGAGCACAGTTCTCCTGCTGTCTTGTATTCGATGTTTTTAATGTTTGAATTTGCCTCTCGTAGAAAATCCAGTAAATCATCCCAAGCGCACTCCGCACAGCTTAGGGTAAGGAACCATGTTGGTGTTCCTAAATTCCGTAACATGCATTTTAATTCACCATGGCGTCAGTACCAATATTCATTTGTCCCACGCTGACAAGCCATCAGATTGATCAGTTGTGTTTCCAAATGATCATCTCGGTGCTGCACTTTCTCCATAAAATCCTTAGCAGACACATTTTGTAAATGTACTCCACTTTTTAAAATGTGATTTACTGCATAAGACAGTGCAGACAAGTCGCTTTCAAATAAAAGATGGAACAAATAAGGAATACTTTGTCGAAATCTGGGATCTTCAGCATATAGTCTTGTAGTCCGATACTCAGAAGCTGGAATCTGTTCCGGACGTTCATCGTATCGTCCTCCTTTTCCTTTAGGAAACAGCTGGGGAAAACATCGAGCTTCCAAGCTCTCCTCCCATACACTCACAGGAGTTCCTTTTGCTTTCTTCATCTGAAACAGATCAATATTGTCTCCCATAACTTCTTTTGAATGAAGAGGATGTATACTAAAATGTTCATAAATTTCTTCTTCCTTTGACTTGTCCACTTTTTCAATTTGTCCAGTTGGTGTTTCTGTGTCTTCTTGTAAATCTTCTTCTTCTTCTTCTTCTTCTATATAAATTGATTCATACCATTTGTTATTCCTTTTCAAATACAAATTTGCTCTTTGTACTTTCCGTACATCTACCAGCTCCTGCCAAATCTTCTTATTCTTTGTAGGTACACCATTAACCAGAATAATTAATGGTTCAGTTTCCAAAGTATCCGCATCAATAGTTTCCATATTTTTTTTCAAATCCAAGGGCAAATACACCACTCTACCTTTTAAACCTCTCAGTAAATCTGAAGGAGGTAATTTACCAGTTTTGGGCTCCATACGTACTATGGTCTGGAACGGATGAACACATTGAATGAGTATAGACTCATATGTATTTAATTCAGAAAGTTCAGCAGGAATAGCATCCAATTCTAAATTATTATGTACAGCTCTGGTCGGCATTCTATTTTCCTCTAACTTGTTGTAACAGTATTTACAAATACGCTGAACTTCACCCAATTCAAAACAATTTTCAAGAAATATATATGTGGCAAAATCCTTCCACTTATAATTATCTTCATTTTCACTCTTTCTGTAGAGATCAACATACCTGGTTTGTTTTCTATAATGAGTTCTGCGGCAACAAATACAAGTAACATTTGGTCTTTCATTAGAGATTATTGCAAATTTTGTTATGTGATCATTAAATGTCTTACTTACAGAGGGTTCTACATTCTCTTCCACTTCTTCCTCATTTACTGTGTCCTTCTCTGCACTGTTTTGTTCAGGACCAAAGTAACAAAACTGAATTTCATCAACAACCTTCTCTACATCGGATACCGTTCCACGGAACAGAGCCCTATTCAATTCATCTAACTTTATTGCTGGACTTTTAGCAAAATACAACCGTCTCACAAACTTTCTCATTTCAGTATGATGAACAGCCAGCATCCTAAAATGATGGAAAACACTATTACACACTTTTCTAGATAGACAAGCCAGAGAATGACCCTGCAAACCAGTATTCTCTCTCACTCTGCATGGATCCAAACTTTGAAGCACCTTAATCTTCTGTTTTACACTTTTTTTGCTATATTCTCTTAGAAACTCACGAAATTTATCAATAGAATCCTGACGCACAGTGCAAATACTACTACAATTCCAAGTGTACACTGGGGCTTTAGGACGTCTCCCCATAGCCTCATCCGCCATCACTTGTACCTCATCTCTTGGAACCATTATCTCCTTCTCCATTATGCAACCATTTTTCACTTCATAAGCACGACCTCTGGTGTCAACTGCATGCAGCAAATTACTTTGAAAATAACTCTCTTCATTAAAAAAAGGTTCACTACTTGAACTATGCATCCATTTTCCTAAAAACACTTTACAAAAGTTTGTTCTGTTCACTACTCTTTTCCTTTTGCTATGTGATTTCAGTACATTAACCATTTTGTCTAATGTACGCATCCTATTCAAAATTAAAATGAATAGTTTCCTTTTTAATTCTAATGCCTTTGTTGCAATGGCTTCAATTTCTTTTTTTCTCTTATAAAACTTTGCCTTTTGCTTATATTTCTTCACATCCTTTATCAAATTGGACATAACTCTTCTCTGAAACATTTTTCTACGTATCTCTTTAAACGCTGTTTTTCTGTTTAAGTTTATCTTTTTAGTTGCAGAAGGTATATTTGCATTAACTAAATTCTCAATTTTTTCCTGTGCTTTTCGATTGAAATCATTCTTTCCAGTACAGACATTTGTACATTTTTCCTTTTTTTGAATATGTTCCTTAGAAAATTTTTTGTCTGCTTACCAGAAGATTTTTTCTTCTTCCCAACATGAGCATCTTCAACTAACTTGGGTCCTCCAGTTGTCTTCAAATATAGGTTTTTTTGTGGTCTTTTTTTACTCTGGATTTTGTAGGCATCTTAAATTTTGTTCACTGCTCTTCAGCAATACCTGTAAAAAACTAAAAAAAAATTCCTTTATTTTAATTAAATATATTACTACATTTGTTTTTACATTAGTCACAAAACGAAATTTCTTTGCCAATTTGAAAGCACACTCACTGCTCTTTTTTTTGGCAAGTGATAATCACTTTTACAGACTGACATTATAAATCCACTTTTCAGATTTTTTAAAAAGCACATGTCCAAACTGCTTTTTCAGACCAGCACCATTTGTAACCTGGGTGACTGCCTACACTCCAGCAAGGGCAACCAGCCTTAGTGATGCTGAATGTATTTGCATTACTGACTGAAACCTCAAACCCCACTCGCTTGTGAATACTGTGCATGATTCCACATGGTAAGCAGCTGGGTGTGTGCTAAGAGTCTGCTTCTGCACCAAAAAACTGGCTCCCCCTTTCCTTCTAATGCAACTGTGAAATCACCAGAGCAATACGCAATAAATCTCTGCCTGTAATTCCTATTTGCACACAGAGTCATGTTTTCACATTAGTCACAAAACGAAATTTCTTTGCCAATTTGAAAGCACACTTACTGCTCTTTTTTTTGGCAAGTGATAAACACTTTTACAGACAGACACATTATGAATCCACTTTTCAGATTTTTTAAAAAGCACATGTCCAAACTGCTTTTTCAGACCAGCACCATTTGTAACCTGGGTGACTGCCTACACTCCAGCAAGGGCAACCAGCCTTAGTGATGCTGAATGTATTTGCATTACTGACTGAAACCTCAAACCCCACTCGCTTGTGAATACTGTGCATGATTCCACATAGTAAGCAGCTAGGTGTGTGCTAAGAGTCTGCTTCTGCACCAAAAAATGGCTCCCCCTTTCCATCTAATGCAACTGTGAAATCACCAGAGCAATACGCAATAAATCTCTGCCTGTAATTCCTATTTGCACACAGAGTCATGTTTTCACATTAGTCACAAAACAAAATTTCTTTGCCAATTTGAAAGCACACTTACTGCTCTTTTTTTTGGCAAGTGATAAACACTTTTACAGACTGACACATTATGAATCCACTTTTCAGATTTTTTAAAAAGCACATGTCCAAACTGCTTTTTCAGACCAGCACCATTTGTAACCTGGGTGACTGCCTACACTCCAGCAAGGGCAACCAGCCTTAGTGATGCTGAATGTGTTTGCATTACTGACTGAAACCTCAAACCCCACTCGCTTGTGAATACTGTGCATGATTCCACATGGTAAGCAGCTGGGTGTGTGCTAAGAGTCTGCTTCTGCACCAAAAAACTGGCTCCCCCTTTCCTTCTAATGCAACTGTGAAATCACCAGAGCAATACGCAATAAATCTCTGCCTGTAATTCCTATTTGCACACAGAGTCATGTTTTCACATTAGTCACAAAACGAAATTTCTTTGCCAATTTGAAAGCACACTTACTGCTCTTTTTTGTGGCAAGTGATAAACACTTTTACAGACTGACACATTATGAATCCACTTTTCAGATTTTTTAAAAAGCACATGTCCAAACTGCTTTTTCAGACCAGCACCATGTGTAACCTGGTTGACTGCCTACACTCCAGCAAGGGCAACCAGCCTTAGTGATGCTGAATGTATTTGCATTACTGACTGAAACCTCAAACCCCACTCGCTTGTGAATACTGTGCATGATTCCACATAGTAAGCAGCTAGGTGTGTGCTAAGAGTCTGCTTCTGCACCAAAAAATGGCTCCCCCTTTCCATCTAATGCAACTGTGAAATCACCAGAGCAATACGCAATAAATCTCTGCCTGTAATTCCTATTTGCACACAGAGTCATGTTTTCACATTAGTCACAAAACGACATTTCTTTGCCAATTTGAAAGCACACTTACTGCTCTTTTTTTTTGCAAGTGATAAACATTTTTACAGACTGACACATTATGAATCCACTTTTCAGATTTTTTGAAAGCACATGTCCAAACTGCTTTTTCAGACCAGCACCATTTGTAACCTGGGTGACTGCCTACACTCCAGCAAGGGCAACCAGCCTTAGTGATGCTGAATGTATTTGCATTACTGAGTCCAACCTCAAACCCTTAAACTATTCTTTTATTATACCAGTACACCTTAATTTATTGTGAAAACATAGTCCATATTATTTTACTTGTTCCTCACATTTAAATTTCTCCCAAAACAGAAAATAATAAACGCAACTTCAACAAAAAGAATTGCATTTCTATTATTCATTTCTTAATTTACCATATACATCCCCTCTCAAACTCTAAACTCACCTTTAAAATTAGTTAGTTGTGAAAGAAATGTGGCACTCAAACAGCAGATTATCAGAGCCAGGATCTCTGTTCTTTACACCTCTCTCCTCTCAGCAGAACCAGATAATGGCAAACTTTCCCTCTCTTTTTCCACACATATACATGTTAGTTTCAAATCTCAGTGCTTGCCCCTTTTTTTCAAATGTAATCACACATTTCTATTGGTTGAAAACCAACCCTTTTCCAAAAGTACCCTTCCCCCAACTTGACTTCTGCCTGCTACCATAGCAACAGTTCATGGAACACTGCTGTGTGGAGTTAGGTCAGAAGTTCAGCAAACAATGTTTCAATTCCACAGAGCAAGAGTGCTTGACTTTTCAAACCTAACAGCAAATCCATAGTACTGTTCTTTGGTAACACATTTTTCTGTACCAATACAAAACATGCTTCTATTAATTTACACATACAGCCTAGTTTTTATTCTAGAATGGTATGAAACAGCCAATCAGTTCTATTTTTTTTAAAAAAAATATGTATGCCTCCATTTCCAAACTGTCTTTCTTTTCATATTGCCATTCTACTGAAAAAAAACCTCCTGAGTGCATCCAGTTCTCCTTTGAAGATGTTCACAGTGTGGATTGTAGGGCACAGCTATGTCTTCTGGAGTGAAAAGTATGCAGAGAAAACAGATATGGTGAGAGACCTTGCTTTGCCAAATGTAGACATTAAATGGATTGGTCAGAGAGGGTTAAAGTGGCACCAATTGATGCCATTGGTGAAATCCTTCATGCACATCCAACACCCTGACCTCATATTAGTGCACTGTGGTGGCAATGACCTAGGCACTTTGACTGGGGTAGGTCTGGAAATGCTTATGAAGGAGACCTTTGCACAACTGTTTTCACTTTTCCCTAAAACTGCCTTTGTGTTTTCTAACATATGCCAAAGGCAAAAATGGAACTGGTCCAATCATTTCTGTCCGCAGATTGACAAAGCAAGAAAGCACGTCAACAAATCGGTTTCTGCTTTCCTCCGTGACTATGGTATGGGTTCCATTTACCACAACAACTTGCGTTATGACATGCAAGACATTTATAGAGGAGATGGTGTGCACTTCAATGATGAAGGGAACAGAGTCTTCCTCTTGAACCTTAGACTTTGCATCGGTACTTACTTGTAGGTACCGAAAAACACTTCATAAACACAACTCTTTTTAGAACCCCCTAATATCTAAACACTTAAATCTGATTTTCATTTTTTTTTTTATTTTTTTTTTTACCGTACGCTTACCGTACGCGTACCCCGCGATTTTTTTTAAAATCAATAAATGTTTTCTTTGTACTTTTCTGTCCTTCTTTGACCCCCTAACAAATGTTAGGGGGTCTGTAACTCTCCTCCTTGCCCCCTTTTCAAGATATCACTCTTTTTTTTCTGAGTGAAACACACGAAATGGCGGCCGCCGCTTCCTGGTTTCGACCGATTCGAATGTTTACTAAGATCTAAGAGCCAATCAGAATCGCGCTCGCGCACGCCACCGTACGCGTACGGTAAGCGTACCGTAAGCGCACCGTAAGCTGGCTCAGATATATATATTGATTTAAAGGCTATTTTCTCAGAATCTACTGAACAGATTTACACCAAACCTACAAAAGGCACTTCCTTGACCTGAGGACTACCTCTCTGCCAAATTTCTAGTAATTCTGTTCAGACGTTCGGGCTGTAGCCCTGTCTAAAGGTCCTATGGAAAAATGCATGGGAAAAACGCGTTTTGGGACCCCCCTTTTATCTCAGCCCCCGCTTGACGAATCCCCCCGAGACTTTCAGGGAAGGAGCAGAGCGTAGCGCCCCACCTATTTTGAAAAATTCGCGAGGATTCGTCGACCGGCGCCAAAGTTATTCAAAATATAATGTTGCGGATTTCCTATGGAAACGTGGTCCTAACTATAACTACCTACTGGCGACCGCCAGTAGGTAATATATATATATATATATATATATATATATATATATATATATATAAAGACAGTTCCAGCCCGCTTCATACAGTTGAACGGGGATCATCTGGCGAGGACCTCTTGGCGAACATCCATTCGGAATAGAGTCAGCACATTAAATCCAAAGACTGCTCGGACATAATGCCCGCCACTCTGACGCGTTTTGCTCACCTCCACCAGCTTGATCACATGACACGCTGTGAGACGGGAAGTATTAAATACAAAAAGGTGCACTATCTGCTGTGAAAAAGTGACCACATTGTGGATGGCAATAAAAAACAGACTATAGATACTAAAAGTTACAGAGAAACTACCAACAGTTCATCTTACAGAGATATGTTCCATAAATTAAAAGGCATATTACTTGTTGGTATTGATATTAACGCACAAAGTACATAATGTACATAAATAATATAATAACAGTTTGCTCATTATTTATACAGTTGCATTTGTAAAAATCTCTCATATAAATCTGTAAAAACTCACTGCAATTGCCGATATACACAGATTAAAAATACCTGAATCTTTTTTTTTCTCTCTTTTTTTCTCTATCTCTCGTACTCACATACAGCAATCTTTTGTTATTACAGAGTAAAAAATGCATATATATCTTTTCAGGTGCCCTTAAATGTCCGATATTTGCGTGTCGATTTAAGCACGTGCTATCAACAGCATACTTTAACAGGTAAAGAATTATAAACTATACCTCGTGAGGATGCTTAAAGGACACTGAATATAGTGCAAGTGCTGGGAATGTAGTGAGAACCACTAATATGATGCAAGTGCATGAGACTAATCAAAGGAAAAATCGAAGAATTTAGAGTATTAAATAATGGGCAACAGTTACATATAACTATGTGCAAATAACGCATTAAGGCAGCAAAGTGCAAACATCATAATAACAGATGTAAGCCAGTATTGGAACTGAATGAGAGCTGTCTGGTCTAACATTCGGCATTACTACTCAACCAGTCTGTAAAGTGCTCTAGTGCCCATACGTGTAAAAACTAGTGCAAGACATGCGAAGTTATAAAAAATTGATTATAGCAGCTAGTAGAGTCTGTTCAAGCCTGAAAAGAAAAAACCTTAAGGTGCCATTGATTAAAAAAACAGCAATTGGTATAAATGCACGCAAGATCCAATATCTCTGAGACTATCCAGATTGAGAGATCTAATGTCAGAGAAATATAAAGCCTCATGTTCAATAGGAATCAGAATACACACGTAGGGGATATAAAAAATTATAAAGATCCTTGCTGCTATTGAGGCCGTTCGGCATTTTAGTGTCTAGGGACAATATACAATGAGTCTCCAATTGACTGAGAGTTTTCTCTCGATTCCCACCCCATCCGGAAAGGGGAACCGCCCCTAAGACAGTATACTCTAAGTCCTTGAGTTTGTTATTATGAGCCAGCTTAAAATGTCGTGCTACCGGGTAACTGGGGTCTGAATTGACGATGGCCCTCACGTGTTGCAAGATACGTTTATGTACGGGGAGCTTTGTGCTCCCAATGTAGTCAAGACCACAGGTACAATGCAATTTATATACAGCATCTTCGGTGCGGCATTTTAAGTGTTCCTTGATAGGAATTCTTTTGTTGTTAAATGCCATGATGTAACCAGCACTGTTAGTTGCAAATGTGCAAGTGAGACAGGAATTACACTTAAAGAAGCCCTTTTTAGTTAACCAGGTGGTTTTAGGTGTATTTTCTGAGCTTGATTTAACAAGTGCATCACTCATAGAGGGAGCTCTTCTGGATGTAATTGCAGGTGTTTCCGGTAACATTGATTTGAGTGTAATATCTGTCAGCACTATAGGCCACTGCTGCAAATCTTGCTCTCCTGCTGACTAAAAGTAGTTATGAATCTCACATTGTTTTTGTCAGTCTCAGCATCAAGTTTATGTGAGGCAAATATATAAATATTACCTACTGGTGGTCGTGAGTAGGTAGTTATAGTTACAACCTAGTTTCCATAGGAAAAGCATTTTTTGATTTGCTAATAACTTTGGCGTCATTTGACGAATCTATATGACATTTTCCAAAAAGTTGCACTTTTTAGGTTAACTCCTATCTTGAAAGTTTGGGGGTGATTCGTTAAGTGGGGGATGAGAAAAAAGGGGAGTCCCAAAACGCATTTTTCCCATGTTAATTTGCATAGGAAATTTTGTGACGAGCTACAGCCCGAACTGCTGAACGGAATTACCCCAAATTTGGCAGAAAGGTAGAGCTTGGTTCAGAAAGCGACCTTTTTTTTAAATGGTGTAAATCCGTTCAGTAGTTTTTGAGAAATTCAAACAATAAGAGTCAGAAAATCAATTTCCCATAGGAAAGTGACTTTTTTTTAAATGGTGTAAATCCATTCAGTAGTTGCTGAGAAATAAGAAAAATAAAAGTTTCGACATCTGGGTGAAGCCTAAGTCCCATGCACAAGCTTCACTGTGATTGGCACAACACTCCAAACCAGGAAGTGTTGGCAGCCATCTTGTGGCTCGGTAGAAGCGAGTCGCTGGGAAATAGAGAAATAAAGGTAGAAAAGAAGAGAAGGGGGTAGGTTAGAAACACCCTGACCCACTAGTCCTGCTCAGGAGGTCCCAGAAGGACCCCCAGGGCCCAAAAAAACATTTTTTTTAAAAACAAATCAGCGCAATTCACGCTGGGGTCACGGTTTCCCGGGTATTATATTAATGAGACTTACGGGGTGGGCTAGGTCCCGGGGGCATTTCTTAAAAAATAATAGCGGGGGCTCGCCGGGGCCCGCTGGGGTTCCCGCAGTCTTGGGGCTTCACTCATGTTGGGAGGGGGGTTGCGCGGCCCCTCTTCTGGAGCCGTCCATGTACTTATAACTTTGGCATCGTTTGACGAATATTTACGACATTTTTCAAAAAGTTTCTCTTTTTCAATCAGCTCCTATCTTGAAAGTTTGGGGGTGATTGGTCAAGGGGGGGCTGAGAAAAAAGGTGTGTGTCAAAACGTGTTTTCTTGATGCATTTTTCATAGGAAACTTTAGCTAAGGCTACAGGTCAAACTGCTGAACGGAATTACGCCAAATTTGGCAGGGAGAAAGGCCGTAGTCCAGAAAGCGCGCTTTTGTTGAAATTGTGTAAATCCATTCAATAGTTTTTGAAAAATAACAAATCTTTCAGATATCGATATTTGAGAATTCTGATATCTGATTGGCTGAGGGGTTACGAGCACGAGGTTGCTGCTCATTGGCTGTGAATTGTTGAAACTAGGAAGTGTTGGCAGGCATTTTGTGACTTAGTCGGTCATCTCGTATCTCTCCGTGTAGAAGCCATTGAGTCTGCAGTTTTACTTCTGCGAGGCAACACTGGCATTTGTGTCTGTGTGAGATGCCCCTTTCACGCTAACTCTACCGACATCACCAGGTCGCGGCTATGGCTTTTGAAGCCAGTCCATCGGCTCGGAGCTCTGTGAGTCAGTCCGTTGGCATGACCCCCTAAACTACCCAAACACCACTGCACTACCCTAAACACTAAAACTACCCCCAGCACGACCTCCTACACCACTGCACTATCCTAAAACACTACTTCCAGCATGATCTCCTACACTATCCAAACACCTCTGCACTGCCTTAAACTCTAAAACACTACCCCAGCATGATCTCCTACACTACACAAACACCACTGCACTACCCTAAACCCTAAAATTGTAACCACAGGACGATCCCCTACACTACAGAAACACCACTGCACTGCTGTAAACCCTAAATCTACCCCAGCTCGACCCCCAACACTACCCAAAGAGCACTGCACTACCCTAAACCATAAAGCACTAGCAGTCCATCGGCTCACAGCTTTGCGTTTGGGAGCCGACGGCCCGTAGCTCTCTGTGTGCGAGCCGAGCCCACAGGCCGCAGGTGTCCCTCTGTGAGGCTGCTCGATGGCCCGCAGGACTCCCTGTGGTAGCCGGATCGCAGCTGTCACTCTGTGAACCGATATTGGGAATATAAGGCGGCTCTAAAAATAGCCTGTCCGTTGATTAGTTGGAGCTACATATGAGTGCAGATGCACAGCTTCAGGTTATTCAGAAAAACGTGATTTTCCTGATCTGTGAAGTGTACTCCATCACTTCTGTAGATATCAGCCATATGAAAACGTATGTTGTTGTTGTAGTTCGATCCCATTCTATGGTCTCTGAGGTATGCAGAGACAGCTTTGTTGACATTCTTCCCAGATTTTTCATTCTGAGGACAACATTGGTTTGACCAATTCCACTTCTGTCTTTGGCATATATTGGAATATAAAAGACAGTTTGAGGCAAAAGCAAAATCAATTGTCTTCATCAGCATTTCCAAACCTACCCCAGTCAATGTGCCTAGGTCGTTACCACCACAGTCCACATTCATGAGGTCAGGGTGTTGGAGATACAAAGAGGCTTTAACCAAAGGGAGCAATTGGTGGCACTTTAATCCTCTTTGGCCAAACCATTTAATGTCCACATTTTGTAAACCTAGGTCTAAGTCAATACATCTCTGTTCTGCATACCTCTTGCACCAGAAAACATAGATATGTCCTACGATCCACACTAGCATTTTGAAGGTATAGCTGGAAGATATGGATAGATGTGGAAGAGTTGTGGCGCCGCGGCCAGGGCGACTGACTCCGGAATCTGGGGATCACGGTTCAATCCCCGGCGCCGATGGCAGATCAGCCCAGCACCATATGACTCTGGGCAATAGCTTGCTTAATCTTCCCGACGACGCCCAGCGCCTAGAGACCCTTACGGGTGATGGTTCGCGCTTTACAAATGTGGATTATTATTATTATTATTATAGATGTCTGTAGCTCATGCAGTCCGTTCATAGAATAAGAGATATGTTTAAAGATGTGGAACCAGTTTTTAGTCTCATACAAAAGGATAACTGATTGGGTGATTGTTTAATAAAAAGTAGGGTGCATATTAGTTTGTCGAAAAGCATCTTTGTCATTGGTTAATAAAAAGCAGTTCCAACGTGGAGTACATATGATAGGATAAAATTTGCTCAATTCAACTATGCCTGCTACTTGCATTTGGAAGGCACTGTTCGAACTTAAAACAATGGTGAACTTTTAACCTGCAGGTGCGTTAAATGTTCGAGAAATTTTTGCCGAAAAATATCGTTAGGTTTTATAAAAATATGAACTTTTAACTTGCAAGTGTCGTAGAATGGTCTAGAAAGTGTGTTGATAGAATACGTTGAACTTCTCACCTGTATTTGTTCTTAAATTTTTTTTAAACTGTTTATATGGAAACTTCAGAAATAACCAATAGAGAGAAGTTTTGCAATTTAAAAAAATCAAGGAACTATTCTGATTTGTTCTTTACATGTATTTATGTGTGGAGCAACAGGGAAATTTTGCCATTACTGGTTCCATTCTTGATGAGAGCGGTGCATTACATGTACTGTGTGACAAAGAAAGAATTGCATGCGTTTGGGACATTTGGAATCTGCACACCAACTACGAACGCAAGTTAAATTATGCTTAGTGTGAAATAGTGGGGAAGGGGTAAGAGTAGAAAATTCATGTGTTATTAACTTAACAGAGATGGAACAAAAACCAGAAATGTTATGTGGACAATTTGTGGTATTTTTTATAGTGAGAGGTAGATTTCAATATCAGTCAAGACTGGTGTGTTACTGGGAGGCTTTGGAATTTGGTGTTGTAATCAAATGGAAGTTGTTGGGGAGCGTTTCAGACACTCACTGCAGGACATGTCAGACTTGCCAGGCAAGTGGAAAGAGTAGGAGGAAGCAGAAGGTTCCTCTCCAGCCATTCCCTGTGGTCAGTACCCCATTCCAGCGAGTGGGGATTGACATTGTGGGGCCACTGGACCCCAGGACAGCCATGGGCAACAGGTTTATCCTGGTCCTGGTGGACCATGCCACCCGGTACCCGGAAGCCATCCCTCTGAGGACAGTGACGACCCCCGTGGTGGGACGTGCACTGATGGGAATTTTCTCCCGAGTGGGATTCCCTCTAGAGGTGGTGTCTGACCAGGGTACCAATTTCATATCCAAGTATATGAAATCCCTTTGGCAAGAGTGTGGTGTTACCTACAAGTTCACCACACCTTACCACCCCCAAGGAAATGGGTTGGTTGAGAGATTCAACCGTACCCTCAAGGGCATGATAATGGGTCTGGAAGAACCCATGAGGCGTAAGTGGGACGTCCTCTTACCATGCCTTCTCTTTGCTTACCGCAAGGTGCCACAGAAGTCTCTAGGGTTCAGCCCCTTTGAGCTCCTGTATGGCCACCCAGTGAGAGGACCTCTAAGTCTGGTCAAAGAAGGCTGGTAGCAATCTCCCAGGAAACCTCCCCAGAATGTATATAGCTACATGCTGGCCTTCAGGAACCAGACTAGGCGTTTCAGGCAACTTGCTGAGGCAAATCTGGAAGCCAGCCAGGAGGAGATGAAGCGGTGGTACGACCAGAATGACACTCTGGTAGAGCTTCAGCCTGGACAGATGGTGTGGGTCTTGGCCCCAGTGGAGCCTTGTGCGCTCCAGGATAAGTGGACCGGCCCCTTTGAGGTTGTGGAGCGCAAGAGTCCTGTTACCTATTTGGTGGACTTGTGGTCTCCCAGGAACCCCTTGAGGGTCATACATGTCAACCGTCTTAAGCCCCACTTGGAGAGGTCTGAAGTGGGCATGCTCTTGGAAATAGATGCTGGAACGGAGGAGGTGCCTGAGCCTCTTCCTGACCTCCTTGCAGCCACAGAGCAAGATGGGTCAGTGGATGGAGTTAACCTCTTTCCCACCCTGACCCCTGAGCAACAGAATAACTGCCGCCAGTTGCTGGGACTGTTTTCTGATCTGTTCTCCCTGGTTCCTAGTATCACAGATTGATGCGTCCATGACGTGGATACAGGAGACAGCTTACCTGTAAGGCGCAAGGCTTACAGAGTAACTGACAGGGTCAGGGCTTGCATCAAAGAGGAGGTCTCAAAGATGCTTGCACTTGGGGTGGTTGAGTCCTCCAGCAGTCCTTGGGCCAGCCCAGTGGTCTTGGTCCCAAAGGCTGCAGCGCCGGGTGCCACACCCGAACTCCGGTTCTGTGTGGACTACAGAGGACTCAATTCAGTCACGAAGACTGACGCACACCCCATCCCCAGAGCTGATGAGCTCATTGATCAGTTAGGGGCTGCTCGGTACATCAGCACGTTTGACTTGACGTCTGGGTACTGGCAGATTGCCTTGACTGATGGGGCCAAAGAGAGGTCAGCATTCTCCACACCAGATGGGCATTTCCAGTTCCGGGTTATGCCATTTGGGATGAAGAATGCCCCTGCCACCTTTCAGAGGTTGGTCAACCGGGTGTTTGTTGGGCTGGATGAGTTCAGTGCCGCCTACCTGGATAACATCGCAGTGTTCAGAACATCTGCGCCACCTCTGGGAGGTGTTGTTGGCACTGTGCAAGGCAGGCCTTACGATCAAGGCATGCAAGTGCCAGATCGGGTAGGGTTCGGTGGTGTACTTGGGACACCAAGTTGGGAGAGGCCAGGTGGCGCCCCTTCAACACAAGATTGAAACCATCCTGGCTTGGGAACCCCCCAAAACCCAGACAGAGGTGAGAGCCTTTTTAGGACTCACAGGGTACAACAGGAGGTTTGTCAAGGGGTATGGCAACATTGTTGCACCCTTGACAGAGCTGACTTCCAAGAAGCAGCCCAGGAAAGTGATTTGGACTGACACCTATCAGAAAGCTTTTGAGGCCCTGAAAACTGCCATGTGCATGGTGCCTGTGCTCCTGGCCCCCAACTTCTCCAAAGAGTTCATTGTGCAAACAGACGCTTCAGAGCATGGTGTAGGTGCTGTTCTCTCACAGATTACTGAGGAGGGCTTTTACCAACCTGTAGCCTTCATCAGTAGGAGGTTACTTCCACGGGAACAGAGGTGGAGTGCAATTGAGCGTGAGGCATTTGCTGTGGTCTGGGCACTGAAGAAGCTAAGACCCTACCTGTTTGGGACTCACTTCCGGGTTCAGACAGACCACAGGCCCCTCAGATGGTTGATGCAGATGAGGGGTGAGAATCCAAAGCTGTTGAGGTGGTCCATTTCCCTACAGGGTATGAATTTCACGGTGGAACATCGCCCTGGTACAGATCACGCCAATGCGGACGGTCTGTCCAGATTTTTCCGCCTTAGTGATGAGGAATTCCCTGGGGTAGGGTAGTTCTCCCCACATTTCAGCTGGAGGGGACACGTGTTAGACCTGGCACATTGGCGTGAGTGTCCCTTCCACTTTTTGTTGCTGTGCCTCATGTGTTTTGCTGGTGTTAGCTGCTCAGAGCACTGTGCCACAGTGCAAGTGCTCCCTGTATAAAATGTATATGTTGGTTGGATTCCATGATTGGCTTATTTGGTTTACTATCAGACCCCAGTAAAGTGCACCAGGAGTGCCCAGGGCTTGTAAATCCAAATGCTGCTAGTGGGCTTGCAGCACTGGTTGTGCCACCCACAGAAGCAGCCTGGTAAAATGTGTCTAGGTCTGCCATTGCAGAACCTGCGTGTAGTCTGGTACTGTCATGCTGACTGTGCAAGTGCACCCACTTGCCAGTCCCTAAACCTTCCCTTTACTTCTTGTAAGTCACCCCTATGGTAGGCCCAAGGGCAGGGTGCATTGTAAGCATAAGGTAGGACAAGCCTTGATGTGTGTGGCATGTCCTAATAGTGAATTACAGCCATTTTCGTTTTTCACTATTGCAAGGCTACCTGTTCTCATAGGCCAGAATGGGCTGTTGGAATTGTTACATTCTATGATCCTAACAGACCCAGGGAACATGGTAGAAATTTGAGTTTAGTATGCCTGAACTCAGAATAATAAAATACATCTTTTAGTAAAGTTTATTTTAATATTCTGGGTTTGCAAATACCACTTTTAGAAAGCCGGTATTTGCTTGCCTAACCATTTCAGCCCGCCTCTGCTATGATGTGTATCTTCTGTCTGGTTTCTGTGAGTGACAGGACTGGGGAATTCCAGAGGGCAGGGCTAGGTAGCCTGGTGGTGAATGGAGTGATTGACATCCAGCTGGGTGGGAGGAGGGCACCTGGACTCTGAATAAGGCTGTGCTCTGTCACCACAATGCTGGCTCCACCTCCTGTGGAGCGGCTGATGTCTCTGCCCTGCACCCTGAATGGAAAGTCAGAGACATGTCAACAAAGTGCTCAGGAACTGGTTCTGGCTGGGCAAAGGCCCCTCTACCCCAGAGGAACAAAGGATTTAGAGGTATAAGTATTGGGACCCTGCTCCCAAGAAATTAGATCCTGCTTGACAAGAAGAACCTCTGCCTGAGGAGAAGGAACTGGGAAAGCTGTAAGGAGGAGTACTGTCCCTGACCTGGGGGTCTGGCCTGCAGTGGTTGCCTTGCTGCTGAAGGAGAGGAGAAAGACTACAAAATACTTTATTTCAACTTGTGCTCAAAAGATCTCCAAGGGCCTGAGTAGAGCTGGCCTCCTGTTAAGACGTCCCAGGAACAAAAGGACTTCACCCCCAGCTTCCCCCTGAACTCTGCTGTGTGAGTTCGGCCTTTCTAGAGTACTGGAACCAGTTGTGGGGCCTCCGGAAGTTGTGCCTGCTGTTAGCGAGAAAATTTCCGTAGCACTGCTCGTTAGCGTGCAGAGTTTTATCGCTGAGGACATCGTCGCAGAGCCTGCTGCCGCTGAGCCCGATCAGCACTGGGAAAATCATCACCCCGCTCGTTAGCGGGCCGAATTTGATCACTACCAGCCAGATCCCCACTCCGCCTCTTAGCGGGCAGAATTCTATCGCTGCGAACATCGTCGCAGAGCCTGCTGCCGCTGAGCCAGATCAGCACTGGAAAAATCGTCACCCCGCTCGTTAGCGGGACGAATTTGATCGCTGCGGACATCGCCGCAGAGCCAGCCAAGATCCACCTGTTAGCGGGAAGAATTCTATCGCTGCGAACTTCGTCGCAGAGCCTGCCGCTGCTGTGTGAAATCATCGCAGAACAAGTCAAGATCATCGCACCGCTCATTAGCGTGAGGAATTTTATCGCTGCGAATATCGTCGCAGACCCAGCCAAGATAATCGCTGGTGAAATTGTCGCCCCGCTCATTAGCGGGCCGAATTTTGTCGCATCGTGCCTTAGCGAGTAAATTTCTACCGGATAAGCTACACCTTGATTTTCAACGCTGGAGCGCCGCTAAGAACTTTTATCGCATCACCAGGTACTGTGGGTTAAAACTGACGCTAAGGTGAATGATTTTGTCGCTAACCTAAGAACTCTTTCTGAAATCATATTCTTGAACTGTGTATGTCCTTTTTGTCGTTATTTGGTCTTGTGCTAAGTCCTCATATAAAAGATCACTATTTTTGATATAAATCTAGTGTGGTGTCCATTTGTGGTATTGTCACTGAGTTACTGTATATGTTCACAAATGCTTAACCTATAACGTTCTGAGATAAGCCTTGTCTGCTCGCGCCAAGCTACCTAGAGGGTGAGCAGGGGTTATTTTAGGAGTGTACTCCCTTACCCTGACTAGAGGAGAGGGTCCCTGCTTGTCACAAGTACCTATCTGTGCCAACCAGAGACTCCCAAATCTAACACATACCAACTAAGAACGTAAGTTAAATTATGCTTAGTGTGGAAATAATGAGGAAGGGGTAAGAGTAGAAAATGTATGTGTTATTAACTTAACAAAGATGGAACAAAAACCAGAAATATTTTGTGGACAATTTGTGGTCTCATTTTTTATACTGAGAGGTAGATTTCAATATCAGTGAAGACTGGTGTGTTACTGGCAGGCATTGGATTTTGGTGTTTGTTGGACCCGGCCCTTCTGGCAGGTTCACCCCCGAAACTTTTTGCTTTTTATGGGTGACTCGATGTAATGATGTTGGGGTTTCTGCGCACTTTACCGCTGTGTCCCAGGGTAAAGTGCGTGCGTGTTGTGAGGTTGGCCTGCCCTCCCATAGGAATGCATGGGGGAATGTGTGTGTCCTGGTAGTTCCTGATGCGTGGGGCGTGCAGGCTCGAGTTTGGTATGTGCGGACTCGTGTGATTGAATGCTGCGCGATGATGTGTGCGGCGTGCATGTACCTAGTGTGGAAGTGCCACTTCTAGAAGTGGGCACTTCAGTGTGCAGTATGAAATGTGTGGCTTGTCTGGCGATTGGCTGGTGGAGGTCATGTGACGGATTAGGGAAATCCCCAGAGTCAGGAGGAGTCACCCAGTGGTGAATGGGGAGTTAGCATGTTGATGGCTGGGGAGGAGTGTACCTGGGTCCTGAATAGGACAGGGCTTTCCCCACACAATGCTGGCGCCGGCCCCTGTGGTGCGTCTAATGACCCTAGCCCTGCCAGTGAATAGGGAGAGGGGCTGAGCAAAACAAAGTGCTCAGGAACCTGTTGGAACTGGTTCGCCCCTTCCCTGCACCTTTAGACAAAGAATTTACTGTATAAAAAGGGGCTGTGTCCCCTTACAGTTGGTGTTCTCTTCCAGGATCCACTTGAGGGGGGCCTGCTGCTGCTGGGCGCCAGGAGAGACCGCCACTGGGGACTGCCTCCCTGTTGGAGGGCCCTGTGAGCTGGCCCCTGGGCCCAGTCCTTGCCCCCCTGCTCTTTGCAGACTTTTTGGTTGCTGAACTTTACTTGTAGCGCCTGGGAGCGCTTTTTGGGGCTTTATGGCGCTGGGGTGCTGTGTGGCTTGATAGCGCTGTGAGCGCTTTGATTGTGCCTGCGGGTGCCCACCCCGCCAGGGACCTTGCCGCTCGTTTCTGGCCCTTCCTGCTTTGAATCCGAAGGCGGGAGCCCACCCCGCGCTTCGGAGAAGGCCGGTAGCGAATTCACCGCCGCAGCCCGGAGTCCCGGCCGCGTCATCCCCCTGCCACGCTGGGATTGGTCCAGCGGAAGGGGGTGTGGCCCAAGTGATCGGGGCCTCCAGGAAGAAGCCGCGTCGGGAACACGGGAAGCGGACGGGAGCCTACCCCGCGCTTCCCGGAGCCAGGAGAGTGAGGAGTGCGGCAGGAGCTGGTGCAGAGGGGGCGCGAGGCACATTGTCGGTGCCTGCCCCTCCGCGAGGAAGCCTCGGAGTCCTTCACCCCCCCCACGGGAGCGGAGAGAGAGAAGACGACGCGGGAGTCCCCCGAGCAGCCAGGTGAGTGTTTAGAAGGGCTGGGGGACTCCGCGCATGTGTTGGGGGTGCGGGGGCAGTATCAGAGCCCCGTGAAGGCTCCAACGTTGCCTGACAGAGTAGGTGGCAATCAGAGCGGCCCCGGAAGGCGGTGGGCCGCTCCAACGTTTGGGGGCATTGTTTCTAGAGCCCCGTGGCTCCAACCTAGAGGGCAGTATTGGCCCAGAGTCCCGAGGGACTCCTACGACGGGGCACTGTTCGTTTAGGGCCACGAAGGCTCTAGGGGGCATTTTGTATGGACAGAGCCCAGAGGGGGCTCCAGAGGCACGCAGAGTGCCCGAGTTCATTCCACAGCTGCCCAGCACTTAGTGGGCAGCTGCCACGTTTAGGTTGGGGATATTTTCGCTTGAGTCTGCGCAGCTGGCGCAGCCTGACTGGGACAGAGTGTCCTAGCCCCGACAAGGCCAGTTGGCCTAGGGACTGCCACAGGTGGTGGCTTATGTGAGTTTCCTAACCTGCACCTCTGAATGTATGTTTATGCGTCATGTGCCATTGCTTTACACAGCTGAATGTATTTTATGCATCATGTGTTTTCCTTCCTTACACCTCTGAATGTTTTTATGCATCATGTGTTTTCCATTGCTTTACACCGCTGAATGTATTTTATGCATCATGTGTTTTCCTTCCCTACACCTCTGAATGTCTTAGGCATCATGTGTAATGTGCGTTTACCCCTACAGGTATTGTGATACGTAGGTGGTTGTTTGTTTTCTCCTAGTACAGGTGGTGCTAGTGAGGTTCTAGTTCCCTGCGTGACATTTTCCTAAGGTGGTTAGGGTTGCGTAGGTGATACTTTCTTGTTACCAGTAGTCACTGGTTGTGTGTTATATGTGTATTTTGTGCTACAGTAATTTTATATTCTAAAAGTGCTGGTTCTTGACAGTGGTCCATGTGGCCCTGTCCCCTGTACATATAATCCCTTGTAAATTCTGCCCGTGCCTGTTGACACAGTGTAAAGTGTGTATTTATTATCTAATGTGTTTTACTATAATACAAAGGCTATTTTGATATAATACCTTGTGTGGAGTTTCCTTTGTGGTGGGCCTTGGGTGTTGTTGCTGAGTGCGCGCGCAAACGCTTTACACCTTGCCTCAGAGATAAGCCTGACTGCTCGTGCCAAGCTACCAAGGGGGTGAGCAGGGGTTATCTTTGGCGTGTAACTTCCTTGCCCTGACTAGAGTGGTGGTTTCTGCCTGGCTTTGGCGCAAGCCCTAGCCAACCAGAAATCCCAGTTCTAACAGTGTTGTTATCAAATGGAATTTGTTGACGAGCGTTTCTTCAGAAGAAATTATTTTGTAAATATGTGAGAAATAAAAAATAAATGAAAATGTTCTGTGTATATTTTCAGTACGATTTTGTTCTCAGTGCTAAAGTAAATGTGATTATTAGTGAAGGTAATTGTCAGAGTGTGTTTGTCTGCTGAATATACGCAGGCCTTTACATGGTCCGGGTCTTGTCGCTACTGCGCTCCGCCACCCATTTAAGACAGTTGGCAAATTTTTCTTTCCACTTAAAGCTGTTAATATACGTATAGTAAAGGGACCATACATAAAAAGTTTGCGATTTACACCTTTATTTATTCTGTCCAACTCCCACCACCATTTTGTTCCCCAAGCGGTACTGTTTATAAAAATAATCTAATACAGTGCTTCGTATTATAAAAATAGCAGTTCTAAGTTTACTGGTAGGGTTTGTACTATATAGAGAATGCTGTAATCAGTTTTAATGGTATAAAACTGCACTGTGTTATGTTGGAAACATTACATATGTATAGGTGGTGATGTTATATTTTATACTGTGAGGTACATTTGAATATAAGTGAAGACAGGTGTTATACTGCGAACCCGTTCAGAATGTGCACAGATTGCATCGAGAGTAAATGGACAAAGTAAATGTGCACGTTGTTTTCTGTATGTATGCATGGTTAGAATCATTTGATGATATTTTGAGATATAATCTAAACAGTGTTTGTGGTTTATAATTGGGTACACTGCACCGTGTTAGTAGTTAGTGACTAGATGCTGCTAAAGGGATTATTTATTGCTCGTTCTTATGAAATAAAGGTGGAGAAGGGCATTTGTTTCAAGAGATATTTTATAATGTGTGAGAGATAAAAAAGAAAAAAAATGTTCTTAGTAAATTTTCTGTACAATTTTTTCACACTAGTAAACTAACTGTGATTATAAGGGATGAAAATTATTAGGTTGTGTCTCTATGGTGAATATATTCAGGCCTTTAAGTGGACCGGGTCTTACCGGTGCTGAACACTGCTACCCCTTTCAGACACCCGACATTTTTTTCATCCCACTTAAAGCCACGAATATATGTATATTAAAGGAATGGTACAATAAAAGTTTAGGAATTACACTTCCGTTTACTCTCCTTATCTTCCACGCCCATTTTGTGCACCCAACAGTATTGTTTGTAAAAATTAAGTGATAGAGCTGTATCTAGTATGAAAATAGTAATTATACTTTTATTGGCAGGTTTGTGAGATGTGTAGTGTAAAGAGAAGGTCGTAATCAGTTTCAATGGTACAAAAGTGACGTGACATGTGTTTGAAAGATTACATGATTTTAGGAATAAGCTCTCACTCTGCGAGTCCTCGGGCCCGCAGTTGTACCTCTTGAAGCCAACATTGGAAATATACCACAGCACTCTCTCTATGAGATGTAAAATGTCAAGGTACTTATAGAGCGCACTGTCACCAGACGGCCACCTTGCGGTGTCGCCTTTGCGGTTTCCTGGCGCTGATACTCATACCGCTGTGGAACCCCTCCTGGCTTTCCCTGTGAAGTGTCCACTCCTGGGCACCCCCAGGGTGAAGCCAGGCATCCTTAGCGCTGTTGGGGCCAGTGTGGAGGCTAAGCAAGCTATTGCCCGGAGTTGCAGCGTGGGGCTCGTGATTAGAATAGGCACCGAGGTGAGAATAGACAGGTCCGAGGAAATTGAGCCTGAGCCCCGCCGAGGCGGGAATCGAACCCTGGTCCCTGGCCAGAACTCTGCTTCAGGGTCTGCCGCTCTAACCATTGAGATACACCCTCCATGCTCCCTCTCTCCATATCACTGTCCCGCACCTATCTCTTTACAACTGGAAGGTCCGCACCTCTCCCTATACTAGTAGGCCCGCAGCTGTTCGTCTGTGAGCCGGTCCGCAGCTCTCCCTATTAGAACCAACGGGCCGCAGCTCTCCCTCTATGAGCCAGCCAGTTGGCTCGAAGCTCTTCTTCTACGACCTAGTCCACCGGCTCGCAAGTCTCCCTCTGCGAATCACCAGTCGGCTCCCTGCTCTTTGTCTGCGAGCCTTGGGGCCCGCAGTTGTACCTTTGCAAGCCATCACTGGAAATATACCGCAGCTGTCTCTACGAGATATCCCCTTCACGTTCCCTCTCTCCACATTACTGTCCCACATGTATGCATTTGCAAGCAGACGACCTGCATCTTTCCCTATAGTTGTAGGCCCGCAGCTGTTCGTGTGCGAGCTGGCCCAGAGCTCTTTGTTTTCGAGCCGATGGGCCACAACTGTTTGTCTATGAGCCAGCTAGTCGGCTTGGAGCTCATCCTCTACGAGCCAGCACGCTGGCCTACAGCTTCCCCTCTGCAAACCATAGTTTGGCTCGCAGCTCTTTCTCTGCGAGTCAACCTACAGTTGTATGTCTGCAAGCGAACATTGGTAATATAGCGCAGCTCTGTCTGTCTGCAAGATACTCCGTTCACGATACCTTCCTCCATATCACCGTCCCGCAGCTATCCGTTTGGAAGCCGAGGGCCCACACCTCTCCCTATACCAGTTCTCCCGCAGCTGTTCCTCTCCGAGCCGGTCCGCAGCTCTCACTTTGTGACCCAACGGGCCGCAGCTCTCCCTGTATGAGTCAGTCAGTGTGCTTGGAGCTATTTCTCTACGAACCAGCCCGCCGGACCGCAGCTCTCTCTCTGCGAACTATTGGTGGGCTCGCACCACTTCTCCTACGAGCTAGCCCGCCGGCTCGCAACTTTCCATCTGTGAGCCACTAGTCGGCTCGCAGCTCTTCTTCTGTGAGCCGTCGGGCGCGCAGTTGTAGCTCTACAAGCCAAGACTGGAAATATACCGCAGGTGTGTGTCTACGAGATACCACCTTCACGCTTCCTCTTCCCATATCACCTTCCCACACGCATGATTTGCAAGCCAACAGCCTGCATGCACCTTTTCTTATAGCAGTCGACCCGCAACTGTTCCTGTGCGAGCTGGCCCCCATCTCTCTTTGTGTGAGCCCACGGGCTGCAGCTGTCCCTCTACGAGCCAGCCCGCCAGTTCGCAGCTGACCCTCTGCAAACCATTGTTGGGCTCGCAGCTCTTCGTCTGTGAGCCATCGGGCCCGCAGTTGTACCTCTGCAAGCCAATACCTGAACTATATCGTAGTTCTGTCTGCGCGATATCTCCTTCATGCTCCCTCTTCCAACATTAGCGGTCGTAGCTATCTCTTTGCAAGGCGATGGCCCGTACTTTTCACTATAGTATTTGGCTCGCAGCCATTCCTCTTTTAGCTGGCACGCAGCTCTCCCTCTGTGTGCCATGTAGTTTAGCAATCCTTCTGTCAGTGTCATGTAGTTCTTCAATCATCCACCCAGCACTATCTACTTACCCTATCACTCTGCCAATACGTAAGCACTTATAAATTTACCATGCACTCTGTTTGCAGCACTGTAATCATTCTAGTTAGTAGTTATGTACTTATGGAATGGCCTAGCCACTAAGACAAGTATAGCTATAATATTCAGTGCAGTATCTATCCACACCTCTAACCAGCTACATACTATTGGTACACTCCTATAAATAACCAGTTAGTACCCATGCAGTCTAGGCATCATGCTGTCAGTCCCATGCACTTTTCTAATCACCCTTCCAGCACTATATACTTATCTTAATACTCTGGTAATATCTAAGCACTTATAAATTCACCATCCACTCTGTTTGCAACAGTGTAAACATTCTAGTTAGTATCTATGTACTTATGGAATTGGGTAGCTAGTTAGACAAGTACAGCTACAATATTCTGTGCACTATCTATGCACACCTTTAGCTAGCTACATACTATTGGTACACTGCTATAAATACACAGTTAATACCTGTGCAGGGTAGGAATCGTGCTGTCAGTGCCATGAACTTTTCTAATCACCCATCCAGCATTATCTAGTTATCCTATCACTGCACCAAAACCTAAGTACTTATAATTTCAACATGCAGTCTGTTTACAGCACTGTAATCATTCCAGTTAGTAGTCATGTATGTATGGAATGGCCATTAACACTACTATAGATACAATATTCTGTGCATTATGCATGCAGATGTTTAACCAGGTGCATACTATTGATATAGTCTTGTACATACCCAGTTAGTACCTATGCAGTGTAAGAATCCTCTTGTCAGTCCCATGCACTTCTCCAATCAACCATCCAGCCCAATCTACTTATCCTATCACTTCGCGAATACCTAAGCACTTATAAATTCACTATGCACTCTTTTTGCAGCACTGTAATCATTCCAGTTACTAGTCAGGTACTTATGGAATGGCCTAGCCACTAATACAAGTAGAACTATAATATTCTGTGCACTATCCATGCAGAGCTTTAACCAGCTACATACTATTGGTACAGTTCTGTAAATATCCAGTTAGTACCTATGTAGTGTAGGAATCCTACTGTCAGTCCTATACACTTCTCCAGTCACCCATGCAGCACTGTCTACTTATCCTATCACTCTGCCAATATCTAAGCACTTATAAATGCACTCAGGCACTCTCCTTGTGGTATTGTAATCTTTTAGTCACTAGCCATGTATTCATGGAATGATAGAGGTTGTGACAAATCAGATCCATAATTAGATGTGTACTATTAATGCTGTGCTCTAGTATCTTCCGCACTACTCATACACTTCTACAATTATGCAGGTAGCAGTGTTACATTGCTGAAATCATTGATCTAGTTTCTTTCTATGTATTTTTATAGATATATATTTATAATATTTTAATTATATTAAATTGTTTTCAAAACGTTTCTTATTTTACAGATATTTTGCATAATTTTGAAGAAAGAGTAAAAATGACAAGAAAAGAGCAAAGAAAAAGAGAACACAGAAAAGAGGTTTATTTAAAACAAAAAGGAAAAGAGGAATTAGATCAACTACAACATGGATCTTTAAAGAAAAAGTGTTCTGGTAAGAGAAGTAAAGATTTTTTTTTAAACTTGTGTAAACTGTTTCTAATTTTAAAAATAAAAGACAGACAGATACAACAAGGATAGTGAAACAAAAGGAAAAGAAAAATGTACAAAAAAATGGAAAATTGGATTATCGGGTAAATAATTATGTTGGAAGAAGGAAAAAACTATTTTCAGAAATTCAAAAAAGAATCTATAAAAGTAGAGTACTCCAAAATGTACAAAAAAAATGTAAAATATATAAAAGGAGATCAGCATTTTACAGACAAAAAAGGAGATTCTAAGTAAAATTGAAAAAGCCTTGGAATTGAGAAGAAAATTATTTATCTTAATTATAAAAAGATTGAAGACTTTAAATACAATAATGCAGCGTATGAAGGACAAATGTAAAAGGAAAAGAATTGTAAGTAGAACTAATTTTTGTAAAATATTTTCCGGGGAATGGAAGGATACTTCTAGTACGGAACCTTTTTTTAATGAAGAAAGTTATTTTCAAGAAAATAGATTACTGCATGCAGTTGATTCCTGTGGTCGTTCTTATGAAGTGACAAATGGCTTTCCATTTGAAAAAGAAAAGATAGTTCCTAGAAATGTTGAACAAGTAATAGCTGAGGAAGTTCAAGGGAGACGTACCCAGGCTCCAGTGTTTACATGGGAATGTAGTAGTATTTGTAGTATACGTCAACAATCTATTGATATTTTACTTGATTTCTTAAGAGAGTATGGAAAAAAAACTGAAACAGAAGATTAAGATATTACAAGGACTGAATCCTTGCAAAGTGAGAAAATATACAGGGTTGCAAGGTCATACTCTGGCTTGTCTTTCTAGGAAAGTGTGTCAAAGTTGTTTTCATCATATAAGAATGTTAGCAGTTCATCATTCCGAAATGAGGAAGTTAGTTAGAAGATTATACTACGTGAAAAGTCCTGCATTATGTTTAAATGAAATGAATACAGCTCTTTTGCATGGTTCAGTGTTGAATGTAAAAAAAAAAATTTGATAGAGTTACTTTTCTTTGCTGGTCAAGAGGAGTGTAGAGAAAGTGAGAGTTTGATAAGTATAGGTGTTGAAGAAGAGATGGAAGATAGTAGTGATGGGAAGTTTGAAAAAGAAATAACAAAGTTTAAAGTAGTGTCTGGTGAAAATCCCAACTATGTTTGTATTTGTTGTCGACGTACTTATTACGAAATTCCAACTAGGAATGTAGATGTTTTTTTAAAAAGTGAAAATGAAAACAATGAAAAATTGAAAGAATTTGCAGCTTATCTGTTTGTGGAAGGTCATTTTGAGTTGGGTACTGTACAATGTATTTGTAAATATTGTTACAATAAATTAGAGGAAAACAAAATGCCAGCTAGAGCTGTCCATAATGACTCAGAATTAGTAGCTATACCACCTGAACTTAAAGATTTAAATACATATGAGGCCATCCTTATCCAATTTGTGCACCTTTTTCAGGCTATAATTCGTATGGAGCCTAAAACAGGTAAGCTGACTCCAAGAGATCTACAAAGTTTAAAAGGAAGAGTTGTGCATTTACCTTTAGATTTTAAGAACATTTTTGAAACTGTTGGTGTAGAAATAGAGGATACTGAACCTGTAGTCATTTTTGTTGATGGAGTACCCACAAAGAGACGGAAAATATGGCAAGAGTTAGTAGATGTGAGGAAAGTCCAAAAGGCTACATTATATCTGGTGCAAAACAATATTTACTATAAAAGTGTAAATGTAGAAGAAGAAGAAATGACTTTAGAAGATGAAACAGCTATTTCAAGTGGACAAATAGAAAAAGTGGAGAACTAAAGAAAAGAAGAAATTTATGAACATTATACTATACACCCTCTACATTCAAAACAACTGATAGGAGATACTATTGAATTGTTCCAGATGAAAAAAGCAAAAGGAACCCCTATGAGTGTGTGGGACAAAAGTTTGGAAGCTCGTTGTTGTCCACAGCTGTTCCCTACTGGAAAAGGTTGACGATATGTTGAACGACCAGTTTAGATTCCAGCTTCAGAATATCGTACTTTACGACTCTACTCAGAAGAACCAAGATTTTGTCATTGTATTCCATATTTGTTTCATGTTTTATTTGAGAGTGATCTGTCTGCACGTTCATGTGCAGTCAACCATATATTAACCCCTTGTGTGCCCCGCCCTTTCCCCGCCCTGTGCCGGGCGTTGAATTAGCGGGCGGGGTTCATGACGAGATAGTCTCGTCATGGGCACAGCGCAACCGCGGCCCATGACGAGACCATCTCGTCATGGGCACTCAAGGGGTTAAAAACTGGAACGCATCTTTCACATGTTTCTGCAAAGCGATTTATGGACAAAGTTGAAGAAAGAGATGAGCATTTAGAATCACAGTTAATTAATTTGATGGCATGTCAACGTGGCACTAATGAATATTGGTATCGACGTCATGGGGAACTAAAATGTATGTTAAGAAACTTAGGAACCCCTACATGGTTTGATACACTTAGCTGTGCTGAGTACGCATCGGATGACTTACTGGATTTTCTACGAGAAGCAAATTCAAATATAGAAAATATTGAATTGAAGACACCTGGAGAACTGTGTTCCCTAGATCCTGTAAATGTCTGCAGATATTTTAATCATTGATTTGAAGCTATGATGTCTTTCATCTGTTATAAAAAGAATCCACCCATTGGTGAAGTTACTGATTTCTTTTGGAGGAAGGAATACCAAGCTAGAGGTGCTCCTCATATACATATGCTTTTATGGCTCAAGGATGCACCCAAATTTGGAACTGATTCGGATGAGACTGTTTTATCTTTTATTGAAAATTATGTTACCTGTGCGATTCTGAAAACAGGAGGAAAAAATATCTTTAGACAGCAAGTTTTATGGTTTCAAATTTATCGATGTGGAAAATATTGTCAATGGAAATACCAGTCAAAGGAAACATTTTACACAAGGGGGCCGAATCCGATTCCGGCCGCAAAACGAACCGACCGACACGGACCCGGACCGAATACCGACCGACACGGACCAGCGCCGTACGACCCGTGCAGTACGATGCAACGCGAGTGAATTACAACCGACACGTACGGAATACAAGCTGTACGACCAAGCCGGAGGGAAAATAGTAATCCGGACGGAAAACCGACGCGATTTTCACCGACTGACACGATCCCGGAATCAACCAGACGACCCGTACCCGCGAGGTACGATTAGCGCAGTACGATGCAATGCATGTAAAACTAGACCGACTCGCACGGAGACCAATCCGCATGACCGATACGCACAGACAACCCGGCACACAAGCAATAGAGACCGCCGCGAATGACGCGTACCAAACACTGAAGACAGGCAGCGTGAACGAGGCGGAGAAGCCCGCACGAGACAACAGCAGCGTCCGTTTCCATCACATGAACGTCTCCTTCATGCCTACAAAACACAAAGGAAAAAACACAAAAAAAGGACCAAATAAGCAATGACTAAGCCAATAAATACCCTAAAAAAATTAATTGGACAAAGACACACCCACAACTCCAACTATATGAAGGACTACAATCACTACCATCATCCCTTGCAAACAGGAGACACAGCCAGCAGCAAACACCAGCACACAGCAACCACAGACACACTCACAACTCACCCATCACACAACTCACACACCATCAGCACCTCATACAAAAGCACACACACATACACACAGCAAAACCAACACCAACCCAACATCACTTGCACCCTCACACACACATCCCCCACCACCACCACTCATCACCATGCCTCCAAAGAAGAATCCAAAGTTCATAGATAGTGACTTAGAAGTGCTGGTAGACGAGATCATCAGAGTAGAGCCACATTTGTTTGGTACATTGGTTCAAAGGACCCCCATGTCACAGAAAACCAAGATGTGGGGGAGGATTGTGGACAAGGTGAATGCACAAGCACCAACGTGGCGCACAAAGGACGATATCCAGAACCGGTGGTATGACGTGCGCAGGAGGGTCAACAAACTCATCGAGAAAGATCACGCCTTGAGTCAGCGCACCGGCGGTGGCCCTCCTGCCAAACCAGTCTACTTCAGGACCTGGGAGGAGAAGGTGCGGGACATCCTACCACCAGAGAGCGTCCATGGCCTAACAGACATCCCAGAGACTGGTGAGTACACAAACAACATACCCAAGATTGTGTGGCAAGGGGACAGTGAAACCATTCACCCCAAGCAAAGCTACACTAACCAATAGATAATCAACCCAAGATGTGTATGCCAGTCACACAAACACAATACCTGCCATCTCATAGTGACTGGGGACTGTGTCATGACATGCACCAACCTACAAACAAATAGAGAAAGCCAGTGGCACTAAGCCAAATACACCCAGCCAGACAGTTTTCCACCACAAACACACCACCTCACTGTGCAGCTGACTGTCAGGAAGGAATAGTGGGGATGCAGGTGAAGTGAGTGTAGACAAAAGCATGATGGGGCCTGTAGTCACAGATAATGCTCCCCCTCCTGATTGGCCCATCAAGACCCCTCTGAAACATGCCCACATCACAGGGAGTGGAAAATGACTGACAAGATGGCTGACACTGGGCTCTGTTGTGGGGCGCACAAGACCATGCTGGGACTGGTAGCCAAACACTAGGATTTCACAGTCAGCCATCTTGCCATTGATGTCACCCCCCTCACAGGGAAGCAGAGTCAAGAGGAAGGAAGCATGGGCATGCTGGGAAGGGGGGTGTAGCCAAGAGTATGATGGGACTCACAGTCACAGACAACCTACACTCACCCACATGGCCCTGCAAGATCAACCTGAACCATACTCGCCTCACATGGAGTGGGAAGGGACTGACAAGATGTCTGACACTGGGCTCTGTTGTGGGGAGCACAAGGCCATGCTGGGACTGGTAGCCAAACAAACACCAGGATTTCACAGTCAGCCATCTTGCCATTGATGTCACACCCCCTCACAGGGAAGCAGAGTCAAGAGGGAGGAAGCATGGGCATGCTGGGAAGGGGGGTGTAGCCAAGAGTATGATGGGACTCGCAGTCACAGACAACCTACACCCACCCACATGGCCCTGCAAGATCAACCTGAACCATACTCGCCTCACGGAGGGGGAAGGGACTGGCAAGATGTCTGACACTGGGCTCTGTTGAGGGGAGCACAAGGCCATGCTGGCAAATGGCCAACAACAAGATCAAACTCTGTCTGTGAAAAGCTGGGAAAAAGCAGTGTACAGGCAGGCATCTGTATGAAAAGTAGAAAATGTCATGTTTGTGAACCAACGATGCATGTAGAAACATAAATCACATTGTGTGTCTCTTCCAAACACAGGTCGTGCTGGGCACCAAGCGCCAAATGACGAGGATACCCAGTCCCAGACTCTGGTGGACACTGTGCTCTCTGGTCTGACTCTCTCACTGTCCTCTTCGGATGACGACGACCAACCTGGCCCCTCCGGTGTGAGCCATCATGCAGCACCAGCAGCAGCAACATCTGCCCCCCTATACCCATGCCTCCAGCATCTGACAACGACAGGGCACCACCGCCGACACGGACAGACCAAGGCCAATCAACACCCACAGCACAGGGACACAGGACCCCCCCGGAAGCTACAGCCAACACCACCAGCAACACCACCCAAGTGGTCCCAGTGTCACCTGTGCGTACTGCCGTTGGTCCTGCCCGTGTGGAGAGGGGTGCTGTGAGAGATGGGAGGCACAGGGCACGCCTTGCAGAGGGGTCTGGACTGCATGATGACCCCCAACTGGCACGCATCTTAGATGCGTACCAGGATAGCACCGGAGGATTTGGCCAGGTAGTGGGGATCCTCAAGGACATGCAACACAAGCAGGTCACCCACCATTCCCGCATGGAGGCAAAGTGGGATGCCCTTACTGCGGTGCATCTGGACATACTACAATGCCTCCACCAGATCAACACCAACCTGTCCCAACCCCCCTGTGTGCCCACAACATCTGTTGCAACACCATCTGCCAGCGCAACAGGGAGGGAGGAGGACTCTGGCGGAGAGTCCCCTGCACCACAGAGGCCTGCACATGAGGATCCCCCCCCCCGGAAGAAGAGGGGTCGTCCGTAGAAGGACATGTGAGAGGCAGATGTCCCAGCACATCCCCCAGGGCCTCCAAACATGTTCTGGACAATGTTTTTTGTGCGCATCCCGTTCACCTTGTCCATTCGCACACAACTCGCCCACATTACATGGAGGGTTCATGTTGGGCCAATGTAGCAGACGACTGTGGACTTTACTCTGGACATTTCATCTACCAGCACTTCCAACTCCAATGTGAACTTTGGATTCCCAAACCACTGTACAGCACCCACCATCCTGTGCACTTCACTCACACATGTTTGTAAATAAACTCACCAGTACACCATACTTGCCTCTGTTGTGATTCCAACTTGTCATGTTCAGGGCGAAGTCGATCTGCTACACAACACAGTGCATGCCAAATACTGCAACAATGTGACCAATGTAAGGTGAGTCATGGGAATGTGACAAATGTGAGGGAGACACACCACTATGGCAACACAAAACATACTCACCATGGCCATGTTACTCATCACACACAATGATGTTGACCTGAAACACATTGGCATGCACAGACACAACACCAACCCCAGTCAGTGGTAACAAGTCCACAGGTGAGGTAAGCAGATGTCACTCAGATGTGGGAAGACAGACAACGCACATAACAAAGCGTAGCACGGGTTCATAACACATCAGCAACACGTTTATTCCACACTAGTTGCTCGGTAATTCTACGTAACAGTGGAATCACGCTCACAATGTGTTGGAGAATGGAAGTCCAGGGATGTGTGGTACATCAGATGATGGGAATTGTCAACTTCCACACTGGTGTTGGATTCTGGGTGTTGGGGGTCAGTGTTGAACACACAACAGGCAAATGACCCTGGGAAGAACAGACAAGATACAGTCAAAAGCACAGACGAGCAGGAGAGAAATGCAATACACATGCACAAAACATGTTGCAAAACGCCTACTCAAACACTAGTTAGCAGTACTACCCTATTGTGGAGTACACACCACCTGAATGGACACATCACAGCACGCATCCAGTCAAGTGGCACACAGACACACTCAGACAGCAACAGAGCTGGCTCAACACATTCCAGGCTACCTCCTTACATTCACATAACACTGGAAACTCACATTCAGGCGAAGAAGTTGTTGATGAGCTGGGAGCAGACGTCACCATCATCTTCATCATCACTGGCATCTTGGCCCAGGCCAGGATCCTCCACAGGTGCCGGACGTTGGTCATCGTCATCGTCATCCTGGATGAGAGGCAACTCCTTCCGCACCGCCATGTTGTTTAGCATGCAGCAGACCAGTATTATTTTGCACACCTTTGCAGGCTCATATGGGAGGGCCCCTCCGGTCTTGTCCAGGCAGCGAAAGCGGCTTTTCAGGGGGCTGAATGTCCTCTCAATCACCCTCCTGCTCCGAACATGTGCCTCATTGTAGTGCAGCTCTGCTGGTGTCACAGGGTTCCTGAGGGGTGTCAGCAACCACGGCATGTTGGGGTATCCAGAGTCACCTACACACACAAAAATGAACAAGTAGCTGAGTTTTGTAGGAGTGCGGAATACAACACTGACAAACACACACAATGAGAAACAGTCAGTACACACCGACAAGCCAGGCACACTGAGCTGGCATCTGTGACATCAGCGTTGCAATGTGACTACTCCTCATAATGTAGGCATCGCGCGCCGAACCAGGGAACCGTGCACACACACGTGCGATCAACATGTCAGCAAGACAGACCACCAGAGCATTGATCGAATGGTAGTGCTTCCTGTTCCGGTATGCCTGCTCATGTGCCTGTGGTGGTATCAGGGCAACATGTGTCCCGTCAATGGATCCAATGACGTTTGGCATCCTCCCCAGTGTATAAAAGGCATCCTTAATTTCAGGGAGTTCATCTTGGCTCGGGAACTTGATATACAGGTCAAGGAATTGCAACATCCCCTCCAAGACATCGCGTAGCACCCGACTAAACATCGTTTACGACATACCACCAGCAGTAGCCACAATGTACTGGAAGGTACCTGTAGCAAAGAAGTGCAGTGCTGCCATCACCTTCACCCCTGGGGTCAGTGCTGTAGGGTATGTCCGGCCAGGTAGCAGATGTGGCTCCAACTGCTCCACCAACTCCTCAATCAGTGGCCTGGTGAAGCGGTACCGTCTGATGCTGTCACGTTCAGCTGGTGCCCTGCAGTACAGAGATGCACAAAGGAAGATTGTCAGTACATCCACCCATGTGGCCATGACCACTATCACTATCACATGCTAGTTCATGACATTACACAATGTACTGAGGTGTGTGCGGTTGGGCATGGACACATATGTCACCTACAAGACCACCACCTCACATCTCAATTCCACATGTCCACATGAGCGCCATGGAGTGCAATGGGCTAATCATCTGGCTGTGTCACCCAACCTCTGTGCTGCTGCAATGTTAAAGAAAAACCACCCCAGTGACAAATGACGACTCATGTCTCCCAGGCATCACAGATCATTGCCATGCAGAAACTCAGAGTCCCTGTATTGCCACATCAACACAGCAATGGACATGGCGTAGCACGTACACACCACAAGGCAAGCGTAAGTCCCACAGGTAGTGGCCACTGTTGTTCCTGCCGGCCCTACACGTACGTCTCTTAGACACACACCCCATCAAGGTTGATGCATATACCACTTGGATGTGGAGACTGTCACCCATTGGTAACATGTGATCAGACACATCTGAGACACAACATGCACACAGACTGTGGGTGCACATCAGTATTGGGGCTACAGGTCTCACTGTGACGTACATGCCATCACCCCCAGGACTCAGGGTGTATGTGACATGTCTTAAACATATCCAACCTGACACTGTGGCCTTCACTCATGCCCATTACTGTCCAATTGCACATCACAGTGCTAATGTGCACAACACACAAAGGACTCTGCCCCCATGTACAAGCTAACAGCCTAGAAGTGGCTGCACAAAGAGCCAGACAAAAAAACTGCTGTGGCCCCCTCAAACACCCAGGGAATGCAGCCTCACATGCCATGGGACACTGTGTGGCCAATGCTATAGTGTGGCAGGTGTGTGCAGGTGTCCATGGCCAGTATATGTGTGTTGCATCCGTATAATAGTCACACTAATGAGGTCCGACGCGGGTGACAAAGCGTACGCATTGCACGGGTCATAACCGAGCCATGCGTATGCCATGTCATTGAATGAAATGGGGTCCAATGCGGGTGACAATGCGTACGCATTGCACGGGTCATGACCGAGCCATGCGTACGCCTTGTCATTGAATGCAATGGTGTCCGACACAGGTGACAATGCGTACACATTGCACGGGTCATGACCGAGCTGTGTGGACGCCTTGTCATTGAATGCAATGAGGTCCGACGCGGGTGACTATCATGCATACGCGTCGGACAGGCATGGTCCGAGACAGGTGTACGCCTTGGCCATTGAATCGTATGGAGACGGGTGCATGTGTATATTCAAAATACGCGTTGTACAGTCAGTTGAACGAGCCGGGCGCACCCATTGGCTCAGGACTGTCATGGAGACGGATGTGGATTCAAAACTTGTACGAGTTGTGCATTGGAAATTCAGTTGGATGCCTACAACAATGTTGCAATTTCAAGTGTTCCATGAAGGTGAAGATTTGAACGATGCGGAAGGCGTGTATGAGTCGTACTTTTAAATGGATTGGCCAGATTCATAGGATGCAACAGTGTTGGACCTATCACTTGGGACACATGGCACAGAGTCTGCCTCTACAGCACAGATATCAGGCTGGCTGGGCCCCAGGGAGCTCACTTGCCTGCACTACATGCTACTGGACCACATCCCTGCTACCACTGCTGCTGTCTATGCATCCTCTGGCTCCTGCTATGGCTCGTACACTGGAGAGGGCCCCAGCCTTCACTGAGGAGGAGAAGCAGGCCCTGCTGGACGGGCTCCTTCCAGAGTACAGAAAGCTCTATGGGACACCAGGGGAGCAGGTGAGTGTGCTGTCCACTGCCTTCCTAATTATGCATGTTGTTTGACTAGCAGTACTAGCAGTGTGTACACCAGTGGCAAGCTCACTGACTACTTTCATCCACCAAAGTGTGTAGGTACATGTAATGAATAGTTTTCCTGCTGCTAAAGTGCATTGCTGCATGCTTAAACTATCCAGGCATTGTTAACATGCAGACATGCATGTGAGTTTTTATTCCCCATGGTTGCAATACCTGTGTAATTTATTTCCCTTTGTGATCATGACATGTACATCCAATTGTGTGCTGTCCAAATGTGGGGCATGTATGTTAATGTACTTTTCACTTTGTCATCCTCACAGGTTAATGCCCACCAGAAGCAGGAGATCTGGCTGACCATCGCCCGGGCTGTTCGGTCTGTGGAGGTCTACAAGCGCCGCATCCGCAACTGCCAGAAGAGGTGGCAGGACCTTCGGGGCTGGACCCGGAGGATAGCTAGAGTCCAGCTGAAGCTGTCACCTCCACACAGGAGGGGCGGACACCGGACCCTGACTCCCCACATGCTCCGGATACTGGCGGTGGTCTTCCCGGACCTGGATAGGCAGCTGAAGGCCAGACAGCAGCAGGAAGGGGGTAAGTCCATGCCTGATCTGTGTACTATGTCTGACATGCAAATAGCAGTCTTTTGTCCGGGTCACACTTCCACATTACGTAGGTCTTGTAGTCCCAAAATCAGGTCGCTCATCTGTGTGATGCACCCTCCTCATCTGTTCCACAGGTGTGGCCCCTACAGTCTGTTGCTTGTGTCACTAGGGCACTGTGTCCCTTCAGTCAGCTATGTTTCAGGTACCAGTCAACATCAGTTCCTGTGACTCTGTTGTGTGTTTCATGGGTGGATCAATTGTTTACACAATGCCTGAGATCTGACATGTGAACTGTGTGTGCCCTTGAGATGTGTACCAATTGCTGGTCTGACTGGCAACATGTTTCTGGGGTATTCAAAACAAAACCATGCAGCAGTGGAATCCAATTTGTGGGCATCAGGAGTATGTATATCAAGTATATCACAATTGCTTAGCCACCTGACTACTGTCCGGGGAAAAACACTGTTTCACTTAGTCCTGCCCAGTCATGCCCCCTAAAGGACATTCAGAATCACTCTGTAATCCCACTCCTGTGTATGAAATTGCAGGTTGTGCTTAGTGACATGTGCCCTCAGGTGTGTGCCTCTGTGTCATTAGGGTGTGGCTTGTTGCTACGTACAACTGGGGTGTCCATGATTCAGAGGGTCAGCATGACATCTGCAATGTGACTGTGGGAGACAAGACCTGTGTGACATATAGGTGTGTGATCATCTGACAGCGCACAATGGTGTATGCAACTGTGTCCCTCGTGCAGCTGGGTTACATGCATGGCAGACTGTGATGTGTTAATGTACATGGATTTGTGTTTGCTGAGACTCATATGAATGATTTGCATGATGTGGGGTCTTCTGGGTCCTGGATATGTTGTTTGCATGGGATGGGCAAGTGCGCCGCTCATCTGCAGAGTCAGATTTATCCCTGAGCTAGGATTGTGAGTCAGTGCATATTGTTGTTTTCTGGATGCCCTGTCCCTGTGACAGGAGACACTGTTGATTGACTTTCAGGGCATCCCAGTGCCATGTCATTGAACTTGTTATGAGTGAGCCTGCATTCTGTTCAAGTGTGCACCATGCACCCCATTGTGGCCTTGCCCATCAGGACATGAGTACATCATAGTGTGTGTTGCTGGCATGCATCCCAAGCATGTGAAATGAGTCTCTGCCCATCCCTTCATCCGGACACCTGTACTGAGTCAGTCTCAAGAGATGTGCTGTGTGTCTAGTGACATACTCCTACATGTTCACTTGCATGTACAACTAAAGTGTGGGAGGTGCATGTTGGCACATTGGTGTGTTAGCATCCAACATGCAACGGACATATGTGTGAAAGTCAAGGAGGGATATGTGTGCCATGGTTGATGTTGAGAATGACATTTGTCTCATCCTAAACAGTGTTGGCACTTTGAGCTGTGTTCAGCTGATGATGCCAGGGCTTGCCCTGTGATGTGAAGTACTCACTGTGGTGTGTGCAGTCGGTGCAGGTGACTGATGTTGTTCTCTTACTTCCTATTCCTATCCAGATACATCCACGGCCACAGGAGGGGGCAGCTCCACGGACCAGGAGGAGCCACAGAGCCTTACAGGGACAGAAGGAGAGGAGTCAGGTGGACCCAGTGGCACGGAGGGCGAGTTGAGCCACACAGAGGAGTCGTCAGCATAACCCCCCCAGCTGAAGGCCACAGCAGCTCTGAGGATGACTCCCCTGTGGAGGCGGGTGTCAGCAGCCACCAAACACCAGCTACTGAGGCTGTCTCCGCCACCACCACCACCACCCCCCTCCCATCGGCTCCCATCCCAGAGGTCCCTGTGGGATCCCGTGTTCGTGAGCATGTCTCCTTTGTGCCAGGCACCGCACCCCCTGCCCCTGTGTCCCCTGCTGCCCTGAGTGAGGAGTCTGTGGACTTACTTTGACAGATCCATGTAGGGCAGACGTCGATGCTGAAGGTCCTCCATGCACACACAGGTCTGTTGACACAACTGGTGTCATTCATGGAGAGCATTTCCTTGAGTATGTCTGCCCTACAGAGGACCAACCAGTCCGTGGCCCTCTCCCTGACGGCAGCAGTGTCCCTCCTCCAACAGTCCCACACCCCACCTACCCCTGCACCACCCACGATTCCTAGCCCCCTACCTGTCCCAAGCACAGAAACCCCCAAACCAAGGGCTAGACGTGCACACAAGCAAGCGCAGGGGACTGAAGACACACTCACAGGAGCTTGTTTGCTGACACACACACAGTCATCCACAACCACTCCACGGTCGACCAAGACCTCTCCCTCCCAGCCCCCTTCCCTTGCCTCACCTGCAGCCCCATCCCCCCAGAAGCTCTTCCTCTGTGACCTTGGCCTCTTCCCTAACGACCCTGCAGATCCTGATTACAAGGGGAAGAGGAAGTCCCCACACACAGAAGGGAGTGCCCCTCACACCCGGACACCCTCCCCCAGGCGCAGTCAGACCGAGACACCCACCCACAAGTCCCCCCAGCGCAAGAAGAGCAAGACCCCCCCGCCACCAAGCAGCTCCAAGGCAAAGTCTCTGTCCTCCATCCCCCAGGCCACCACTCCAGAGGTTCCCCCGCCCCTCCCTGCTCCGGGTTCCCCCACACACAGATACACCATCCCCAAAATGCTAAGGCAATCCCCCCCTAGCACTTGCTCCTCCACACCTGGTCAGACAGTTGGTGCCACTGATGTGGGGACCGTGTCCCCCCCTGCCCTGCCGACCTCACCTGTCCCCCATTCTGCTCCCATGGATGTAGGCACTGCTTTGGAGTCCACGACCACCTCGTCTGACTTGGGCACTGCAGTGGTGAGCCAATCCACTCCATCTGACCTGCCCACTGGAGTTGTGCCGGCACCCACCCCATCTGACTTGTGCCCCACAGTTGTGACAGCACCCACCACTTCAGTCAGCTCCACTGCAGTTGCAAGAGTCTCGCCTGCATCCCCCACCTTTTCACTGCCTCCTTCTGCTGCGCCCTGATCCTGTCCCTGCAGTGCCTGGCCTGCCCCCATGTATGCCCCTCCGAGGGGATGACCCCAGTCCTTAGCAGTACAGGCAAGCAAGGTGTGACAGTTGTCACTCTAGTTCACTCCTTGGCATTTTGACATGGACTGGCCATTGGCCTTTTGGTTTCACAGACGTTTAGCATTTCATATACTGAATTTGTCACTCTAGTTCACTCCTTGCCATTTACACATGGACTGGCCATTGGCCTTTTGTTGGAACAGACGTTTCACTTTTCATATGCTGAATAAAGCTTTTTACTTTGTCCCTGTGAACTTGATTTAGCTGTACATCATGTTGATGTTGTTTTACATGACCTTGCACCTGTAATGCTTGGTTTACACTGTTGCATACTGATGTGTGGATGTGAGGTACTCCCTGTGGTCCATGAGATATGTATCCTATTCTGGTGGGTATCCATGTCATCCTTTGCAGCTACCTGGGTGTGTCAGGATCAACTATTTGTTAGGGGTGGGCGGAATTTGCGAAATCCACTTTCGCAAATTATCGTGAAAATGTAAAAAATTATCGCAAACACGCGGAAGTATCGCGAAGATGCGGAAGTTTTTTTCCCGCATGTTCGCGAGATTTTCTGCATGGTTGCAGCTCACCAAGTTACCCATGTGGTTGCTCGCGGGCACAGCCATCTTGTTTTCAGTTGTCTCGCGGTGCATGATCGCGAGAAGAAAGACGTGATCGCGCAACGCATGACGTCACTGCGGGCGCGAACTGTCGCGAGACAGCGCAAATGGCTAAAAACAATACAACATCTCATGGAGAACGCGACCGGATCAAGAAAACTTGTCGGCGAACGCAGGGATTCAGGTAAGGCGATCGCGCGCGCGCGATAATGTATTATTTTACAGCGCGAACAAGAAACAAATTATCGCCAAGCTGCGGAATGCCGAAATTGACAATTTCGCGCTCTCCGCGGAACGCGAAAATGTCAAATTATCGCAATTTCCGCGAACGGAACGAAATTTTCGCCCAGGCCTACTATTTGTGTACATCTCTCTGTGAGCATTTCATTGGCATGGTCACATCAGTGGCTTGCACCCCTGCACATATGATGCGCTTCCCATTGTCCAAATTGTCACTTCCACATACTTCGTGCTCATCACTACAGGCCCTACAGGTGTGTGCATCATTGTAATAGGAGCAAATGGGTCCTCTGTGCAACTTGCTAGACATATGTTTTGGGTATGTGCAGATGACTTAGGGGAGACTCCCATACCCAGGCTGTTGTGACCAGAGCCTTCATTGTGTGGTAACTGATGGCTGACTGACCAAGTGTTCTGCAGACATGAGTGGGACTTGCGGTGAATATGTTTGGCACAGCTGGGCTCCCACAGGAGTTGTGTCCCCTCAAGTTAGTGTGTTGTCCAGTGACATGGCCTGGGCCCATGGCGTGTGTTGTATGTGCAGGTGTGTATGTCTACATCCCTGTTCATACACAGACAGGGTTCCCTTTATATGTACCTGTTGTTGATGCTTGCTGAGTGGTACTGGGTTCATCCCACTACTTTTCCAATGGGCTACCAGATGTGTGGGTGCATGACACACTACTGTTAATTGTTGTATCATCATTGTGATTTGTCAGTTCTGAGTGTTGATGATGTTGTCAGACACAGATGGGACACAGTCAGGGTTCCTCAAGGCACTTGTTTGTTCACAGTATCATTTAGTTGTCCCTAGGTGGCAGTTTTCAGTGATTGAGACATGTGTATGTGTGTGTGACTGCTCCCACTTGTCAGGTTCACGGCAGCGATGCTGGCAGGTGTCAGCATGGGTGCCTTGTGTTCCTCCTTGGCATCTGCATAGTCCTGGGACTGTGGCAGGGATTCTGAAGGTTACATGACCTTTGAGGTCATGGCCATGTACCGCATACTGTGCAGTGTGCCTGTCATTCCCCAGGGTTGTAAACAGTCCTTGTGTGATGTGTGTGTGCACCTTAGTTCCTGGCAACATTCCTGTGTTTGTCATGGGTGCATGTGCAATGTCACCTATCCATGTGGACATCACAGATACACATTGTTGCAGTTCAGGTGTGTGGTGTTGATGGTGGACTGATGTGAATGTTTGCATGGATGATCCCTTAGCTCCCGTTTGTCCATGGATGAGGGGCCATGCTGAGTGATTTGTGTTTGCGTATGTGTGATGTGCGTTTGTGGCACAGGACACATGTCTGGGTTTCCCAGTTTGTACGACATCTGCCTTTGTCATCACAGTGGAGGTGTCATGCATGCTTGTGTCACCCCACTGTCTGTTCCCTGGGGGTAGTGGCGTTGTGTGTCAGTCTCTTGCTGTGTTAGTTGGTGTTCATTCCAGCTTGTGTCACATGTGTCTGTTGTGTTTCCTCTCATCTCCCAACGCCTGATTGCCCACTGAGGGTGTCCCAATGATGGTTTACTTTTGTATGGCACTGTGTCCACATCTGTGTCACTGTGGTTCAACCCCCCTCATGTGTTGTGTAGTTGCCTGGGGATACTGAGACACACACACACACACACACACACACACACACACACACACACACACACACATGGTGTGTCAGATGTGCAGTGTGAGGTTGCCTGTTTGTGATTGTGCATCTACATCAGTGCATTGGTATTGCTGTCGTGGGCCATTGTCTGGATGCCGTTTCTGTGATTTTGCCTGTTGTCCCTGTGAGTCATATCACATCATTGTGCACATTCATCCTGGTTGTTAGGTGCCATTGCTGGCATGGAATGGGAGTTTGTGAGCTGACACCTACAGTCTACACAGGTTGTTTTGGTTAGTGTGTCTATTTTCGAGATGTGTGTATGCTTTGTGATGGTCACTTCTGCTCTTGTGTCATTGTACACTGTATGCATTGTCAGCCCCCATGTGTGGTGCCTGTCTGCACATGGCTGAGAGCACTAGGGGTGTGGGTGGCAGGGGTGATGGGCAACATAGTCCATATGGGTGGGGGTGGCAGGGGTGATGAGTAACAGGTCCCCTGTGAGTGGGGGTGGCAGGGGTGATGGGCAATATAGTCCCTATGGGTGGGGGTGGCAGGGGTGATGGTCAACATAGGTCCTGTGAGTGGGGGTGGCAGGGGTGATGGGCAACATAAGCACTAGGGGTGTGGGTGGCAGGGGTGATGGGCAACATAGTCCATATGGGTGGGGGTGGCTGGGGTGATGAGCAACAGGTCCCCTGTGAGTGGGGGTGGCAGGGGTGATGGGCAACATAGTCCTTATGGGTGGGGGTGGCAGGGGTGATGGCCAACATAAGCCCTGTGAGTGGGGGTGGCAGGGCTGAATAGCAACGGGTCCCCTGTGAGTGGGGGTGGCAGGGGTGATGGGCAACATAGTCCATATGGGTGGGGGTGGCAGGGGTGATGAGCAACAGGTCCCCTGTGAGTGGGGGTGGCAAGGGTGATGGGCAACATAAGCACTAGGGGTGTGGGTGGCAGGGGTGATGGGCAACATAGAACATATGGGTGGGGGTGGCAGGGGTGATGGGCAACAGGTCCCCTGTGAGTGGGGGTGGCAGGGGTGATGGGCAACATAGTCCCTATGGGTGGGGGTGGCAGGGGTGATGGGCAACATAATCCTGTGAGTGGGTGTGGCAGGGGTGATGAGCAACAGGTCCCCTGTGAGTGGGGGTGGCAGGGGTGATGGGCAACATAATCACTAGGGGTGAATGTGGCAGGGGTGATGGGCAACATAGTCCATATGGGTGGGGGTGGCAGGGGTGATGAGCAACAGGTCCCCTGTGAGTGGGGGTGGCAGGGGTGATGGGCAACATAGTCCCTATGGGTGGGGGTGGCAGGGGTGATGGGCAACATAAGCCCTGTGAGTGGGGGTGGCAGGGGTGATGGGCAACATAAGCCCTGTGAATGGGGTGGCAGGGGATGGGCAACATAAGCCCTGTGAATGGGGGTGGCAGGGGTGATGGGCAACATAAGCACTAGGGGTGTGGGTGCCAGGGGTGATGGTCAACATAGTCCATATGGGTGGGGGTAGCAAGGGTGATGGGCAACATAAGCACTAGGGGTGTGGGTGGCAGGGGTGATGGGCAACATAGTCCATATGGGTGGGGGTGGCAGGGGTGATGAGCAACATAGTCCATATGGGTGGGAGTGTCAGTGGTGATGAGCAACAGGTCCCCTGTGAGTGGGGGTGGCAGGGGTAATGGGCAACATAGTCCCTATGGGTGGGGGTGGCAGGGGTGATGGGCAACATAAGCCCTGTGAGTGGGGGTGGCAGGGGTGATGAGCAACAGGTCCCCTGTGAGTGGGGGTGGCAGGGGTGAAGGGCAACATAAGCACTAGGGGTGTGGGTGGCAGGGGTGATGGGCAACATAGTCCATATGGGTGGGGGTGGCAGGGGTGATGAGCAATAGGTCCCCTGTGAGTGGGGGTGGCAGGGGTGATGGGCAACATAGTCCCTATGGGTGGGGGTGGCAGTAGTGATGGGCAACAGGCACCCTATGGGTGGGGGTGTTAGTGGTGCTGGCCATGCGACCCCTATGGTGGGCTGTTGTTAGTGCCAGGACATGGATCCCCTGTGTGTGTGTGCCATTTTGCGGGTACATGTCGTTTGTTTATGTGGTAGGTGTCTGACTTACCGCCTGCGCCATCGGCATCGGTCCCTGAGCCGGTCATAGATGTAGAGAACTTGTTGGACTTGGCCCTTCTGGCAGGTTCACCCCTAAACTGTTTGCTTTTACTGGTGACCTGGTGGTAGTGATTTTTGGTTTCTGCGCACTTTCCCTGTGCCCCAGAGTAAAGTGCGTGTGCACTCTGAGTACATGTGGTGAGATAGGCCTGCCCTCCCATAGGAATGCATGGGGAATGTATGTGTCCCTGGTAGTTCCTGATGGTTGGGGTGTGCAGGGTCGAGTCTGGTATGTGCGGACTCATGTGATTGAATGCTGCACAATGATGTATGCAGCGTGTATGTGTCTAGTGTGGAAGTGCCACTTCTAGACATGGCTGTGCGTGTGCTGTAAAGGTGCTGACACGTGATTGGCTGGACCTGGCTGGTAAGCCTGGCTCCAGGAGTCTGGATAGGTCTGCCCCGGTGGTGAGTGTTGAGATCAGCATGTGTGATGTGAGGGAGTGGTGCACCTGGGTCCTGTGAATAGGGCTGGGATTTCCCCACACAATGCTGGCTCCGCCCCCTGTGGTGCGACTGATGACCCTAGCCCTGCCAGTGAATAGAGTGAGGGGCTGAGCACATCAAGGGTGCTCCCCAACCAGCTGCGACTGGTTTTCCCCCTCACCCTGAACCAAGAACAAAGGGAAAAGGTGTATAAAAATGGGGCTGTGTCCCCACAGAGGTGTTCTCTACCAGGATCCTATCTGAGGGCGGCTGCTGCTGCTGGAGGCCAGGAGGAACCGCCACTTAGGACTGCCTTCCTGCCTGGAGGGCCCAGTGCGCTGACCCCTGGCCCAGCCTTACCCCCCTGCCTACCTTCCTGAACTTTACCAGGACTTTGTCCTGGACCTTGCCTGCCAGCGCCTGGGAAGCGCTGCACTTTTATTTGAGAAGCGCCTGCATCTGTGGCCAGCAGTGCGGTGCTGCGATAATCTAGGAGGGAACCCCGACATAGGGATTCCCCCGCTTTGCCCTGGATTCAAAGCGGGTGCCCACCCCACATTGTGGCGCTCGTTGGCGGGTGTCTACCCTGCTTATTTAATTATTTCGTTGGCGGGTGCCCACCCCGCTTATCCCCGTGTATTTTGACCTTAGAGCGAAGGCGGGAGCCCACCCCGTGCTTCGGTGTGAAGGAAGGTAATCACTGCCGCAGGCCCGGAGTCTCCGCCTCGTCATCTCCCTGCCGCGCTGGGATTGGGCCAGCGGGAGGGAGTGTTGCCCACGTGACCGGGGGCTCGACGGAGGAAGCCGCGCTGTGAGTGGAGGAGGCGTGAGCCACCTCCTCCCTCTTCCCCCGAAGCCGCGCTCTGATTGAAGGAAGCGGACGGGAGCCTACCCCGCGCTTCCCTGAGGAAAGAACAGAGAGCGAGACTGCGAGCAGCAGCGTCGCTGCTACCCGGCCAGAGTGCTGCCGGTCCCGGAGAAGTGGGAGGACGACACCGCGGAGAACCGGTAAGTGTGGGTGTCCCCGCCGGTCTCTCCTCCGCGCTGTGCTTGTTTTAGAGCCCCGAGAAGGCTCCAACGTACGGGGGCATTGTGTGCTTGCTCAGAGCGCTAGTGCGCTCCAACGAAGGGGGCCTCTTTGTCCTGATTGAGTCCCCCGAGCGGGACTCCAACGACCAGGGCATACCTGTTAAGAGTCCACGAGGCTCCACGTGACTGGGGCGCATTTCTTCTCGTTTGTGTCCTAGAGCCCACGAGGCTCCCATGCTGTTTTGGGGGCATTAGTCATGCCCAGAGCCCTGTGGGGCTCTAACGTTTGGCCGCATCATTTGTCTAGAGTCCAGGAGAGACTCCAACAACTGCTATATTTGTTTTAAAAGGCACAGTGGTACCCACGCTCATTTTGCCAGCTGCCCAGCACTTAGTGGGCAGCTGCAACGTTTAGGTTGTGCCTTGTGCGCCCTGGCTTGCGCAGTCTGCGCAGCCGTGCCCTGACTCTGCTGGACAAAGGGCGTTTGAGCCCCTGAGAGGCCAAGTTGGCCTGGGGACAGTTTCCCTGTGTTGTGCCCTCCCCTAGGGTACCTGGCGCAGTTTGGCGCAATTGTGTTTTCCTGCACCTCTGAATGTGTTTTTATGCGTCATGTGCCTTGTTTTTACACCGCTGAATGTATGTTATGCATCATGTGTTTTCCTTCCCTATACCTCTGAATGTGTTGTGATGCATCATGTGTAATGTGCTTATACCCCTACAGGTATTGTGATACTTAGGTGGTTATTCTCCCTAGTACAGGTGGTGCTAGTGAGGTCCTGGTTCCCTGCGTGGTATTTTCCTAAGGTGGTTAGGGTTGCGTAGGTGGTACGTACCTGTTACCAGTAGTTACTGGTTGTGTTCTACATGTGTTATTTTGTGCTACAGTAATTTGATATCCTATGTTCTAAGGACTAAGTTCTAAAAGTGCTAATTCCTGACAGTGGTCCATGTGGCCCTGTCCCCTGTACATATAATCCCTTGTAAAATTCTGCCCAGTGCCAGTTGGCACAGTGTAAATTGTGTGAATAGTATCTAATGTGTTTTGGTATAACACAAAGGCTATTTTTTTATATATATAACCTTGTGTGGAGTTTCCTTTGTGGTGGGCCTTGGGTGTTGTTGCTGTGTGCGCGCGCAAACGCTTTACACATTGCCTCCGGGATAAGCCTGACTGCTCGTGCCAAGCTACCAAGGGGGTGAGCAGGGGTTATCTTTGGCGTGTAACTCCCCAGCCCTGACTAGAGTGGTGGTTTCTGCCTGGCTTGGCGCAAGCCCTAGCCAACCAGAAATCCCATTTCTAACATTGGTGATCAGCGATGGGATTAGGACTTGCGTTTGCGCAGTACCACAGCTGGCTGCACTACAAAACTCTGCATTTAGATAATCACATGGTATAGGGATGATTATTCTAAGTTTGTTTTTAAGTGTCATTTCTGTGGAAATGTGTTTCTGGATTCACCAGTAAAGGTGGGATCCAGTGGTGGCAGCATAATAGTGCCCAGACAATTTGTTCCCCGCCCTGCGCCCAGAGTTTGGTACCTGTGTCACTCGTGGTCAGGTTGAGGAATCAGGGGTGGTAGAAACTGCCTTACCAGTCCGAGGGGAGGGTTGTGTGTGGATGAATGGTGTGTGGCACTAGGCAAGTGAGTGTGAGTTCTCGGGGAGAGAGAGCTTGCTGAACCCTTTTTGTGAATTGTATGCTCCTGTTAAGCTCAGACCCCTAGGTTCCCTGTGTAATCTTTTCACCAGAACGTCCACCAGAATGGAGCCTGCTTTTGATCTCAGTGATCTAGCTTGGTACAGTATGCAGGAGTTGGAAAGGTTCTGTAAAGAGAGAGACATAGGGGTGAGAGAGTCAGACACTCTGTACGAACTTAGGGACCACCTGATCCAGTGGGTTAAGAATCAAAGGGAGCTTGAGCACAGTAGGGAAAGGGCCCGGGCCTCACACCTGAAGGGTGGTGGGTCTGTGGGGAGCCCTGAGGATTCAGAAGAGGAGGAAGAAGATGACAGTACCTGGACGCCAGTAGAGTGTGAAGACCCCATAGGTAGGAAGTCCTTTGCTGGGTCCAGCGTAGGAGGCAGCGCCTCATCCCTTTCCCTGTCCCCAGAGGAGTGGGAAGATAGGAGGAAAGAAAGGGAGCACCAGCTGGCGTTAGAAAAGCTCAGGTTAGAGCATGCCCAGGCTATGGCGCAGCTGGAGGTCAAGAAGCAACAGCTAGAGACTGAGAGGGTCTTGGCGCAGGAGAGGATAGAGGAGGCTGAGAGGGCCTCCACCAGAGGCAAAGTAGCTCTGGAGGGTAGACTATCCCCTGTGCGCAGTTTTAATTTTCTGGGCTCCCCAGGGAGGGTTGAGTCCAGTGGTGGCAGCTATATAGATTTCAGTGTAGGAAATCACAGTCCCAGTTCCTCGAGTATGGTACCTGTTTCCCAAGAGGAGGAGTATAGGTTGAAATTCAGGGGCAGTAGGAAACTGTCTCACCAATCTTGGGAGGAGTTTGTGGATGAATGTAATGATGCACTGTCCGATTAGTTGAATCAGAATACGGAATGTAGTTATTACAGCATGTTTAGGCTGGTTATCAGAGAGCAGATGCTCAGTCGTTGTGGGCCGGAGTTGCGCCAACACCTGTTGGGGTTGGAGGACCGTGACCCTTGGGACCTTGCAGAGGAAGCAGACCGCTGGGAAAGGGCCAGAGGTTCTTTAGAGTCATTAGTGAGTGATTCCAACAGTAGTGGTTCAGAGATCCTCCAGCCCAGCATGGTGGAGGAGGCTCAGTGTAGCCCAGCTAGGTCCCAGGATAGCGAGGAGGGTGTAGGGGCTTACTGCCTGGCTCAGTGGAGCGGGAGTAAGTGGGTGACCGAGGGTCCCCAGACGCACGAAACCCTGCCTCAGGACTTGGATGGTTTCTTGAGGGAACACCAAGTTGGGGACCTAGGCTGTCCTGTTACTCCACTTGAGGAAAATCTCTTAGTGAGTAGAGGACCTGGAGTGCCTGTAAACAGGGCTCCTGTGGTTCTAGAGTCTGGCAGTGCCGCTCCGGTAGGGAGGGTACAGGAGTCCAGCGTGAGGAGTGATTGGGGGATTGAGGGAAGAGCCAGTGGGTCAGGGACTACCCAGTTGGGCTAGGATCCCGTGTCGTGACCATGGTGACACCACTTCTGTTCTGGGGGATCTCTGCGCACTGTCAGGTGGACAGGGGACGGGAGATCCACGCCAGACAGACAGTCACACGACATATGTGTCGTTTGTTAGCCTCAGGGGGATGGAGTGTAAATCCCCAGAAGTCCTGGAGTGCCAGGCGATTATTCCACCAAAGATTCTAGACTGGAGGTTGGAAGGCTATGTTCAGGATCAGCCTGACCTGAAGGGTAGGACGACTGTAACCAGTGTCCTGACCGGTTCTTCTTCCAGAGGTACCGCCCCAGTTGGTAGGGAGCAGGGCTCTGGAAGGGGGTGCAGAGGGTGGGAGAGCCCACCTCTGACCCCGGTGCAACCTGAGGGGTTAAACCCTGGGTTGGAATGGCGTTCTAGGTGTAACCCTCACCAGAGGAGGAGGAAACCTAGGAGAAGAGGTAGGGGGAGGAGAGCCTTCCCTGAGACTCCTGGTCCGCCTGAGGTTGTAGACCCTAGGCTGGAGAACCAGTGGCAGTCTAGTCCTGTCTTGCAGACAGGAAGAGTGGAGAATGGCCGCTATGTGCCAGGGGTTACTACCCCCCACTCTGTGATTAGGCAAGGACCGGTGGCACCTGGGTGGCCTAGGGCCTGGTCTTGGCCGCGGACAGCTTGGGAGTACCAGTGGGGTAGCCCAGTTGGTCCAGACAGTGGTTTGAGAAGGAATCCCAGGGGTTCACTGTGGCGTAGAACCGGAGGGTGTCTCTGCAGTTGCGGGCCCGCGTCAGTGCTTTATCGCCCAAAGCAGGGAAGTCCATCACAGTGGTGATTGGTCTGCCCTGCGGTTTTGGCTGGAAGGGGGTTGTGTTGGACTTGGCCCTTCTGGCAGGTTCACCCCTAAACTTTTTGCTTTTACTGGTGACCTGGTGGTAGTGATTTTTGGTTTCTGCGCACTTTCCCTGTGCCCCAGAGTAAAGTGCGTGCGCACTCTGAGTGCATGTGGTGAGATAGGCCTGCCTTCCCATAGGAATGCATGGGGAATGTATGTGTCCCTGGTAGTTCCTGATACGTAGGGTGTGCAGGGTCGAGTCTGGTATGTGCGGACTCGTGTGATTGAATGCTGCGCAATGATGTATGCAGCGTGTATGTGTCTAGTGTGGAAGTGCCACTTCTAGACATGGCTGTGCGTGTGCTGTAAAGGTGCTGACACGTGATTGGCTGGACCTGGCTGGTGAGCCTGGCTCCAGGAGTCTGGATGGGTCTGCCCCGGTGGTGAGTGTTGAGATCAGCATGTGTGATGTGAGGGAGTGGTGCACCTGGGTCCTGTGAATAGGGCTGGGATTTCCCCCACACAATGCTGGCTCCGCCCCCTGTGGTGCGACTGATGACCCTAGCCCTGCCAGTGAATAGAGTGAGGGGCTGAGCACATCAAGGGTGCTCCCCAACCAGCTGCGACTGGTTTTCTCCCTCACCCTGAACCAAGAACAAAGGGAAAAGGTGTATAAAAATGGGGCTGTGTCCTCACAGAGGTGTTCTCTTCCAGGATCCTATCTGAGGGGGGCTGCTGCTGCTGGAGGCCAGGAGGAACCGCCACTTAGGATTGCCTTCCTGCCTGGAGGGCCCAGTGAGCTGGCCCCTGGCCCAGCCTTGCCCCCCTGCCTACCTTTCTGAACTTTACCAGGACTTTGTTCCTGGACCTTGCCTGCCAGTGCCTGGGAAGCGCTGCACTTTTATTTGAGAAGCGCCTGCATCTGTGGCCAGCAGCGCGGTGCTGCGATAATCTAGGAGGGAACCCCGACGTAGGGATTTCCCCGCTTTGCCCTGGATTTAAAGCGGGTGCCCACCCCGCATTGTGGCGCTCGTTGGCGGGTGCCTATCCCGCTTATTTAATTATTTCGTTGGCGGGTGCCCACCCCGCTTATCCCCGTGTATTTTGACCTTAGAACGAAGGCGGGAGCCCACCCCACGCTTTGGTGTGAAGGAAGATAATCACCGCCGCAGGCCCGGAGTCTCCGCCTCGTCATCTCCCTGCCGCGCTGGGATTGGTCCAGCGGGAGGGAGTGTTGCCCACGTGACCAGGGGCTCGATGGAGGAAGCCGCGCTGTGAGTGGAGGAGGCGCGAGCCACCTCCTCCCTCTTCCCCCAAAGCCGTGCTCTGATTGAAGGAAGCGGACGGGAGCCTACCCCGCGCTTCCCTGAGGGAAGAACAGAGAGCGAGTCTGCGAGCAGCAGCGTCACTGCTGCCCGGCCGGAGTGCTGCCGGCCCCGGAGAAGTGGGAGGACGACGCCGCGGAGAACCGGTAAGTGTGGGTGTCCCCGCCGGTCTTTCCTCCGTGCTGTGCTTGTTTTAGAGCCCCGAGAAGGCTCCAACGTACGGGGGCCTTGTGTGCTTGCTCAGAGCGCTAGTGCGCTCCAACGAAGGGGGCCTCTTTGTCCTGATTGAGTCCCCCGAGCGGGACTCCAACGACCAGGGCATACCTGTTAAGAGTCCAAGAGGCTCCACGTGACTAGGGCGCGTTTCTTCTCGTTTGTGTCCTAGAGCCCACGAGGCTTCCACGCTGTTTTGGGGACATTAGTCATGCCCAGAGCCCTGCGAGGCTCTAACGTTTGGCCCCATCATTTGTCTAGAGTCCAGGAGAGACTCCAACAACTGCTATATTTCTTTTAAAAGGCACAGTGGTGCCCACGCTCATTTTCCCAGCTGCCCAGCACTTAGTGGGCAGCTGCAACGTTTAGGTTGTGCCTTGTGCGCCCTGGCTTGCACAGTCTGCGCAGCCGTACCCTGACTCTGCTGGACAAAGGGCGTTTGAGCCCCTGAGAGGCCAAGTTGGCCTGGGGACAGTTTCCCTGTGTTGTGCCCTCCCCTAGGGTACCTGGCGCAGTTTGGCACAATTGTGTTTTCCTGCACCTCTGAATGTGTTTTTATGCGTCATGTGCCTTGTTTTTACACCGCTGAATGTATGTTATGCATCATGTGTTTTCCTTCCCTACACCTCTGAATGTGTTGTGATGCATCATGTGTAATGTGCTTATACCCCTACAGGTATTGTGATACTTAGGTGGTTATTCTCCATAGTACAGGTGGTGCTAGTGAGGTCCTGGTTCCCTGCGTGACATTTTCCTAAGGTGGTTAGGGTTGCGTAGGTGGTACGTACCTGTTACCAGTAGTTACTGGTTGTGTTCTACATGTGTTATTTTGTGCTACAGTAATTTTATATCCTATGTTCTAAGGGCTAAGTTCTAAAAGTGCTAATTTCTGACAGTGGTCCATGTGGCCCTGTCCCCTGTACATATAATCCCTTGTAAAATTCTGCCCAGTGCCAGTTGGCACAGTGTAAATTGTGTGAATAGTATCTAATGTGTTTTGGTATAATACAAAGGCTATTTTTTTATATATAACCTTGTGTGGAGTTTCCTTTGTGGTGGGCCTTGGGTGTTGTTGCTGTGTGCGCGCGCAAACGCTTTACACATTGCCTCCGGGATAAGCCTGACTGCTCGTGCCAAGCTACCAAGGAGGTGAGCAGGGGTTATCTTTGGCGTGTAACTCCCCAGCCCTGACTAGAGTGGTGGTTTCTGCCTGGCTTTGGCGCTAGCCCTAGCCAACCAGAAATCCCATTTCTAACAGTACTGGTATGACCTGCGCGATGGGATTCATGATGTGTTCGTGTTGTACACGCTGCTTGTTGCTCCGTCTCGTACCCGCTGCAAGTTGGTACGTCTCGTAACTGTGTATTGATTTGTGGCACGAATCGAAGCGGATATGCTTGTTTTCCGTATGCCGGATGCTGTGATGTGCCATACGTGACGACCCGTCCGGCGCGTAGTAAGTACGCATCGTACTTGTCATGCCGGAAACTGCTATGGATAATGCTTCCGGGGTACACGGTTCCTCTTTGGGAGTTATGGCTCGGACGGAGAATGGTGCTTGATTCACACCCTACGTGTCGGTCGGGTTTTTGGACGGACCGGCTCCGGGTACGTGTCGGTAAGGCTACGGACAGCTGTCTGACCCGCTATCGGAATCGGCCCCAAAATGTTGATTTGGTTTTCCACGTCCAGTAATTTCCAAAGAAAGAGTGAACAGTTTTATGTCTGCAGTGAGGCATACTATCACTTGAAAATCACCAAAAAATACTTATAATATAAAAGGAACAGAGGAATCGAAATACATCAATGATTACAATCTAGTGATTTTAAAGATGTGGAATGCAAATATATACATACAATATGTTGCAGATAACTCAATTTCTGTTGCTTGCTATGTCACGTCATATATTACGAAATTGAGAAAACTGAATTGAAAGAAATGTGGGAGGAAATTTCACAGGAGAAGACACTTAGCAAACCATTGTACAGCTTCAGCTTGAAAATGCTTTCACATCGAGAAATTGGATCCTATGAATGTTCGGATCAGTTTACATCTGCAAGTTTACATTCAAAGTCAAGAGGAATCATCTGGATAAGTCTAGGCCTTGCTGCAGCACGAAATCGAGTTTTGAAATCTGTTCAAAAATGTAAATACTTGGCTCTGAATTAACCAGAAAGTACAGATATTCTGAAATCAAATATGCTGGATACATACTATCCAAATAGAAGTCCACACCTGGAAAACATATGTCTATATGAAATACTACAACATTATAGTTTAAATCATTTATTTACAGAAAAAATAAATGAAGGAAAATACGCTGTAATTGGATTTGAAGGATGTTTGGTAAAGCATGACAAAGGAAATTTAATTAATCACAGGAAATTAAGTTGTGATACTCCAGATAAAAGAGAGTTTTTCTATTTAGCTCTTCTGCAACTCTTCAAACCTTGGTGGACTGAAATGGAATTACTTGGAGATTTTGACTGCTATGAAGATTATAGTCAATGCATGTAAAGATAGCATTGAATGTACAATTTTTCCAAATTATCTACAAATGTTGAATGAAGAGATTAATAGGACTGGGACAAAATTCTGTTCAGCTCGTGGAAATTGAGATAATTTGGCATTTTCGCGTTCTGCGGAAAGCGCGAAAATGTCAAAATTTCCGCAATCTGCATCTTACCGGTAATTTTTTTCTTGCTCGCGCTGTAAAAAAATAATTCTTGTGTGCGCGCGATCGCCTTACCTGCGCTCACCGACAAGTTTTCCCGACCCGGTCGCGTTCTCCACGAGATGTTGTATTGTTGGTAGCCATTTTGCGCTGTCTCGTGACAGTTCGCGCCCGCATTAACGTCATTTGTCACGTGAACACGTAATTTGTCGCGCGATCACGTCATTCTTCTCGCGATCATGCACCGCAAGAGTATGAGAAGATTGAGATCTCAAACACGTCATTCTCCACAGCGAGCGAGAGCGTGAGGACGCGGGCACGTCTAATCGAACGCGAAAAGGAGAAAGAGACACCGAACACGTCATAGCCAACGTGACAGGGAGCGAGAGAACGCGATCAAGTCATTTTGGACTCGCCATCGACATCCGGCAGAAGTAATGTGAAGCTCGAGAGCTCAAAGATGTAAAATTTTCAATTTGGAGAAGAATATCAGCTCTAGCAGCATGAAACCTTCTGCAAATGATGATTTTGGATGAAAACAACTCCTCAGATTGACTTTTGGCTGTCCTTTTTTGTGCAAGGAGTCCTTTTTAGGTCTCGCCTGAGACAGCGCTTTAGCGCTGCCCTGCCGAGACTTATAGTAAGCACTTTTGGAAGTGCAAACGAGTGCTTTCAGGCCGCCAACTACTGTGCATGTGTGCCGGGCGCGCGCACCATTTGGCAGCCTGAAAGCACTCGTTGTCTTTCACTTTCGCCTGTCACACAGCCGCGCTTTGAAGTGTGATCGCGATTGCGATCACTTACATTTCGAGGGCGCTTTGATGTTTTCAGTGAGCCGCGCGGCCACTGAGGACATCAAAGCGCCCGTGAACACCATTTGCCACCCCCACCTCTTCAGCCAACTTACTCGCCATGTCTGCTCTGGATTCTTGTGCCTCTTTTTGTAACTCAGGAGCAGTAACATTGTCGTGGTGTCACTAGGGCTTCAAGTGGATGCTTTTTCAATATTATATACAAGCCACAGTTACTGCTAATTTATCTTATGCAACTAAAAACGATTGACAAAGCCAATAGTCCTAACTTGTTGTAGGTATCATGTTACTTGTTGTGTGTAGCTGTAAACACGTAGCTACAGCCGCCCACCTAGTGCTTAATTTGTAACAAATAAGTGCTGGTGTTTTAATGAGGCAGAAGCTTTACACTTTATACTTTTTTTTTATTTTGCGTAACACAGAGGACATCAACTGAAATTTAATAGTGGCTTGGCTACAGCCACTTTCCCAGTGCTTAATTTGTAACAGAAGAGGTGCCGGGGCTCTGATTAGGTGGCAACTTTACACAGCATGTTGTTTTGTTTAGCCTGCCTAACACAGAGCACACAAACCGGAAAAATGGGGAGGGGATGTTCTTTAAAGGCCACTACTGCTAACTTACGAGTTTTGAAACCAGGTTTTAATGTCTGAATATGCTTAATAGCCTGTGATTGTGGACAAATTAGTTGATATTTCTATAGACACAAACATAAATATGACCTAAAGTGGAGCTACGTTATTATTTTATTTGTGTGTAGCTGCAAACACGTAGCTACAGCCACCCTCCTAGTGCTTAATTTGTCACAAAGGAAGTGCCGGTGTTTTGATGAGGCAGCAGCTTTACACTGTATATGTCTTTATTTAGTTTGCGTAACACAGAGCATATAAACTAAAATTCAATAGTGTCTTGGCTACAGCCACTTTCCTAGTGCTTAATTTGTAACCAAAGAGGTGCCGGGGCTTTTATCATGTTGAAGCTTTACAGAGCATGTTTGAATGGTTAGCCTGCCTAACACAGAGCACAGAAACCCTACAAATGGGGAGGACATGTTGTTTAAAGGCCAAAACTGCTACATGCCACACACTGATGCACGCCACACACTGCTGCATGCCGCTGCACACCACACACTGCTGCACGCCACACACTGATGCACGCGTAACACTGCTACACGCCACACACTGCTGCACGCCACACACTGCTGCATGCCGCCACACACTGCTGCATGCCGCCACACACTGCTGCATGCCGCCACACACTGCTGCATGCCGCCACACACTGCTGCACGCCGCCACACACTGCTGCACGCCGCCACACACTGCTGCACGCCGCCACACACTGCTGCACGCCGCCACACACTGCTGCACGCCACCACACACTGCTGCACGCCACCACACACTGCTGCACGCCACACACTGCTGCACGCCACACACTGCTGCAACCGTGACACTGCTACATGCCACACACTGATGCACGCCACACACTGATGCACGCCACACACTGATGCACGCCACACACTGATGCATGCCGCTGCACGCCACACACTGCTGCACGCCACACACTGCTGCACGCCACACACTGCTGCACGCCACACACTGCTACACGCCACACACTGATGCACGCCACACACTGATGCACGCCACACACTGATGCACGCCACACACTGATGCATGCCACTGCACGCCACACACTGCTGCACGCCACACACTGCTGCACGCCACACACTGCTGCATGCCGCACAATGCTGCACACCGCACAATGCTGCACACCGCACACTGCTACACGAAACACTGCTGCAGGCCACACACTGCAGCACGCCACACACTGCTGCACGCCACACACTGCTGCATGCCGCTTCACGTCTCACACTGCTGCACGTCTCACACTGCTGCACGCCGCACACTGCTGCACGCCGCACACTGCTGCACGCCGCACACTGCAGCACGCCACACACTGCAGCACGCCACACACTGCAGCACGCCACACACTGCTGCACGCCACACACTGCTGCATGACGCTGCACGCCACACACTGCTGCCCGCCGCACACTGCTGCCCGCCGCACACTGCTGCACGCCGCACACATCTGCTGCACGCCGCACAATGCTGCACGCCACACAATGCTGCACGCCACACACTGCTGCACTCCCCACACTGCTTTTATGCGAGTTTATGCTACTGACATTGTAAATGACAATGCCTTTTGTTTGTTTTAAGACCAAAACATAAATAAAAGGAATTGTAATTTTACAATGCCAATAGCTCAAACTCTTATAATTGCGAGACCTATTGCATTGCAAATGCTTGTTTAAAAAGGTGGGGAGAGGAAGTGCCACAGAATCTCCAACTTCCTCTTCCTGTCCAGCAGGCTCCTCCCTGTGCTTTGTCCATCTCCTGCTCATTCTGCCTTTGGATTTTTAGCTGGAAAGATCGCTCTTTTTGTCTGCTGCATCATTGCAATTGGATTTGAGGATTTTTTTATTGGATATTTTACAAGTAAGTGGTTATTGTGTCTGTTTGATTGGGGGCATTGCAGTTGTTGTAACTACAATTTATTTTTGGTAACTATCATCATTCCTTTTTTAGGTCTCGCCTGACCCAGCGCATGCGCTGGTCTGGCGAGACTTATTGAGAGGGCTCCAAAAAGTGCTACCAGGCCAGCCTAGACCTACAGTGCATGTGCGCAGGTGCGCGTGCCGTGCATTACCGTGATTACTCTCACTTTCGCGGCCGCTTTGATGTTTGAACGCGATCACTTTCGCGGCCGCGTGGCATAGCCAATAGGTCTCGCTTTTGGGATCTTATAAGTATTTAGTTATGCAACTGTTGCATGGCTAAACACTTAACAGGGGAAGGGGCCTCACAACAGACCGCACGGGGCAGGCAGGAGGAGCAGTTGCAGCACAACAGACCAGGGAGGGCAAAAGGGTGGGGCAGTACAATGGACCATGTAGGACAGGAGGAAGAGGATAGGGGCATGACATGTGGACAGGCAGGGTGGAGGTGGCAGGGACAGGTTACAGTCATCTGACAATGCTAGGCAGGTGGGAGGGGAGTGGCAGCTCAACAGAACACTCAGAGTAGATAGGAGTGGCAGGTCCATGGGACATGGTGGGCAAAAAGGATGGAGCAGGGGCATGCACAAAGACATCGGAGGCCAGGGGGAAGGAGAATAGGGGCAGCAAGCTAAGCACAAAGTTTAAGCAGGAGGTCAATGATTTGGCATAGAATTGGGCAATGGAGGGCAGGAGGAGTGGACTGGTACATCATACTAAATTGAGGGCAGTGGCAGCACATCAGACCATGCATGGCAGGAGGGAGGAGGCTAGTCCATGGATTCACACAACAGAGGATAGGGAGGAGGGGGATGGGGCAGCAAGCTAACTGTTCAGAGAAGGCGAGTATTAGGAACTTTATTGTTTTTAAAACGTGTGTCTGTGCGAACTACTTAAAATATGAACAAGTATGCAGCATAATCTCACTTTTATTCAGGAAGAAGAGGACGTTTGTGACTGTGACTCCGGGCTCACTTGGCAGAAACACCCCCTGACCCTCCACACCCTATCGCAAAATGTAATGCCCGTGAAAAGGGTAGGTGAACACAGTGTTATATAGAACATAGTCCTGAGAGCACGATTGAAAATGAAATCTAGATATAGTGTATGGTATAAACTATGCACCAAAAAGTGTGATATAAGATGAACCGGGCGTGAAATATAATATGCAATACATTGTGCGCAATGACAGATTCATTGGAGAGCGCGAGATAGCACAGGCACTAGCGCGTGCTATGCGATATGCGCCTTGGAGTGTAATATGCACAGGGCAGTGTTGTGTAACCTAACTAGTCTCTAAAGTTGTAATATAAAATATGTGCTGGGGAGTGTAACGTCGCATATGCACTGTGACAAAGATATGGATCCCAGATTGTAATATGTATGGCATAGCACTGTGCGTTATAACATAGGCATCGAGGAAGGCACGTTAGAAGGGGCAATATAACCCATGCGAAGACAAGTGTGGCATGACATATTCACGGGGTGGTGTTACAGTGCACATGGGCTAGAGAGTGTCATAGCATATGCACTAGCTAGTGGAATACAACACAGAGGTGTGTGGCACTCAGCAGGCAATGGTGGGTGTAACACAGCATTGGGCTCTGCCAGGAGCGCGCTGTGACTCAAGTGATGTTCGTCCCCTTTCCAGAGAGTAAAATAAAAAGTATTACACATCCAGCAGTGGATGTGTGTTTTATTAACCGTGAGGGGGGTTTCTTGCATAGTTTTGGTCGAATTTTTGTCGAATCCCCTTTGAATGGCTTGGTGTGCATGTGTATTAAATGTGCCCGTCAATAGCTACCCACGTTTGTATAAATAAACGACAAGGGTGTCTACCGGGATTAGGCACGGTAGGGCATCAGACATGTCAGAGCTTCACTAGTGGTGTAAATACATTCCACGTGGATTCATTGTATGCATAGTCGCCTTTTAATGAATATCACACAAATCATCATGGTGATAGGTACGTACGGTTTGTCCAGCATGTCCTAGGTGTGTCTATAATTATATATTTTTTAAAATATTAAAAAACAATGGCCGGCCCTGGGGGTTGGGGTCAAAAAAATATAATAAGGAGACAGGCCCTGGGGGATGGGGTCATCAGGGCTAATAAATTAGAATAAGAAGGGGAACCACACAGCCCCCCATCTTAAAAAATTAAAATAAATAAAAGACTGGCATCGTGCCGGAGGCCACGCCCCCTCCTTGCAGCACTCTGCAAACGCGCCCCCTGGCGAGTTGTAAGTTGGGGAATTAATTCCTCTTCAATACTGAGGGCCCCTGAGGGCCAACTAGCACAACAGGCATCTCCAGTATGCACCAGGGAGCTGCGCTGCAGACAGGTGTTCTGAGGCCAAGCCCCTTTTTACACCTCTCTGCAACACAGCTCTGTGGCGCTTACTGGAGGTACCTAGTGGTCTAGTTTGACCCTAGGGAATCTTAGGATTCAAGGGGACTTAATCTCTCAACTTAGAACAGCCACAGGGCACGTTTACACAGTGGTGAAGGGAGGGGACGGGCCTGAGGTGACGTGTGCAAACACGCACTATGGCACGTTTTAAATTGGGGATATCATTTCCCTTCAATACTGAGGGCCCCTTAGGGGCTAACTAGCCCACCAAGTGCTTCCAGCAAGCTCCACTGAGCTGCATTGCAGAGAGGTGGTCCAGGCCGTGCCACTTTTTACACCTCTCTGCAACGCAGCTCTGTGGCACTTACTGGAGGTACCTAGTGGGCTAGTTGGACCCTAGGGACCCTCAGGATTCAAATGAACTTAATCTCCCAACTAAAAACGGACACAGGGCGTGTTTACACAGTGGTGAAGGGAGGGGACGGGGCCTGAGTTAACGTGTGCAAAAACGCCCTGTGGCCTGTTTTAAGAGGTAGTTTTAATCCCCCTGCCCTATTATATACTAGGGGCTTACAGAGGTGGTCATGCTAATCACAGGGGGACCCCAACGCATAATGTTCCCTAGTGTATGTAGGTGTTTTCACTGTATTCTAAGTGTCTTTTAACATAGCACTGGCTCTAGGACTGGTTAGTCAGACTCAGTTACCACCAGTATCCTTCTGAAAAAGTTGAGGGTACAGGATGATTTTGCAACAAGGCTTCTTTCTGCTCTTCTTTTTGTTCTTTTTGCACGTTATCCTTCTTCCTGCACTTTTCTTCGTCTTTGAGGACTTCTGTTGCTTCTTTCTGCACTTCTTTTTTTTCTTTCTGTGCATTTTTCCTCTTTCTTCACATGTCCTATCTCTGTAGGCATAGTTCGAAATTAGCATTTAAAAAACCTTTGAAATTCACAGAAAAAACCATAGGTTTCAGGCACGTTATAGTTAGGAATAAGCATTTAAAAAACCTCAGAAATTCACTGAAAAAACCATAGGTTTCAGGGGTGTTATAGTTAGCTAGACTTTTCACTTGTACAAAACCATTGAAATTCCCCCGTTATAGTTAGTTCAGCTAACTATAACTCGCGCGCCCGCAATGCACTGCTGATGACGTCACATATTACATCACTCATGACATGGTCAGTGACATCACTCATGACATCACTGATGACATCTCAAATGACATCACTGATGACATCATCCTTGTGATAGAGTGGCAGACCTCCTCTCACCCTAATATAACCTTTGATACACACATTCAAAAATAGAGACTAAAATTTTCAAAACAATGGACATACCAATACCAGTTACAACAACCTCTTCAGTAATTCTAAGATCCACATACACATCCACTCATTCACCAACAGTCCTATACAGTCACTCATACATGTACTCACTCATCATATGTACTCATGCACCTATACATCCTGTTACACAATGCCACTCATCCATAGAGTTACTCACACACAGTCACTCATGCTAATAAAGAATCAAACATACATTTACTTGCATATACAGTTATACACACACCACCACACTTACTTCTACGGAAACTTACACATACTTAGTCTTTTAAACAATCACTTATAGAAACACATACTTATTCATACAGGAACTCTTTCAATCTCTCACTCTCATATATACTCACTTATATACACCAATAGTCACATATACTAGTTTAAAACATATGTAGTTACTCATAAAGACACTATTGAGACAGTCATTCACTCACTAACACACCCATACACACTCATCCACCCATACAGTCCTGCACACATGCTGTCTTCAACACATACAAACAGTGAGTCACTCATTCATGCACCTATGCACTACGTAATACCCCCCACCGAACCATGCAGACACTCAGACTGATACTCAAAAAACCAACTAATAACCTATATAGACACCCATGTAGCTACTCACCAACCCATGCAGCCACTTGTACACAAAGTGAGAGACTGATACAGATATTTACATATTTAAACATTACTCACTAAGCCATGTATTCACTATGATACACTTAATCAGTCAGTTACACAATCAATTTTTCAAAAACAAATCATCCATTTAGACACTTATATACCCATTTATTCTTCCATCGACCTTGAGATATACATATATAAAACATATTTAATTTTCAGAAAAACACACATTCACTGGATGATGTCAGTGATGTCATCAGTGATGTCATTTGAGATGTCATCAGTGATGTCATGAGTGATGTCACTGACCATGTCATGAGTGATGTGATATGTGACGTCATCAGCAGTGCATTGCGGGTGCGCAAGTTATAGTTAGCAGAACTAACTATAACAGAGGAATTTCAATGGTGTCGTACGAGTGAAATGTCCAGCTACCTATAACAGCCCTGAAACCTATGGTTTTTTCAGTGAATTTCTAAGGTTTTTTAAATGATAATTCCTAACTATAACAGGTCTGAAACCTATGTTTTTTGCAGTGAATTTCAAAGGTTTTTTTAAATGATAATTTTAAATGTAATAATAGTTCTCAGTATTTTTTTATACTGATTTTCTACAGTTTTTTAACTGTTTATTTTTACATATTTTATATTTTTAAATCACATTATATATTTTTAATATAAATGGAAATAAAAATGTTTTTTAAAATATTGAAACTGAAAATTTGTTTTTTGTCAGGGTCACAGGATGAGTACTTGGGTACTGACTGAATGATTAGAGTACTGCAAGGAGAGTGCCTGGGTGAATTTATAAGTGGTTGCGTTTTGGCGCAGTGAATGGATTAGTACATGGTACTGAATGGGTCACTAGAGGAGTGCAAGGGGAGTGACAGGGTGTTTGCTGGAGTGTATGGATACTGACTAGGGAATTGAAGGTGTGAAAGACAAGTGTGTAGGTGATTACAGGACTGCATGCATAGTGGATAGGGGTTTGAAGCAGTCCATGTGCTAAGGCCTGGCTTGCTGCATGAGTACTTGGATACTGACTGAATGATTAGAGAACTGCAAGGAGAGTGCCTGGGTGAATTTATAAGTGGTTGGGTTTTGGCACAGTGAATGGATTAGGACATAGTACTGAATGGGTCACTGGAGGAGTGCAAGGGGGGTGACAGGGTGTTTGCTGGTGTGTATGTATACTGACTGGGGAATTGATGGTGTGAAAGACAAGTGTGTAGGTGGTTAGAGGACTGCATGCATAGTGGATAGGGGTTTGAAGCACGAGCAAAGGTTTGTGCAGTTCCGGATTATTCGCAGTGTTCTGTTTTGCGGAGTTTCTGGGTCACCTGTGCTTTTATGTTCCAAAGTAACTTTCCTCTCAGGTTATTGCCAGTGAATATCTGTTTCTTGCGAATACTGTGACAATGTGTTGTACCGGCAACTCACACGCATTTTGCATGTGAACTCCTAACTTGCATCGCTTTTCCTCGGCGGTGACTTCTTAACACGACGAAAAGGAATGGCAGATTACACTGGTATGAAAGCTTTGCAAGAATTTGCAACCCTCTTTCCCCCAGTCATTGGTGGGTATTTGGTTCAAAAGTACCTTGCCTGGCTTTTCCACGAGTGACTGCACTTTTATGAGGCATAGGTCCATCAAATTACACTCACATGTAAAAGCTTTGCGAAAATTATAATTCTCATGCAAACAGGGACATTTTAAGGATTTCTGGGGCCCTGGCCCAAAATATTTTGAGGGCTCCTGTTCGAAACAGATTTGAATTCATGATCCAATTTCAGCTCTTTCATGCCCCCTGTGGTTAGGTCACTGGCAGTGCAAAGGAACTCTGGACCAAACTCTAAATTTGTATACAATTTATATTTCGGGATAGTGAGGAGTTTTCAATTGTATAATACATAATCAGTGTGTCAATGTTATTGCAAATAATCTACGTGACCCCCTCCCCACTTTTCTCATATGTGAGGTCCTGTTTTGATCTAAATGAAAAGAATCAGATGTTGCATGGTGTTGAAAAAGAAAAAGAAATCTCTGCAAACTTACTGTAATAGACTCCCATACACCATCCACATGAAAGATCAATGAATGGAAATTCGTACTTCAAACGATATGAATTATTCAAGGTCATCAGGGCAGGACTCTGCAGAACGGAGCAGACTCGAGTAGCCCACCCTCTTCCCCGCCCCTCAAGACTGGGGCCCCGCCCTGGGCCAGGGCCCACTTTGCCTTAAAACGTCTCTGCCAGAGACAGACATCAGAAGCTGGGCAGTGGCTTGTAAAATAAGGCCAGTCCACACCCTCAGTGAGCTGAAACCAAGCAGTGCCTCCCTCCTTGAAGTACGTACCCCAGTAATAACCATTTGTGTAGCGCCCCAAAGATTGAATGAATAAATGAATGAAAGGATTTGTAGAGTGCCTGGATACTACGAGTGTGTCCTGGCACTAGGCAGAGCCAGATGAGAGGGTAGGTGGAATCTTATCCCTTAAACAGGCGGCTTTTCAAATGTTTGTGGAATAATTTGTTATCCGGAATGTATCTGTGGGGGGAGGGAAGCTCCTTCCAGAGTTTAGCTGCCATAGCAGAGCATCAGAATCGCCCTTTCTTTCTATTTGTGAATGGAATGGATAGTAAATGGGCCGACTGGGAGCGTAGGACTCATTAGAGGAGGTGTAGGGGGGCAGAGAGGGGCGTTGTCCTGTTAAGAAGGTAACTTGGACCGATCTTTTAAACGGCTGAGTGTGCAATTGTCAGTGCTTTAAAGGAGACTCTTGCCTTCCGGGGCAGCCAGTGCAGCAGAAGGAGTGTCGCTGGCACCCAGGGTGGCATGCTGGGACCGTGCTGCAAGAGAGACTGCTCAGCATCACAACACTGACTGCTGCTGTGTGTCTTCAGTCTCTAGGTCTGTGGCAGGGACCTGAGTCACACACAGGCAGCAGGTACTGCAATGATGTGTCAGAGGGAGGATGGCACCAAACGAAGAAGGATGAAAGGCAGAGGGGGCCCTGCAGATATGGGAACCTTTGCTCTACAGAGAAAGATGCAAACACACATACACACACACGCACATACACCTGCATACACATACATACACACATGCACATATACACACGCACACATACACATCCACATACACACACGTACACATACACACATGCACACATACACACGCACACATATATACACGCACATACAGATGTACACATACACACACACATACACATGCACACATACACACACACACACACACTCACACACACACACACACATACAACCGCACATACACAAACGTACACATACACACATGCAAGCATACACATACACCTACACACGCAAACACTCATACAAATACATACACTTCCTTTTGTTGCTCAACTCACTGAGATGCATCCTTGGCTTAGATATTAGAGCAATATTACGAAGAACAAATGCTTCTCTTTCTTACCCACCACAGCCCAGTGCCAGGCGTGTTCATACTGGTAACTCGTACGGTTTGACCCCTGCGCACTTCTCCGTGCTCTCGAACATGGCCTGGGGGCCACGAGCCTGCCAACCGGGGATGCTGCAAAACGCGCAATATATCAGGCCTCGAACCAGAACTGAGGCTGTGGAGTTAGCCACGTTAATGAAGAATGACATATGTCACACTGACCCCCACTGAGATACGAAAATATTACACAGATGTTCTGAGTCATGCCAGAAAGCTCTTTTTATTTGGGGTCAAAGTTCACCCTGATTAACTCTCAGTGTTCTTTGGCGGGACTGTCTGTCCCCACACGCTGCTTGTAAAAATATGTTCGCTTGCCAAGTTGTGCTGCAACAGAGCGCTGTACATTGCAAGGATGAGGTCTAAGCGCTATGACCGACAGGAGAGGAAGGTCCGAGATGGTTTATGAGAGAAAGGCGTGGAACCCAGACTGCCTAATGCTGCCAGTTCGAATACCACTGATTGATTTAAAAACTATTTATAGCATAGAGTCCTTCAGGGGACTGTGCTGAAAAAATGTGTATTCTATTAACATTCAAAACAGTGCACAAACTATACCTCTTGGGACGATCAGGCGCAAGCCCCCATGTCGGTTGCCTGTGCCCATGCGCAATGGCACATGTTATTCCCACATGTGCAAATTGCCTTTCGTCGTGAGTACACCAGGATGCCATGTACGCCCAGGGGTGTACAGTTCCATGTGCTGTGTGCCTACAAAAGTTAACCTGACCGCAGGTGGGCACAGGCAGGGTGCAAGTAGCGCATTGGCAAATACTTACCTCGGGGCCTGGTCCGAACTACTATGCAGAAAGAATTGGGTGGAGATTGCGAACCCATTAATTTGCGATAAAGCCCACATTTACATTACAATGTGCAACATTTGAGACAGATTACACTTATTGCTTCTAGAAAGTGAGAATTGCGCACCATTGGGGCTCTATTTCGTCTAATGCACGGTGCGAAAAAATGACATTTCGCCCAGTTTACTCCCACGATACGAGGCAGGTTTTCTAGCAGCAAATCCTAGGAGCAAACATTTAAGATATGCTCCGAGAATATAATCATGTTCTCGCAGAAACGGTGGCTTGCACCCTAAATTGTGAGTGGCAGTATAGAATTAGAAATCACACACTAGAAAGGGTGCAATCGTTCTCGTACTTAGGCTTGCTCTTTGAGGAGTCACTGAAATTTGCCCCTTTGGTACAGGAAAGGTGTGGCAAATTGGTGGCCTCAACTGGTGCCATAGCGGGTTACGGGAGGAGAGTTGGCCGTTGGTGTCCGGAACAAACAATGAACCTTTATGGCTCAATGTGTTGTTCCAAAGCCATGTACGGCTCAGAAGTGTGGGGTTTCATTAATCTTGATTCACTGCAAAGGGAGAAAAACAAATTTTTACGTTCAACACTGAAAGTTCCTAATAGTACCCCAGCTGTCATAGTACACAGAGAATTGGGAAGACCTTACATTGAGGATATGATAAAATTCAGACCAATTCTGGCTCAAAACCTGGACAAACCCCGAAGCTGCGTTGAGTAGGCAGATCCTAAAAGATTGCCTTAGAAGAGATAAAAGCCTGAACAGCCCATGACTTAACTATGTTAAAACTAGCCTGGAAAATATGGTCTGCAAGGAGTTCTACTCAAACCCCTCAGTGATTACACCACAGGATAAGCTTAAACTCAAGAGAATTTTTTTGGACCAAAGATAGTCTGTTCGAACCACAGTGGAAGGGGTCAAACGATCAGTGAGTGCTTATAGCAGGCTTGAAACCACTGAAGGGATGGAACCGTACCTTTGTGTTATGTATAATGCCCAAGAAAGGTTTTTAATGTCACGTTTTAGGCTCAATCTTTTATCATATTTGTTAGCTGACCCAGCTGGTTTTAGTCATTCAATTGAGCAGAAGGGTGCCTGCGGCTGCGACAATAGGTCTCCGCAGGACACCCTTCATTTTGTACTCCTATGTCCTTTTTATGCAACCCCAAGACGTAGATTTTTTTTTTTTTTTTTTTTTTTTTTTTTTTTTTGAAACCGTTTATTGCATCCATAAAAAGGTTACAGGTATGGGCCTACAACCGCACGGCCGGCCGCTAAAGCATCACAAATATAGTACATACAGACAGTAAAGGTCTCTCAGCGGTGTACAGTAGAAACACAGGAGTAATCAACGGTGCAGGCCTCACGGCGTCCTGCCACAGAGTACGGTTTCATTTTAAGGACTAACAACATCAACAAAAAACCACAACCGCAAGGCAACCCGAGATTCAAGATGACAACACTTGCTCCATAGTGGGGGATCCAGACTGGCAGGAAAGATCTGAAGAGGGGGATGGGAGGAGATCAAGGACTGGGGGGCCGCGTACCCGCGGCCGAGCAAGAGGGTCCAGCTAGGGAGACGGAGCAGGCGAGGCAGCCGGCAGCTGTGGTGGCTCACAAATGCCCCCACGGTAGGCGTTCCAGGGGCCCCAGATTTTCACCCACGCCCCAGGCTTGCCCCTCGCCACATACACCACCCTTTCACGGAACATACACCAATCCATGTGCTCTTTCCAGGCCGACACCGCAGGGGGCCTCTGGGATCCCCACAATTGAGCAATATCACGTTTCGCTATCATGTATCCCAGAGTCACCCACCGCGTCTGCGGAACCGAGTAGTCATTCGGTTCCCATACATTCAACAAGCACCTCCTCGCTTCGGGCAGCAGCGCTACACGCGTGACCACATGCAGGACCTCATGCACACCACGCCAGAATCGCTCCACCTTCGGGCACTCCCACAGTATATGCATAAAAGTCGCCAACGCACCACAGCCACGCTTACACAGTCCGTCCATGGCAAAACCCATACGTAGAAGCCTCGGCCCCGTCACGTAGACCCGGTGAAGAATCTTGAGCTGGACGAAACGAAGGCGAGCCGGGATGGCCACCTCTTTCGGAGAGGCCACCGCGGACATCCAATCCTCGTCGTCCAGCTCCAGCCCGTCGGCCACCCAAGCCTCGCGTAGACTAGTTAACAGGCACGATCTATCATTAATCAGCTTCTTGTATATGAGGGAGATCGTGCTGTCCGGGACATGGCCATCCAGCACTCTGTCCTCCAGGGGGGAAGACTCCGGAATGGATGCAACATCCGGGAAGACGGAGCCCAGCGCATGGCGGACCTGCAGGTACCGAAAGTACTCACTGCCCTGCAGCTGGAACTCCGCCTGCAGCGTCTCAAAAGTTTTGAATCCCCCCCTCGTCCAGAGATCCCCCACTGTGCTGATTCCGATCGTGTCCCACTTCTCGAAGCCCTTCGATGTCCACAGGGAGCCCAGTCTCTCAGAGGCATACAGTGGAGACGCCCGGGTCAAACGGTCCTTCCACCCCATAGCTGCATTAGCCGCGTGCCAAACCCGCACCATTACACGCGTCGGTCCCGTCAGACGGGAGTCAGGCGCGCCAGAGTACAGCGCTCGATTGTAATCGCCACCGGGCAGGAGCATCTTGTCCATCTCGAATGCCGGGTTCAGGGCGGGCCCGTAAAGGCCATGATTAATTGCAGCTAGCTGGGAGGCCCAGTAATACCGTTTAATGTCCGGGAGGGCGACCCCTCCATCGTACCACGGGAGCGTCAGTTTAGCCAGAGCAATACGCGGCCTCCCGTCCCAGAACAGGCGCCGCTGAAGGCCCTCCACCTCACGAAAGTAGCGTGCCGGGACCATATCCATAGTGTTCTGGAGGGCGTAGAGGAAGCGCGGCAGGGACATCATTTTAAACAAGGCCGCTCGACCGAGCGGCGAGAGCGGGAGACGCCGCCAGCGCACCACATCCTCCTTCAAACGCTGGAGAGGGGGCAGCAGATTCCGCTCATAGCGGGCCTCCGGGTCAAGAGTGATATATATACCCAAGTACCGGAAACCCTGGGAGGCAATCTGGATCGGGCAGTCCCGCGGCAGGACCGGAGCCTCCCCGGAAAGCACGTAGACGCAGGATTTCGCCCAGTTAATGACTAGGCCTGAGTTGCGACCGAAGGAGCGCAAAACATCAACTAGGACGATCAGGGACTTGCGCGGGGAGGCGAGATACAAAAGGATATCGTCCGCGTAGAGGGACACGCGGTCCTCGTGCTCGGGGGTCCAGCGGAGACCACGGATGGAAGGGTGCCACCGCAGCCACTCCGCCAGGGGCTCCAGGGCCAGGGCGAACAGAAGAGGCGACAGGGGACAACCCTGTCGCGTGCCCCGCCCCAGCGCGAACGGGGTCGACACACGCCCGTTCACCACCACCTGCGCCATCGGGCCCGAATATAGTAATTTGACCCAGCTGATGAAACCCGGGCCAAACCCAAACTTCGCGAGCATCGCCCAGAGATATGGCCATTCGAGCGTATCAAACGCCATGGTGGCGTCCAAGGACGCCAAGATGGCTGGCTCCCGCACGAATGGGACACGCGCGAGCACGCCGTGCAAGCGCCGTAGATTAAGAGCCGTATTGCGGTGTGGGATAAAGCCCGATTGGTCTTGATGGACCAAATCGCCCACCACGCCAACCAACCGGTTAGCCAACACCTTGGCGAGGATTTTGGGCTCCGCGTTCAAAAGCGAAATCGGCCGATAGGATGTGACCCGTTCACGGGGCTTCCCCTCCTTGTGGATTACCACAATTGTGGCCAGACGCTGGTCCGGCGGGAGGGAGCCCTGCGAGTGGGCCGCGAGGAACATCGCTCGCAGGTGGGGTGCCAGCACATCCGGGCGTAACTTATATAGCTCAATGGGAATGCCATTCGGGCCCATGGCCTTGCCGGATGAAATCGAGCGAATAGCCGAGGCAATTTCGTCCGAGGTGGGAGGGACGTCCAGCGAATCTCTGTCTTCCGCCGTAAGGGAGGAGAGTGCAATATCCCGAAGCAGGGCACGGGAGTCCGCCTCCGAACAGGGAGAAGCAGGGGAGTAGACTCCGCGGAAATAATCCGCGAAACAGGAGACAATGGCTTCCGGCTCCGTGGCACACGCACCATCCACACTCTCAATCAAAGGCACCACTCGGCTCGCTCTCTCTCTCTTATCCAACCACGCAATCAATTTACCGGCCTTATCACCCACATCATACAAGCGCCCCTGCTGCTCTCTACCAAGGCCCCTGGCCGCCTCCGTGACGAGGGCCCGGTAGGCCGCCTGCTTTAACTGCAGAACATGTAACCTGGCGTCTGTTACCCCGTTCCCCAGGTCACCCTCTAATTCCGCAATCTCGGCCTCCACCCGGGTCACCTCCTCCCGCTCACGCCGCCGGGCACTGGCAATAAAGGAGAGGGCCTCCCCTCTAAGAACCACTTTGAAAGCCTCCCATAGGGAGATGGCAGATGGGACCGACCCCACATTCTCCTCAAAATAGCGCTGCAAGGATGTGATCAAGTCGGCACGAATGGTGGGGTCGCGCAGATACCAGGCGTTAATCGGGGCCACCCTGCCATCCCCCCTCGGGAAGACATCGAAATGCAACAACAATGGGGAGTGGTCTGAAATACCCCGTGCCAGATGGCGCACCTCTCCCACCCTCCCCGCATGGGCCGCTGGGACAAGGATGTAATCAAGCCGCGAAAGACTACCATGGGCCCCCGAGTGGAAGGTGTATTGTTGCAATACGGGATGCTTTAAGCGCCAACAATCCACCAGGCCCAGTGTGTCTAAAAGGCCAGGCAGCCACGCCTGTGCCCGGGGGAGGTCCCTAGGGGGATGGCGATCCATAGATCCAGAAACAACCGCATTAAAGTCCCCTCCAACCACCAATAGGCCACTCGGAAGTTCCAGAAGGAGGCGCCCCAGGTCCGCAAATGTAGTGGCCTGTAGCCCAGGCGGGACGTACACCGACACAAAACTGAACACTCTACCCTCCATACGTCCCGCCAGAGCAGTGTAACGTCCCCTCTCATCGTGGTGCACCTCATCAATCTCCAACGGGAGCGAGTTCCTAACCATAATACCCACCCCCCGCGAGCCTGAGGTGAAGCCAGAGTGGGCCGCCAAACGGTATCCCCTCCGATTCATTGCATGAAAGGTGTTACCTATAAGGTGCGTCTCTTGCAGAAAGACAACATCTGGGGAAATACGTTTTAAATACTGCAGGACCACACCACGCTTAATCCTATCCCCCAGGCCGTTAACATTCCATGACAACACAGTCAAGTCCCTACCCCCCATCATACGTCGAAACAATCGGTCGTCCCCCACCGAGCAGTCTAAAGACAACAAAACAGTTGCAGGATTGCCTTGCGGTACGAACAAACAACACACCCCCCCCACCCCCCGGTCCCAACAAAACTCCCCCCTCCCTGCACCCCTGCATGAGCCCGGACAGCCCCCCCAAAGTGCAGTGTGCCTGTCGCCCCATAGCTAAATACTAACTAGTCCCCCAGAGGAGGAGGGAAGCCCCCAGCAGACCCCACATGACCTCCATGGGAGGGGAACCTACAGAAGCAGTATGTGGTGAAGGAACAATGTCCCGAGTAAGGCAATACAGTCACCCCTCAATTCTGATCCAGCGGGCCCTCCTCGCCAGCTGCGCTCCCCCCACCCCCCCGGCCCCGATCCCCAGGCAAGGTGTCCAACCAGTCCCCAGCCGCCTCGGGCCGGTCGAAGAAGTGCGTGCGACCATCCACCTCCACCCGCAGCTTAGCCGGGAAGAGCATTGAGTACTTAAGATTTAGGTCCCTTAAACGACGTTTGATGCCAATAAAGCTCTGCCGCTGCTTCTGGACTGCCGGGGTAAAGTCTGGGTAGAAGTTTACGTCCATGTTGTCCAACCTGACCGGTCCCTGTTGCCTGGAGGTCTGGAGGATGGCATCTCGGTCCCGAAAATTAAAGATTCGGGCAATAAGGGGCCGCGGCGGGGCACCGGTCTTAGGGCGGCCCCCAGGGACCCGGTGGGCACGTTCCACCGCAAAAAACTTACTCAGCCCCCGGGGCTGGAGATGGGTCAGGATCAAGTCTTCCACAAAGAGATCCGCCGCCTCCGCCTCACGTCCCTCCGGCACACCAATAATGCGGATATTATTCCTCCGGGCGCGTCCCTCGGAATCCTCCAGTCGCCGGTCCATCAGGGCGCTCGCCTGGCCAAGCCGGCGCACCTCCTTCTGGAGGGCCACCACGTCAGTCGTGAGGCTCGTTGTGGTGTGGGTCAGGGAATCGACTCGGTCGTTCGTCTTTGACAAGTCCGCCCTCACAAGGCCCACATCCACCAGGACCGAGTCAATTTTTTGCGACAAGGTATCAAAACGCTGGTCCACTGAGGCCTTCAGTTCAGCGATGGCGCCCATGACGTCCCGGAGGGTTAGATCCACTGGATGGGCAGGTGTCTCCGTCGGTCCCACCGGGGATGACCGCGTAGTCTCCGGAGAACCCTTTTGGAGCGTGTAGCGGTCCATACTATTGGCCTGGTGCGCCGTGCCCCGGCGGGTCGTCTTCACCTTCGCCCGGTCGCCATCTTGTTTGGTGGCCATGCTGGCCCTTCCACCGTCGCGCCAAGATCTCCAAACGGGCCGTCACACCAGATCACGGGTGTCAAGGGGGCGACCACAGAGCCGCGGGTCGACCCACCGCCGGCGGGCCAGCTGGGTACCTGGACAAGGCCACACCACCGCACCCCGCTCCGCAGCCCGACCTCGCCAGAGAGCAAGGAGGGCGCAAAAGCGAAAGTGAAAGTGCGGGGTGCGCGAGTCGCCCAGCCCCGCTCGCCGCTGTTATTCACCTTGTCCCCGGATCGCGCCACTACTCCAATCCGGGGGGCCGGCGAGGAGAAGGCCGCAACCTTCAGTCGATGTTCCCACCGGTGTTCGGGGTCCGATTCGAGCCCAAAAAACGGGTAGTGCCTCAGCTCGGGTTCCCCGACACAGTCCCCTTAACAAGGACAGGATATTTCCAGGATTTATTCAGGAGGTCGCGGAGGTCCTCGGGAGCCTCGCACCTACGCGGCCATCTTGGTTGCGCGCTAAGAAAAAGACGTAGATTTTTAAAGGAAATTTTAAAAAAGGCCAGGTTTACTCAAGCCAAAGAGGCATTGACCTTCCTACAAAGGGCTAGTGACCCATTAACACTGTGTTCTGTCATAAGTTTCTTGAAATTTGCACTAAGATTAAGGGTGACCAGAGGCTAGAACCATTTGTGAACTTGGCAGGATCCCTCACCCGCTATTTCCATTAAGCTACCAAGGTGGACTCACTGTGAATAATGAATTATTTTTATATACATAGATTCAATCAATGTTTTTGTATGATGATTTAATACTATTTTTAACTGTATATAATGTGTACTCTTTTATGATGGTTTTTAACCACCGAATAAAGAATTTACTGACTGACTGAGTGGCAGTAGGTACCCAGTGTGTCATGGGCCTAGTGCAAGGGATGCCCCCTGGCTGCCGTTTGAATTATAAAACATAGCAATAAACAGGGCTCAATGGGCCACCCCTGTGTGTGGGGGGGGGGCGGGCTTAGGGGATTGCATTGGAAACAGAATCAGCGACACAGTTGCAATTAAGTACTTGGACATGAGAAATGTGCAGCTGAAAAGATAAAGATGTAAAATAGCACGGTGGGCTAAGCCCCAGCTGTTGTGATAATGTACAACCTGCAAGTTATCGATTTGGCTCGCAGCAGACCCTCGAGTCGAAGCCTTCCAATTCTGAGATAGTATTTGTGATTGGTTTGGAGTAATGGTAATCAAGAGCAACCAGTATTTATAGCGCCTTTAACTTACGAGCACAAGTGAAATGTCTATAGTAATGGTTTCACAGCACTAACTCTGAAACTGAGCCTGTCTTTTAGAAATGATACTGTTCCTGGCATCAGAACCGACATTTGGCTACCAAGAATGTTTGCGGGGGTATTATTGTGTATGGGGGATGGGGTGGCGGTGGGGAGTTAGCAACGAGCCGTATTCCGGACCGAAATACGTGTTCTCATTTGCTCTAGGTAGGCCCGTGGAACAAAGCGCACTGAAAATACCAAACGGAGTGCTGGTAGGCGCTATGAGCTTCCAGGCCCCTCAGGCATCCACTAAGGAGTTTTAGGAACTATAGCTCAAGGGCAGTGCGCGCGCCTACGGTAGTCATTTGTAACCTGAATGGTTCAAAGCAGACTCTGCCTTTCATCCTTCTCAGGTCAATGGAATGAGAACACTTGAGGTTGGTAATTGTTGCTTCTGTTCTGACGGCGCTGAGATACCCGGGACATTATTTCTGTTTAAAGGCAGGCGCTGGCACGTATCTCTCAATTCCCCCCCACACACACACCACAATGCAGGAGGTGGGCAGAGGGAGGGTTATCTTCTGATGTAGCACGTCAGTAACAAGGAAGGAGGGTGCTGAGATGCCATGCAGTGCCTGCCCCTCTCTCCACTGCTCCCCCTTGCCCCCCCACCCCCGCTCCACCACCACCACCCTCCTCTCGCCTGGCACTTTTCTTCCTTTACGTCCATATAAGTTTCATTAAGTCTCTCGAGCATCGCGCATGGAAAGCTTCTGAGTCCCAGGCCCCCAGCCATATCTGCATGTTCACTCTGGACTCCTGATTCAACATGTGTGCTCCTGGGCAGATTGCGCTGTCGCATGGCTCTGTCCCCCACCAGTCTAGACCGGTCTCTCCAAGAAGTGGGCTAACGCCCTCTGGGTTGGAAATGTGGGGACTTTAACATTCTAGTGTAACCCTGTGCCCCCTTCCCAGTGGCTAAGAACATTGACGCGCTTACAGAAAGTCGCGCGCCTCATGGTATGGTAACACTAAGGTTACGTTAAACTCACGACATATCCTGAACCTGGTGACAAGATGAATGATTAAGTGAGCAGTAAAGCGGTTCCTCCATACATGCCTCTAGAAGCAATACAGATCGCCAACAGAGTGACTGAGCGCCTTTGCGCTTAAGCGCTGTAGAAGCAATGTTTTTTGAAGCCCCGGGGGGTGGCGGTCCCCGGGGCTGGGGGGGCTGAGAGCCCCCCCACATATTTCAGAAAAGCCCCGGGTTGGTGTTCCCCGGGGCTGGGTGGCCCTCTGGGTCCCCCATTACTATATTGTATTGCTGGTTTGAAGTGTTGATAGCCAATTAGCATAAAGCTCGTGCTCGGGAGGATCCGCGGCCCTAGATATATATATGTTTTTACTTTTGAATATCTCAGCAACTACTGAACAGATTTACACCATTTAACATAAAGGCACCTTTGTGAACCAAGGGCTACCTCTTTGCCAAATTTCGTGTAATTCCGTTCAGCAGTTCGAGCTGTAGCTGCGGCTAAAGTTTCCTCAGGGAAATTGCATGGGGAAAACGTGTTTTGGGACCCCCTTTTTTCTCGGCCCCGCTTGACGAATCACGTGAAACTTTCAAGATAGGAGCGGACTGGAGCGCCCCACGGGTTTTGAAAATTTTGCGAAGATTCGTCAACCGGCGCCAAAGTTATTGGAAATAGAATGTTGCAGATTTCCTATAGAAAATAGGTCCTAACTATAACTACCTACTGGCGACTGATCTGATCAATATCATTGACATTATATTTTGGCTGCACGATATTATGGTTTTGATATTATGTTAGTAAACCACTTTTAGGTTTTAAATGTGGCTTAAAGCCTCATTTACCCATGGTATCATGGCCCACAGAGGTGTAAGCTTCCACAATTATTTTTGGTAATTCCTGTTCATTATCTGGAACTGCTTATAGTCTCTGGCATATGGTTAAAACCTGAGCTTCTCCCTTAATGTTGCTCAGGATGATTGAGCAACCTATAGAAATTTTCCCCATTAACTTAATTCTTAAGTCCTGATCTGGTGAAGCTCCGTGCTCATTCTGCAATTGTTTCAGTACCTTAGGGAGAACTGCCAGTGAAGGTGTATCATACGTGAGGGTGTAAATGAATGTAAATATGTTTTCACCAAGTGTTACATTCCTCTTCGGGTGGCACCATCGCCAGAGGAAGACACATAATCAGTATTCTGTGTTTGTCTTGGGGTGTTGTATGCTAATAGACCGTTTCCAACTGGTTGGTTTTGCAAGCAACCTAGAAGGCAATCTCATTGCGCTTCGGGGGTGCTTTTTCATGATAGCACTTATTGGGTCTGATTTAGAAGTTGGAGGAGGGAATACTTCATCACAAACATGACAGATATCCTGTCTGCCGTATTACGATCCCCTTAGGATAGAACGTGATCTCAATACGGTGGACGGAATATCTTTCACGTTTGTATTGGAGTGTTCCTCACCGCCAACTTCTAAATCAGGCCCATAGTGTCCAGCTTAGTGGATTGTACCTGTACCTGAACTACTGGTCAAGCTGCGAGAGCAGGTCTAAAGTTTATGGTACGCAGTAGAAACTGTTCAAGTCTCCTGTATAAGATGACTGTGTAATTGAGAATTCCTACAACATCAGCTAATGCTAATGTGTCAGAATGTGGAACAGGGGTGTATCCAGCTAGTACTGGCCACGCAGTCTCTTCCTTGCACAGGGGTCCTAGATGGACATTCCTGTGCATGTGGTAACTGACCAGCAAACCAGTTCTGGTGTTCCTGGTAAATTAAAGGGATTTCCACATTTTGTTAAGCCTACAATGTACAGGTAGTGGTACTGTCCTATAAGCATCAAATTGCCCTGATGCAGCATCTGTAGCCTCAAACTCCACGCATGAGTAAAATATTTTAGAGGCAGGTGCTGTGTGAGCAGCTATTACAATAGTTGCCCCCCCAATTAGGGATACCTCGAAGCTTGAGTTGCTGAATAACTGCTCTAATTGGCTCCTATGTTAATAGGGGCCGCTATGAAGATGAACGAATTCAAGTGGGATGAATTTAAAGAATTAGAAAATCCATAGAATGTGGAATAACCTTTCAAGAGTCAAGCTTGACAACCCTATGGCAAAAAGTGCTCCCTTATTCTCTGTAGAAGCTAACCATGATTAGTACGGACATCTCCGTAATGACAGTTCACTTGTATGTGTATATCAAAAACAAACTACTCAAGCCTTCTCAAAGCATCTAGGGCCAGTGCTGGGCACCAGTGTTTCATAAACTGGGTCTTTGGCTGAGCTCTACAAGGTTTGTTTTCACACCCATGGGTGACGAGAGAGAACTTAGTTCAATGTAACAATGTTTGAATGTGAAAAACTGATTTTTCTTGCCCCTCAGAACCCCCCAATAGATAGTTGAAGCGGTATCAATACTTTTGGGTGACTAACAGTCCCTAAACAGGGAACCAGGAACACCGGGCTGAATTGAACCATACCTTTTTCGTTCTTCTCAATACCATACACACCAACTGCACTAAGAAAAACACACTTTAATTAAAAAGCTTGTTTATTTCAACAGGCGCACCCTGTTGCTCAGCAGATCTATAACAACCACACAGAATATAATAAAACAGCACAAATGCATGTTGCAGACATCAAAAATAACATTAACACACTACCATGGCTAAAATGTCATCTAAAGAACCTAGCACCCTGAAACCTACTTCTTTGTGCTAGACTAGGAGCGCATGGAGTAGTATAACTTGCTTCTAGAGTTTCTTAGGGAGTATCAGCGCACTGCATACCTGTTTACAGCAAAGCATGGTGGTTGGCAAAATTCAGGGAGGCCATGTTCTCCATGAAGGGTAAACACTAGGGGAGGGCGGAATTTGCGAAATCCACTTTCGCAAATTATCGCGAAAATGTTAAAAATTATCGCAAACACGCGGAAATATCGCGAAGATGCGGAAGTTTTTTTCCCGCATGTTCGCGAGATTTTCTGCATGGTTGCGGCTCGCCAACTTACCCATGTGGTTGCTAGCGGGCGCAGCCATCTTGTTTTCAGTTGTCTCGCGGTGCATGATCGCGAGAAGAAAGACGTGATCGCGCGACACATGACGTCACTGCGGGCGCGAACTGTCGCGAGACAGCGCAAATGGCTAAAAACAATACAACATCTCATGGAGAACGCGACCGGATCAAGAAAACTTGTCGGCGAGCGCAGGGATTCAGGTAAGGCGATCGCGCGCGAGAATGTATTATTTTACAGCGCGAGCAAGAAACAAATTATCGCCAAGCTGCGGAATGCGGAAATTTTGACATTTTCGCGCTCTCCGCGGAACGCGAAAAAATGTCAAATTATCGCAATTTCCGCGAACGGAACAAAATTTTCGCCCAGGCCTAGTAAACACACGTCACATCAGCCCCTCTCCTCCAGGACTTGGTGGCTCTATCTCAGCTTTCATTAGAAAGAACAATACAGCAGCATGATAATATGGGGTGGAGGACCTCTTCTAACAAGTGGTCAATTTGCAGACCTTTTATACTATATCTTGATGGAATTTCCAACATCATCTTAGGAATTTCTGGCATAACCAATGGGCATCAAGATGCTAGTCTTAGAATCGTTCTTATAAACATGGTAAAAAAACAGTTCAGACTACATTATTTTGGCTATTATTCTTGTTCGGCCTTGAAATAGATATTACAAGGCACTTCACTTTCACAGGTTCTTGGACAGGTTAGGACAGATTTTATCAGTGTGTATCACTCATAAGAGAGCACCGAGCACATTTGTCACCAACGTGATGTTTTTAATGCTTGAAATACATTTTCTGATTGTTATAAATAAATAACCATTTGGTCGAGAAAATATATTGTAGTATCGTTTACCCAAGGTCCCTGAGGCCTCTCAGGTTTCCTTGTTACTTAGAACTAAAAATATCCATTCGCACTGAAGGAAATATAATATTTCTGTGGTGTGCCAGACAATTATTATCCTCCTGATAGACATTGAGCTCATTCTTCCCAAGAAAATTTCAAAAGAGTTGCAAAATAGTAGATTTTTCAGACAATTAGTCCAAAAATTATCCAAAGTACTATTTATAGTAGAGCCATGTGAAAAAGCTGTGAAGGGCTTAGTGCATCTGTCACTACTGATTTAGAGGAGTCTTAAGAGACCTTGTGGGTCTCCTAGGAGAATTGTGTATTCATTTTTGATGGGGGGCGTTTTGTGGAATTTGCCTTAATAATGCATCTGAGCTAGCCCACATGCCAACTATCTTGCTCTTTAGATAGAATGAGGAGCCAAATTACCTGAACCCAGGATACTTAATGTGCAGCACTGTGTGATCGTAAGCAAATCACATGATTCCACCAGACTCTGTTTCCTATATCTGCCAAAAGCGAGAGTTTTTTGATGCAGGCCAGATGTAAAAAAAAACACGGCGATAACTTAGAAATTGCATTAGTTAAGGTTCAAGCCAGTGCTTAATTTGAGCACCGGCACTTAATTGCTAGCACCAGTGCTACTGACAGGCTGCCACGTGTTTTTTTTTTTTTACCATTTTTAATTTACTTTTCCAGCAATGCCACGATGCACTGTAAGATGTACTTTGATAATCACCTGTAGCGATCACATGGAAAAAAGGAACTCTATTTGTGTTGTCATTTGTTTGCATATTGTATGTACCGGCCAAAGCCCGAAGGATGGGGCGGGGTTAGAATCCGATAGATCCTACGAATTCGAATCTATTAGGATTTTTCTGTGATAGCATGGCACATAGGGGGCAGTACAAGGGCGGATTCATGGATTTATAATTTACCATTCCCGCCCCAATCCTTACTGGTTTATAAACACCACAATTCCAGGATGAACATACGGGTGGCTCAAAACTCAAAACTGGCTATCATTGAAGACATGGAGCCCCTTGGCAGCTGTGCCGTGGGTGAGGGGGGGGGTCAAGCACGTGAACGGGCTGGAATTTTTAACACATAATAAGGGCACCGACTTGCGCAAAATTAACAGGTTACACCAACCACAATGTCCACAAGCAAAGGAGATATGAGAGAACTCAACACACGTGACCTCCTCTAGTATGGCTAACCAACCCAGGCCAGCAGACGCCGTTAGCATCTCTGAGCTTTCATGGGACAACCCGGAGCACTCTGGATGGTGGGGGTGGGGGTAGCGCCTTGTGTGGCATGGAGTACAATATGCCTTCAGATGATCTGCCCGAATTGCCCCTGATAGAGAAACACGTAAAACACGGAATCTGTCCCAAAACGAAGAATTTTAAAGAACATACGAGGCTGCGAAAGCTCAGCTGGACTCCAACAAAGAGCAAGAGACAGCAGCACCCATCGTGTCATCATGACGGCGGCCGTAGGCTGAGCGCAGAGTGATGGGAAAAGAGCAGCGGCCTGGAGCAGGCTTTATAACTACTGCCAGGACCACACCTGTGCACAGCCCCTACGTCAGCCCTGCTCAGGTGTTGCTGCTCGCAAATACCTCACACTCATTGCTGAAGGGGCTGCCTGCTGAGCCCCGCCCTGCGGCGCTCAGCATCATTGTAGTTTTTTCACACTGGATTCGATCTCACTGAAAGCAGTGTAGATTGTGCTAAACTGAGATTTTCCACCGCAGTCTTTCATTTTACTTCTAGTTTGATTCTATTTTAAGAGTGGCAGTGCGTCCTGCACTCTGCTCGCGGGGCAGTCTCGGAGTCTGCAGCTGTGGCTGCTAAGTGTTTAATGTAACATTTTTCACCACCGGGAGCGGCAGGGCATATTTGCAACATTCCTAACTTCCGTGACTCAGAGTCAGGAGGTCAAGAAGACCAGTTTTGTTGTAGCACACACGTCCTACAGAGTTACATTTTCGTGGGCATGGCAGGCTCGCACTGCAGTTAATTAACATTAATACAAATGTTGCTCCAGCACCGGAGGGAGCCGACTCACCGCACCGGGAAGCTGGCAGTTGAGTTAACAGCCCGGGGCAGGCCTTGCGCTTGAGGTGTTCGTGTTCAGCACATAAGGCGCACCAGTCTCTCCACGCAGCTGCTCAACATTAGAAGTCGGAGTCGTTAAGGCCACAGCAAGGGCAAAGTAAGTGCAGCCTGGAGTGTGAACTCTCTCTTACTCTGATCAATGGTCAAAGTGGGCGGGGCCGGGCTCGGCAGTGCACGGCGTGCCCCTACTTCTCTCATTTAATACAGTCCGTGCCCCTACTTTATTATTTTAGATATGCACGGCCGAAATAGCCCGGCCGTTCGTGGCTGTTCAAGGACGGGCGGGCACAGAGGGAAAAGGGCTGTTGTTTCCTTCTTGTCCAGAGAAGTCGAGAACAGTGTCCACTTCTCCTGTTCCACCGCTCGCAGCCGCCCCCTCTCTTTCTCTTATTCTCTACCTGTTTGTCGTGCTCCAGGTCACTTGTTGAAAACCGTGACTTTTGTTTCCTCTGCTTTCCTTCATTCGTTCCCCTGCGAAATGGATCCAAAAAAGGAGGAAACATTTTTGCTGCAAATTTCTTTTTCTGACATTTTTCTATGCAGCCTCGGGAGAAGAGAAAACAAGGTTTAACATTTGAACAATAAATACATAACCAAATAAAGCAAGAGTGAGTGTTCGCAAATTGGCCTGATTGATTTCATTCCCCCCCAAACACATTTACGGCACTTTACAGCGTTTGCCAATGAATCGCTACTTTTCTTTTCTTTTCTCATCTTTCTTTAAACAGTATTTTTCCCCAAGTTGGGAAGAGCGCCATTCATGGAGGTACTGCAGTACATAGTACCTGCTTGATGAGTGGATTGGAAAACGTTTAATGTGATCCTTATCAGTTGTTTTCCCTATTTTAGTTCATAAAATGTGCACGCCGCTCTGTGTCCAGGGACGGGGTCTTTTTAAACCATACTGCCTATGTTTTGTAAGGATATCAGCAATGGACATTAAAACGTGTCCCTTCCAAGCCCTTTAGTCATGTGCTTAACTTTTCAGGCAAAAACGCTCATTGATTTCTGAATAACGAGTGTAAAAGTGTTAAGTTGTATTACCTAAGAGAGTTTGGTTTTTCCAGAATGTTGTTACTTTTTTCAGCCAGCGTATTACTCTTGTCAAGTGTATATTTTGAATTGAATCTCATCTAGGTGTTTATAGAGGGGCACAATTTGGTAGTAGTTAAAGGCAGTGCGACTTTCTCTAAGTGGGCAGTATGGTGTCCAGTAGGGGAGAGGATGTGGCACTTCTTTGCCAGAGATGCCGAATTTGGGACTGGGGAACCAGGTAGTCTCCTGGCCTTGTATCTCTTCACTGCTCTTGTCAGTGTTTACCTTCCTTGGCTAACCAGCCTGTGACCACACGTGACTGGTGAAAGGACAGGGCTGTTTTCCGATCTACTGGTCTATACCTCCTGAACCTCCATGTAACTCTATTTAGCCTGAGGGTTTAAAACAGGCTGCAACGGTCTTGGTGCTTTTGAGTTAATTCCTTGTGTTTGAGATGGAAGGCATGTTGGATGTGAGTGAAGTTAGCTGTGCAGAGCTGGTACAGTGCTATGTGGCCCAGCTTCCCTGGATGGCAAGGAGGTGCCATCACAGTAGGGCCTTCAGGGCAGTGAAAACTGGCTCCCTATGAGGGGGCCTTGAGGTTTGATGTGGATGGAGTAGAATGACTAGTTCTACTGTCCCATCTGAGGTCTGCACAAGGATCCTACCTTCAGGAAAATGCCAGGGTAGTTCCTGTTTCAACCCTCAACCCCCCATCCCCTCTGAGGGCGCCCATGCTCATGGGGTTGAGTAGGACTCGGTTGAGCCCTCTGCTTACAGCTGCAAATTGTTGCTGGCTTGAGTGAGCTGCCAGGACCTTTCTATGCTCTAGAGTTGTAAAGGCCCCCCCCCCTCATAGCTATGCTGGTGACTGGCTGCAGGCAGGGTATTTAAATGTAGGGTGCCTGGAACCTTAGTGCCAGTGCTTAATTTGAGCCGGTTGTTTCCAGTGCTCAGCACTGCAGTTAATCACCAACACCGGCACTTTTCCTGAGCACCAGTCAATTCTGAAGTCGGTAGCTCTGGCCAATGTGCCACATCCTCTCCCCACTTTCCTGGTTAGCAGTTGAATCTGTTTTTAGCGGTGCTAACAGGAGAAATGAGCTGGAGCAAGCTGCCTCCTAATGAGAGCCCCTGCATTATGGAGTTAAGTTGTTTACAAATTAACCACTGATTACATCTGACTTTTAGCAGTGCCAGTTGAGGATGTGGGAGGAGCTAATCGAGTGGGTGGAGCCAGTGGAGGAAATGGGTGGAGCCGAATAAAAGTAGGTGTGGCCTCCCAAAAACATTTGAGCACCTGCACTTCATATTTTACAAATTAAGCACTGGTTCAAGCAGGCTGAGGTGAACAAATGGGAAAGCATTATAATCTGCATTAAAAAGGTGAGCACTTAGTTTGCCATGTAAAATACACACAGCACTATGTAAGCATACTTTACACAGCTATGTTCACCATTATAAAACTACTGCAACTTTTACCAACAATGTTATCAGTCAAGTGGCTGGCACTGTGTGCAAAATGTGCAAGTAGATTCCCGTGCATCTCTGGAATGTTAGCACAAGAGAAGTATGTTACGTATTGCTATTCCACACCCAGGATGTCCATTCCTTACGGTTTTCAAGCATCTATGGCTAACCTTGAAAGGGGTGACGTTGTATCCTGTCTATAGGCAGGATGCCTTTTTCTGTTCTTCCTGCCTGTTTCACACTATCTGGGACTTGCCAAATTCTCTGGAAAATTAGGGAAAGAAGCTGGGATTTAGAGAGTCATGACAATAGTTTGCATGAAGGTTTCATGCATTAAAACTAGGCCAGGTGGAAAATAAACTTGATGATTTTATTTCTTTGACAGAGATTTTACTTCTGATCCGTGAACTGCGCAGGTGACCTTACGTTTCGTATGGCCAATGAAATAGGCTAGAGGTGAGAAGGAGAAGCTGCAGTGATCTTTCTGGTAGTTCCGGTCTCCCATACTCACACTCTCACATACATACATATGTATTCTTACAAGCATGCACACTTTGCCACACGCACAAACACATACACTGCTCTGTCTCACACACGCTCACTCTCTTTCACACTTACATGTACACCCACCACTATCAGTAAAACATTGTATTCCACTTACATTGGTTTCTCTTCTGCTTCAAGTCAGGGAGGCCTCCAGTCTGTCTTCATGGGTGGCCGAAACATCGAATCCAGCAGATCAAGACGCCTGCCCTTGAGCAGCATGGGCGGAATGTGAGTGACTCGATCCATCTTCTGATAGGGCTGGACGTGTTGCTTTAGGCGAAAGAGCTATGCTTCTGGTTAAACATACATTCCATGTTCAGGTTTCACATTGCTGCTCTAACTCTCAGTCTAACCGTAGGTCAGGTTCCAGACACCTGAGCTATCCCTTCGGGTGACAGTTGTTGTATCCAAATTTTAGTCTCAAGGTCCACACTTACCAGTGGCCTGCAATGTAAGTCAAATAATGAGCAGTTGGCAACGTAGAAGGTTCAAGCGTTTGTTGGCCAGACAGAACTCTATATAGAGGAGCCTCATCGACACTCACCCATCAGGTGCGCCGAGGAAGACTGAAGAATTACAGTCAAAACCAGACAGATATACTTTCAGTGAATACATGAAGTCAGCACATGGAAATCTACAAGTTGGCTCGGAAGAGAGGAAGACCCATATTTGGCGCATATAATTAGCTCAGCTCAGGCACAGGAATGTGCTTATCTCACAACTCGGCCTTGGGGCCTCAGACCGTTTACTTTCAGCTGCTCTTAGTAAATCACACTCCAAGAGGGAGGGGGATTGTGCCATGCACGGAGCTACAGAACAAATGTCTGCATCAGAGGTCTTTTCTGCCATTAACAAGCTTCTATTTCTTATAACAGAAACATACAGAAACATCCATATTATAGACTTAGCTGGAGGAAAGCAATGTAGCATAACAAGTCTCTTACTGAGAAGGCAAGAATAAGATAGAAGCTTCCACATTACAGAAACAATTCTATACACCTGAAGCTTGCACATTACAAAGATAGCTCAGTGGGTTGCAGCACATGAATAACAAACTGCGACTTCATATTGATTAGACATATTAGATACACTGGGCTTAACTATATATTTAACTCGATTACTTCATCCTAACCAGAGCATGATAAACTAAGGGTAAATGGTGGACAGAAAAGACCATGTGACCGAACAACAAGGGAGCCTCAAACCAAAATGGCCGTCGTTCTGCTCCCGGCCCTTTTATCGCATTAGGCCTAACAGGAGTTTCGGACTATTGGTTAGGCTAAAACTAAGCGGACTGGTTTTAGATATACTGTGCTAATCATATATTAATATTTGGTCACCACAGAACGGCCCTTTTAGCACAGTATAGCTAAAAATCGATTCAATCTTCAAAGATTCCCTCATCTATCTGCATCAGATCATGTGTCTCCTTTTCGGGCCCGCTGAGTATCTATCCGGGTCTGCTTAGGAATAGATGGGCGAACCTGTGCTACACAGGAAACGCAACAGGCCGGACCGCATTGGATACACAGACATCAAGTAAAGAGGAAACCTGCTACTCTTAAAAGGATCATGAAGAGCTTCCAACCCCAGGTAGTCAAAAGACCCCAAATCAACCAGAAATAGACCAGGTACCTGTATCTGTATGGATTTCAGATGCTAGGCAGTGCAGCCTTTGAATAGGATCGGCCCCTTTTGGGGTAATGTAGCCAATATTCGAACAAGAACTAAACGGGGAACACTCCCTCCTCCGTAAGTGCCACTGGAACCAAGAATCGGACATTCCATTGTCTGCAGAGGGTGAGATCACCACTACTTTGCACTGAACCAACATTCATTTAACTAATCATGTCTCTGAAAGCCAAAGAGATGGCATGAGGAAAATTCAAATTGAGGCCTAAAACCTAGGTCAACCTATATTCTTGGACGACATATATGGAATGATATGTTCTGCATTACTATATACAGGTACTCAGATACATTTTCTAATAAAGACATTCTCACATTATATACATCTAACTGATTCAACTGAATGCACACATTGTTACACAAAATCACTGCCTTGCTCAAGGGAAACATTCTCCTCAAGGGAAAGAACCAGCATACTCAGTGAGGTTGAGCCATTGGAATCCTACACTTCATTGTCATATCTGTTAAGGAAAATTCATGCTTCCCTCATTACGTTTGGACAGGCATTTAGATGCATAGTACCTTGTTACTGTTCTCTCAAGATCTATCTCTGATGCAATACACTGTACCTCAGGACATCTTCATAACCCAACTTACTTCACTTTGGAGCGCGATAAATATTTGTATTACCATGATTAGGCCCATCTACCTATACACCTATAACAGGATTAGGGACAAAACTAGATCACCCTTTACTGGACAGAGTGGGAAGCAATCCGTGGACCCTACAACTAATAGCATTACTATCATTACTCCATCTGTGTCAGTCTTTGTGTGGGATCAAACAAGTCATAGACATACTCCAGTGAGACAGCGACATTCCTCATTACTACTTTCAGGTGAAAAAGGGGGTACGTTTCATCCTAGGGTGAGTTTAACGCTACTTCCACTACTCAGAACCCTATTCTAAAGCAGTGCCAGCAAAACAGTAAGAATCAGTCTCATAACACCCAACTGTTCGTGCAAATTCAACTATGCCCAGAGTCCGTTCGAAGCCTCTCTGGCAGGCTTCTATTGTTCATCAAATCTGCTTCCATCGCCATATTGGGCCTCTTGATCAGGCCCTCCAAGAAAATAGTTCTTCGCAGTATCCGTTGGAGTGCCCTCCTGGCAAACACTCACAGCTCACTCAAAGTCTCAATGTCTCTAGGCAGTGCACCAACATCTTTCCTTTGTGGCAGGCACTATCATGAACACAGATCATATTGTGCAGAAAGTTTCAAGTTCAGCTACACCCTCAGGCTCCAACACCCGTCATCCAGTGTCAGAGGACATTTGGGCTGCTGCTTCATAGGTACCACAATATAGTGCCTTCCGCCAATCGTAGATTCTATGGGGCACTGCCTTTCCGTTGATACAAAGGAAAAGGGGGTTGGCCAAAACTCAGGCCAAGGGGGTCAGGGGACCGTGCGCTGTCAGAGGTTACTAGCACATGACAGTTAGAAAACTGAAGAAATTGAATGACGGTCCTGCCATCAATAACAGGGATCCCTCTCTTTTGCACTTTTGCACTGAAGTTCTGTGGCCCACGGGCCTCCTCCTTCTCTGATGTCCGACGTCATCCAATGAAGCACGCACGATGCTGTAGTTGATGAAGCATTGGCAACCACGGTCCAATTTCACTACTTTCTGGGTACTGAGACTGTAGGGCCAGGACATGTAGCCCTCATCTGTAGCTGGCACTGATGGGAAATTAGGACTCATCTTTATCACCGTTCTGCAGGGTATCATTCTCCCTTTTACTCTGGAAGATCCCGCAGAACCTAGTGATGTAGGAAATGTAACATAGTTGTTAATTTTCTTCCAAGTACAGAAAAACAGTTCCTATTATTTAACAAGGTGACTGAAAACAGGCGGCCTGCTATCTTTGAGGGAGTGGCCATATGCCATGAGACTACTCTTGAGCTCATACCATATTTAATTACAGCTGCACACAAAGGGGTTGCTATCTTTACAGAGAAGGTCGACAGGGTGACTCCCTTCTCGTCCCAGGCCTAGAGGAATTCGCTTGATACTCCCTATAGCAGATGTGACCTTGGGCCTTAGCCGTAAATACAATTCAACCTGTCTCTTGGCTGGTACGAGCTAAATCATGCTGATGGTGGGCAAAAGGAACCACGTGGCCTGTGGCGCGACTGGTCATGATCCAAGATGGCTTCAGTATAGTTCTTCAGCCCTTTCTATCGTGTAAGGAACATAGAGAGAAATAGGCCATCCTACAAAGCATATTTCGTGTATATAAAGTATGGTTACAAACCAAGATACATCATGCTAACTTCACATGCTGACATGATATGGGGGTCCATGGTACATAGCCTGGGAATGCGTACTTGAACAATGTACCAAGGGCTGCAAGAAGACAAAACTGTTTTTTTCCTAATCCAAATTACTCAACATCAGCTCCTAGTAAAGACTGTGAGTGTATTCACACACAGACTAGTTAATGAAGAACTAGTCATTTCGCCTAAGCTTAGTAGAACAAAAATTACCCACCACTAATTCCCCTTAAAGATCACAATAGAACATGAGAGAAAAGGAAGAGCAACATACATATTACCTCGGCTTAATTTCTAAGGGGGCTAACTTAATTTCCAAGGGGCTTAATTTCTAAGGGGCTAGCGGGAAGCGAACCTCCTAAGGGGCCAGCAGGAAGCCAATATTCTCCTCCTTCCCCCCTGTTTGACAGGAGAAAATCTGAAACAGATTTCACTGCTGCCAAACACTATCAGACCCGGTGTCTGTCAACACTATCAATCCCTGCGTGTAGCAACTGGGCATAGGCAAAGTTATAGGAGATACACAGCGCTTTTGAAATGGCGAGAAATCCTTCTAGCAAATGTACAAACCTCATTGTGTTAGCTCATAGGCTGGCCAAATGACATCTCATATGCAAATGTCCCTATTATGTGAACCTACACCAACCTGAAGTCAATATTAATGCTAGGAGGCCATAATAGGAATGCTAAGCTTCCTAAATATTTGGAAAACCAAGTTTAAGAACACTTATTAATGTTGGTAATTTCATAATTAATAATTTATCTGTTAAAGAAACCGGTTGTTTTGCAATAATTTCCACCTATACAATAAGCAGCATCCCTCGCCTTTCATATTCAAACGTCTACCTTCAGAAGCCCAGACCCAATAGCCTAATTTAAAAACATGACAACTTTTAACCCGTTTACAGCATTCTAAAATGCAAAGTTGTCACTCTGAGGGAGTCTTAGCTAAATAAACATTCCTGTTCCATTTGTGGCAACAGCTGTTTTGCCCATCAGCAATAAAGGCGCTTCTGGTGGCAGTCCTATTTAAAACAGGCATTTCAAGTGTTAAGATGCGAGTGTACAGATCAAAATGGTTCCATAATGTCCAATCTGGAAACATATGACCAAGGCTGCCTGTCTATAAGAGAAGGGCAGTCATGTGACACATATTTTAGTCTTACATAACCTTTTTGTTTTATTCATTTCCAATACCAATTAGACATACACTGATAACGTGTTTGTCTACTATTTTGACAGCATGATAATGATAATATCATGTCTGTGGAATTTAGTAATTGTGAACAAGTTCCAGCCAAGCGCTGCGACCATCTCTGTTACGCACAGGAGAACTTGTATTAGTGTTAAAACAGAATTTGTCAATACGACACAAAAACAAAACATATATAAAATAAAAATTAGATATGCCAAGCCATCAGTATACCAAGCACAGAAAGCATAGACACACTACAATAGCATATATAAATGAGCAGTGATGCGCAATTACTGTACCTACAGCTCAGAGCCGAACATTCTGGCCTGTTTAATTTGTCAGGCTAAAAATTAATAACTGATTTTTCTGCCCTACTCACACCCCCATCTGACAGCAGGTCATCTTAATGATGGCCAGCTGTCAGATGAACTGACTGTGTCGTTTCTGACAACACAGGATCAGTAAGAATAAAAAATGAAAAACACACAAACATTTCTTTTTGAAAAGGTGTTATGACAAAAATACGTTTATTTCAATACAATGTACCCTGATTTCTTATTTGACGGCGCATATCTCATGTTTCCTCTCATAGTTATAAACTTTTGATCACTTTACCAATCCAACTCACGTGTCTTGTCAGCCTTAAAACCACCCAGAACAATCCATGAACAATCTGTGGACAGAAGAGAGAACTACAGCACACACAAAAGAAAAACATGTCCCATAACAGACAAAATAACACTTATAACTTTTAATCAAAAGACAAAACATAATGCACAAAAATAAATTCACATTACTTAACTGTTATCATTTTACCAGTTAGGTGGTGACAGCTTTGGGCCACAATTTCCACTGTGAATTGTCTGAATTAGAAAAATCGTTTTTATATAGGCATATAGCCCTCAAAATTTCAAGCAAGAGCATCATTTTACTTTTTTGTCTAGAATCAATGCAAGAAATAAAGACAGCAGTCTTCCATAGACATTTCCTTGGGCACTGGTCTTGCACAGAATAGAACAAAGGGAGGCTTCTGGAGTTTCGTTTCTCAGCTGCCCTGTCTTATCAGAGAAGCTAAAAATAGCCCCTCAGTGCTGGTTTGAGCCTGGGCTGCTAGCCATCTGTTCTCTATCTACTCCCGGCCCCCCTCCTTCCAAGGCTCCCCGGCTGCGGGCATTACACAGATTCTATGTCAGAGAAGCTTTCTGAGCAGTGATTTCACCTCCCGGCATTCTGCGCTCTTTAGCCCCCACCTTCTCCTCACTCTGAAGCTGTCAAAGACAAAAAGTCTTCCCAATTCCATATAAACTGCAATAATTCGCCCTATTGAAAAATCCTTTTTTATATACAATTTGTTTTCAGGGGGTCATAATCTTATTTTTCCAATCTCAGTTTAGAAAAAACGCTCACTATGAATAATGTACAGCACATAACTTACTAGTACAGAGCAGATAGTCTCTGCATGTTCAGCGTGAATCAGGACCTACAACCGTCTGGACCCAGCACATTGACTCACTGAACCACCAAGAACACAAACCTGTATTCATGAACAATTTGCAAATTCGAAATACCCACAATTTTTCTCAAGCTAAACTTTTCACTAATTATTTTACATTAATACTTTGTACATTAGGGGTGTCATCAAATCACAGAGGTTGCTCTTTCTCTAGCTACACCCCTCTCAATTTCCTTTTGCGACGCATTGACGGTGATGAGACCAAAATTAAACTTACTCCTCAACAATCTCACTTCTCAGAATTCTTTTCACATATTCACAGTCATTCAATCACACGCTTTTTCCCGCGCTAGCAACCTCCAAAACACAATTGAGCATACCACAACATTCTTATTCACTAATAGCTTACTTACATCCAACTGAGCAATCCTACCAACATACAATCTCGCATTTACATGGCCATGTTTTTTTTCTGCAGGCATATATTCGCCACTCACACACATTTTCCAAAAAATAGCCGGCGCTTTAACCAAAAATGCAAAATAGGTGTACACAACGTTTTCTGCAGTTCAACCTATCCAAACTTGATGCATCCAAACAAACGAACAGAGCCCGTCGACTCCCGTTCGTGGAGAATTATTCAAAAGGACCGACAAAATCACAACAAGCAGTCTTCCAACAGACTGGCAAGAGGCTGTCAGACAGGGGTAACCACGAACTGGACTACGGACCATCCCATTGCCTCCCTGGTTCACCACTGAGACTGTTCTGATGTGGTCCAAGCCGCACCTCAGATATGTCTCATGGCTACCCAGATACAGCCACAGGCTTTTCCGAGTGCAATCCGGCCATGTGTTACACACAGGTAACAACTAGGCGTCTGATCAGTGTCTCCAAATTACAAAAGATCCGCGGAGTCCCTACAGTCAGTCCCTAATGGACCATCCTGCAGGACCTCCGTAATTCTCCTAGGGTCCTCATGACCCCTCAAATCAAATGCAGTTAACTGTTCCAAATGCACCGCTCAACAGCGCGTGTTTCAAACAAAATGCACCTAGTGCTTCAAAACGCACCGTTCACAACGAGTGCTTCAAATCAAACAAAACGCACACCGCTCTCCGGCGCGTGCCTCAAAGTCAATGCACCGCTCTCCAGCACGTGCTTCAAACAAATGCACTGCTCAACAGCGCATGCTTCAAACAAACAAATTACTCACCTGGTGCACCCAGGTACGAATGTCCGTTCTCCGCCGCCAACTTCTCAAAACCAACACGGTCAGCTCCTGAGTTAAGCTCGTAGAACCCCGGTGAAGGGTGACTAGAAGGCCCTATCACGGGGTCCCTTCGTGGTCGCCAACTGTTGTATCCAAATTTTAGTCTCAAGGTCCACACTTACCAGTGGCCTGCAATGTAAGTCAAATAATGAGCAGTTGGCAACGTAGAAGGTTCAAGCGTTTATTGGCCAGACAGAACTCTATATAGAGGAGCCTCATCGACCCTCACCCATCAGGTGCGCCGAGGAAGACTGAAGAATTACAGTCAAAACCAGACAGATATACTTTCAGTGAATACATGAAGTCAGCACATGGAAATCTACAAATTGGAAGAGAGGAAGACCCATATTTGGCGCATATAATTAGCTCAGCTCAGGCACAGGAATGTGCTTATCTCACAACTCGGCCTTGGGGCCTCAGACCGTTTACTTTCAGCTGCTCTTAGTAAATCACACTCCAAGAGGGAGGGGGATTGTGCCATGCACGGAGCTACAGAACAAATGTCTGCATCAGAGGTCTTTTCTGCCATTAACAAGCTTCTATTTCTTATAACAGAAACATACAGAAACATCCATATTATAGACTTAGCTGGAGGAAAGCAATGTAGCATAACAAGTCTCTTACTGAGAAGGCAAGAATAAGATAGAAGCTTCCACATTACAGAAACAATTCTATACACCTGAAGCTTGCACATTACAAAGATAGCTCAGTGGGTTGCAGCACATGAATAACAAACTGCGACTTCATATTGATTAGACATATTAGATACACTGGGCTTAACTATATATTTAACTCGATTACTTCATCCTAACCAGAGCATGATAAACTAAGGGTAAATGGTGGACAGAAAAGACCATGTGACTGAACAACGAGGGAGCCTCAAACCAAAATGGCCGTTGTTCTGCTCCCGGCCCTTTTATCGCATTAGGCCTAACAGGAGTTTCGGACTATTGGTTAGGCTAAAACTAAGCGGACTGGTTTTAGATATACTGTGCTAATCATATATTAATATTTGGTCACCACACAGTGCTCCTCACCAAAGCACAAGAGCCACAACCCATTAATTCTGCTGGATTTTTTCTAAAATTGTCACCAGCCTTGCATTTAGTGCCTGTGGGCACTCACTAAATGTAATGAAAATGTATATATGCAGGATGCGAGTTGTTTTGTTACTTATAAAGTGCAAATTGGCGATTAGCAGACTAATAACATCAGAAAACATATGAATATAATCAATAAAACCGATTAATTTTAAGAGCCAATGTTCCCGAAGTGCATCCCAAATACAGTAAGCAACAAAAGAGGAGAAACGATTCTCTCTACTACCTCTCCATCACCCACCCTGCTGAGTTTTTTCTAAATCAAGGAACTGATGGCACGAGGAAAGAGCCAAAATAAAGGAATCGCTTGGACTTGAAAGCAATCACATAAGCAGCAGGGGGCCGGTTTCACAGTAGGGTATGCAAACAGAATTTCCTGAAATTAATGACGTCACACAGCTATAATCCGAGTGGCTTGAAGCGTGTACATAGCGCAAGTTGAAGGCCAATGCAGCAAGCAAATGCATCAATCATTCAAGAAATGATGGTACAATTGACAAAACAAACTTTCAATTGACATGAAATAGTAAGAAGGTTTTCTTCAAGATCCTCATTCGTGGGTAATTGAATGAGGCACCGCAGGATAAGGCGGGGGAAATGCAACTGTATTTATTTCTGACAGCATTCAATGCAGTCACATGGGAAATCTCAGTATCTAAACCAGGCCTTAAATGCATCTGGTTAGCTCCAGTAACTGGCACTCTTCAAAATGTTCAGAAACCCGGTGACCCAGAACTTCTCACCAATTTTAGTGACAATTTGCAAAAGAAAGAAGCGGTTCCAGAGGGAGGAATGGTTGCCAAATATCAGCACTTTTGAGATTCAGACAGCTTTCCTTTATCCAGGCTGTGACATTCTTCATGCAGTTGTTGAAGTTGGTCTTAGTGGTGGTGGGGTCTGCTGAGAGTGAGAGGATGAGCTGGGTGTCATCGCCAAAGGATATGATGTTGATATTTTGGGTTCTGACGATGTCGGCTAGCAGTGTCATGTAGGTGTTCAAGAGGGTGGGGCTGAGAGATGAACCTTGAGGGGATGCCATAGATTGTGCTCAAATGTCCCCAGATGAAGGGAGATATGTGAATTCTCTGGGTACATCCCATGAGGAATGATGCAGTCCATCTGAGGACGTCTCCCTTAATCTGGACCTGGTGCAGTCTCTTGATGAGTGTGCGGTCGGATACGGTGTTGAAAGCTGCGGAGAGTTCGAGGAGGTTCAGGGCCACCAATTCTCCTCTGTTGAGTAGGGTGCGGATGTTGTCCGGGGTGGTGATAAGGCAGATCTCAGTGCTATGGTTGGCACGGAAACTAGATTGGGAGGTGTCTAGCAGATTGTTTCTCTTCAGGTTTTTGGCGAGATGCCGAATGATGGCCTTCTCCAGGACTTTTGCGGGAAAGGGAGCAGCGAGATGGGACGGGAGTTCTGGAGTTTCCTGGGGTCTGCAGAGGGTTTCTTGAAGAGAGGTCTGACCTCTGCATGTTTCCGTGCGTCCGGAAAGGTGGCTGTGGCGATGGATGCGTTGAGCATAGTGGTGAGTTGATGGCTGCTCTTGTTGCTTCCTAGGTTAAAGATGCGTTGGGGACAGGGGTCAGTGTGTGGTCATGAGTGGATGGAGTTCATGATGGCTGTGGTATTCGGTGTGGTGAGCTGTTCCCATGCGGTGAGATGTTGGATGGGAGAGGTATCCATTTGAGTGAGTACACTGAGGAGATCAGTGGGTTGCGACTCAAAGTTCCTGTAGATGGAGGATATCTTATTGTGAAAGTGATTCGCTAGAGCCTTGCAGTGTTCTTGTGAAGCAGGAAACGTGTTCTCGGTGGCAGTTGGGCAGGAGAACTCTCTGACTATGGTAAAGAGTTCCTTGGTGTGGTTGGCGCTTTCTTTGATGTGGTCTGCAAGAGCATCCTTATTCGTGTAATTGAGTTATTGGTGGGATGTGTTGAGGGCTGACTTGAAGGTGGCCGGTCTGTGTCATCTCTGCTGGTGCTCCATCTTCTTTCCAGTTTTTGCAGCTGTATTTTATTGTGCTGAGTTCCGGTGTGGCCCTGCTGGCTTGTTTGGTGGATCTGCAGGTTTTGGCTGGTTAGATGGGGGCGACTCGGTCAGCGGTGTTGGTGATCCAGGTATTGAAGTTCTCAGCTCCTTGTTCCAGGTTGGTTGCATCATCAAACTGGGTGGTGAGGGTGTCTATCTATTGGGTCTGTGTCACTTTGCTTCAGCTCTGGAGGGAGCAGTTGGGAGGGTTGGAGGTGGCGCAAGGTGATCCTGTGATGGTGAACTGGACGATGGAGTGGTCGTCCAGGTGAATTACATGGCAGGGTTGTATTTGACTCTGTTGCTGGATGTCAAGAAAGGGTCCAGTGTGTGTCCTACTCTGTGTGTGAGGCAGATGTTGTCCATTTGTTCCAGGAGGTTGGCAGAGTTAGTGTCTATGGGGTCTTCCAGGTAGAGGTTTAGGTCTCCGAGGATTATGTAGTGCTTGGATTTCGAAGACATGTGGGGCAATGAAGTCTGGGATGGCATCACAGAGGCCAGTGCATTGTCCTGGGGGTCTGTAGGTAAGGTTGCCTTTGATGGTTGTTTTGTTGTTGGTGTGGAGCTGAAAATTAAGTTGTTCCTTGATCAGTGTGGTGTAGTCTTCAGTGGTGGTGCAGCGGATTGAGTCTTTGTGGGTGATGGCACTGCCCTCTCCATGTTTTTTGGTGTGATCCCGATGAGCCATCTTGTAGCCGTTGTCCTAAGTGGAATTAAATCATCTGGGGAGTTCAACTTTGGGCAAGAAAAACAGGCCAGTAGCCGCAGAGGTTTTGGAGGCCTGCCCCAAAGGATAACTAGAGCATAAGCGGGTCATAAGGTAGACAGAGATGTGACTCCCCCTACAATAGCTTAAAAAAATACACAATATACTGAGATTTTAAGGAATGCTCCACATTTGGCAGTATTTTTTAAAACTAGTTTACCTTGAAAACTATTTGTGATAAGTAGTAGGAAATAATGCCATTAAAAGTAGTGAGAAAGAAGCATTGGGAATTTTTCAGGAAATGTATGTTACATGTCCGGCCTTGTGGTTTATCATGTCACCAGAGCCCCTTGATACTAATATTGGTCCATATTACATGTATATATTCACTGTGAAAAACAAAGATTAAAGTGAAGTTATGTGCATGGCTTCTAATAATCAACAAACTTCCATTTTAAAAGCAAAAAGCCACTGACATTAACCAGTTGTATGTAACTGACCTAAGTATAACTTGCATACCCCTAGATTTCTGATGTCATCACTGAAGTAATATATGAAGTCATAATCAGTGCATCATAGTGGTGCACGTTATACTTCTATTATTTACGTGTAACTGGTGAATTTCAGTATTGTACAACGGTCGGCATTTATATTATTATAATTATTAAGTTATCACTCGACGTTAACCTTGGTTTTTGTCTGTGAATCTTTATGATTTTTTTAATGCCCAACCTCCTGCTGCTGTTTGGTTGTGCACAGCGGGGAATGGTTGCAGGGGCTGGCCTATGGCCAGGAACTGCACTCAATCGCCCTCAGATGGTCAATATCCCATTAGTGGGTAACCACCCATTTCTTTTAGTTTTACCAATCCAGCAGGATCCAGCAGGAGTCCAGTGGCAGTACAGAGGCTGCGCTGATTCCCATTGAAATCCCACGGGTTAGCGGTGCCCCATATAGTTTTTAATTTTAAGAGGGATCTCTGCCTCCCAATTACTCCCCCCTACAAGGTCTATGCGGTCAGGGACCCTGAGACTTGTAGTGGCGACTGCAACATCTTGTTCAGGCTACTGCCAGCCAATCAGTGCGAGCTCTCGAGCACCATTTAACTCTTGCAAAAGGAAAGTGGCCGACAGGGAAATAATTCTCAAAAGTGGGGCGACGTCTCGCCCCAACCAAATGCACAGCTAAATTACGCCTTTGTGGCGATCATATAGTTATTCCACATTTATCTCTGTAAACCCGTTCATCCAAATATATAAATCACTTATTTCAACGTATTCAATTTTATATATATCCACACGTGGAATGGAATGCCAATTTTCTGTTTTCTGATGTTCAAGGTGGGCCATACGAACCTCTTCCAAAAACATGAATGACGCAAAATCATCCAAGACAGTATTTTATTTGTATAAAACCCAATGCATTTCAGGCCTAATTTGCCCTTCGTCAGGGGTCACTATAATAACAAGCAAGACAATAAAAAAAGCAAAACATTAAAAATTATCACTTTAAGCCATAATTATACGTAGTGTAACATTACTAATCTACGGTCGAAATTTGTTTTAATTCAAACTCCATTACAAAGTGCTATACGCATTTTACCCCCATAAGCATCCCTCACAGAATAATGTGCAATTCTAAACCAATAAACCCTACGTGCAACGTCAACTGTTACCCCAAGTCTATTGTAACTCACTTTTGTACCCGCGGGACAATACTCCATCTGGTATAGGAAACTGTGATTCAAACAGATCATGCCACATGAGTCTTATGCTCTATCGCCCCGATTAACTCAAGCTATTTTTCCTCTTTTTTCCTTGCGTGCTCAAACTACCTTACCCTTTCTATAATCCTCACTTAACCTTCCTTTCCCCTCAATCCTTCGCTATTACTAACCTCACCCTCTCACTTTCACTCGCACATATCTCCACACTATAACGTGCTATTCTCCCCCCACTTGAGTTATTCCGTACATTCACCATAACTTCCGGCCACCCCTGTCTACACATTGCAATTATCGTTCATTTCTTATCACCTATGTTGCGCAACTTGTACTCCAACATCACTTGAAACGAACAGCACCGTTACGTACCTGCCAAAGATATTAAAAGCGGCCCGCATCATCTCCCATCTACCAGGGCGTTCTCTTCCCGCACGTCTGACTTCAACAAACAATCATTCCCTCCCTTGTTCGACCTCTATTTGATCACATGCTCCCTTCTCTCATGACTTCCGATTGGCTCATACTTCTCTAGTTTCCCGCCATCATAGTTACATTGTAGCACAATTTCAAATGCAGAGAACTTTATTTCCCATAGTGCTGCTCAATAATAAACAGCTCGATAATAACAACATTGAACGTATAATCCTTCATCGTAGTTTACGAATGATTAATATAACTCGAACGTCTATTTTCAAAATTAAATTGTTATTAAGTGCACACAAAGGTTTTTTCAAGTTCATTTCCGTGTAAATAAAACGCCGGCTTATGTGATGAACCACGATGTCTCGCCCCGTGTGGATTCAAACAATGTTAATAACTTTGCTTTTTCTTCTTTCTTCCATCTGTTTTTGCGGGTGCTATCCCAACGTCGGGCATACTTTCTGTAAGAATTCAACTTTTAGGGGTAAGGGATGCACACCATCTTATTATTCCTCTGAGTCTTGTCCATTTTTTCAGCAGAGTGCGTGCAGATTGGTGAGGTGCCCTGCCCAAATGGCACCTGGGTAAGAACATTCTCAAAAGTGGGGCGACATCTCGCCCCAACCAAATGCACAGCTATATTACGCCTTTGTGGCGATCATATAGCTATTCCACATTTACCTCTGTAAACCCGTTCATCCAAATATATAAATCACTTATTTCAACTTATTCAATTTTATATATATCCACACGTGGAATGGAATGCCAATTTTCTGTTTTCTGATGTTCAAGGTGGGCCATACGAACCTCTTCCAAAAACATGAATGACGCAAATTCATCCAAGACAGTATTTTATTTGTATAAAACCCAGTGCATTTGGTTGGGGCGAGACGTCGCCCCACTTTTGAGAATGTTCTTACCCAGGTGCCATTTGGGCAGGGCACCTCACCAATCTGCACGCACTCTGCTGAAAAAATGGACAAGACTCAGAGGAATAATAAGATGGTGTGCATCCCTTACCCCCAAAAGTTGAATTCGACAGGGAAAAAAGCCAGCTCGACCAACTGGAATGCTCTTTTAGGGGGGTTTGCGGTCCTGCAGGACTCCTGCAGAAATAACTGTTGATATATCTCCATATTTTAAGGTTAATCTCTCAAACTACTGAGCAGATTTGTTTTACACCAAATCACAAAATGCAAGCTTTCTGAGTGAAGATCTAGCTTTCTGCTACATTTAGTTTTTCTCTGCCCCCTGGTTAATGTATGAACCTAAAACTTTCCAGACAGCAGCTTAACTTTGTTTCTTGAACGTTTTGTGAAAACTCGTCAAAGGACACCAAAATTATTAGGAAAACAAAAAAATGCTTTTCCTATGGAACCTTGGATTCTTGTGTAACTATACAGTGGTCACTGACAAATATATATATGTTTTCACACCTCTTTCATGGTTTTTGCACTCAGAGTTCTACAACTGGAGGCTAATGCAGACCTAGAGGTTTTAGTTAGGCACGGAAAAGGTAACTTTCTAAAGGTACCTCTTCCTTAATATGTATTTCAAATCCAGCTTTAACTTCAGTAGTAAAGTTGGATTTGTAATAAATATTGAGGAAAAGGTACTTTTAGAAAGTTACCTTTTCCCTGACTAAAGGCCTCTAGGTCTGCATTAGCCTCCAGCTGCAGCCCTCTGAGTGCAAATGCCATGAACAAGGTATGAAGACTGCTCCCAGAGCAGACACAAAGGCCAGGGTGTGGTTGGGTTTGTAACTCTTTCCTTCTGGAGAGAGAACTATTTAGACAGTACCCAGGAATGTAATTAATTTCACTGAGGCTTTGCCTGTCACAACAGATGTCCGATGACAACTGGACAGGCCCCTTCTTTTGTTCCCCTATCAGGCAAGCTCCAGTCCCAGCAAGGAAGGAACTGGCCTCATAGCTGGTTTAAAATGTCAAGGGCCATAAAGCTAACTGCCTGTTCAAGCTACAGGGACACAAAAGCTATAAAATGCCTTTTCTGAAGATTCCCAGCTGATCAATTCCAACTGAACCAGACCTAGACCCTGCTGGTGGCCTTTGCTTGAGTGAGCCCTGACCCCCAAGTGCTGTTCCTGATGTCCGGAAACACTTGGCTGTTTCTAACTAGAGTTCTCCTACCATGACTGAAAATCTGGGGCTTGGGACTATATGTACTAAATTTCCATTTTGCATTTCCTAAATAGAGAATCCCAAGAAATCGCTATTTAGGAAATGCAAAATGTGATGTACAAAAATAGAGATTTCCTAATAGCGATTCTTACAGAATATTTAGGAAATGCTAATCTATTCGTTCTTATGGGCCTAAAGACCCATAGGTATGAATTGTTTAGCATTTCCAAATTTGCAAATTCCTAATAGGAAATCGTAAGTTAGAAAGTGTGCCTATGAGCCTAAAGCTTTCCTTGATGCACTCCAAAAACCAGTGGTGATATTTTAAAGTGCACAAATGCCCTAGGGGCATGTGCGATAATTTTTTTTAATTTGCACATTGTTAACATCGACTTGGAGTCAATTTCCTAAATCCACATTTACCATTTGGGAAATGAATGAATGAAATAATAAATTCTTTATTTGTGTGGTCACTTAAAACCATTACAAACTACAACGTCAAAAAAAAAACAAGAGAAAAGAAATACTTTTGGGGGGTGTCGATGAATATATGTGCAGGACATCATTAAAACCACTAAATATATATATATAGTTGAAGAAATAGTATTTAAGAGTTGTTTGCATATGTACATTAGAATATGATTGTATTAGTATATTCTAAGCTTATCAATTTCTGTTTATATGACAGCCCTGAAGAAGCGCAGCTGGCGCGAAACACGTGTTGGCACTTACTGTGATATTCCTTTATGAACTCTTTAAAGAAATAAGAATAAAAAACATCAAGAAATTAATGAACAAGAAGACTTATCGTCTGTGGATTATTGAAAATATTGATCATTTTTGTTCTCAGATGTGTTTGTGTATATATATATATATATTCACTGAAAAAACCATAGGTTTCAGGGGTGTTATAGTTAGCTGGACTTTTCACTTGTACAAAACCATTGAAATTCCCCCGTTATAGTTAGTTCAGCTAACTATAACTCGCGCGCCCACAATGCACTGCTGATGACATCACATATTACATCACTCATGACATCACTGATGACATCTCAAATGACATCACTGATGACATCACTGATGACATCATCCAGTGAATGTGTGTTTTTCTGAAAATTAAATATGTTTTATATATGTATATCTCAAGGTCGATGGAAGAATAAATGGGTATATAAGTGTCTAAATGGATGATTTGTTTTTGAAAAATTGATTGTGTAACTGACTGATTAAGTGTATCATAGTGAATACATGGCTTAGTGAGTAATGTTTAAATATGTAAATATCTGTATCAGTCTCTCACTTTGTGTATAAGTGGCTGCATGGGTTGGTGAGTAGCTACATGGGTGTCTATATAGGTTATTAGTTGGTTTTTTGAGTATCAGTCTGAGTGTCTGCATGGTTCGGTGGGGGGTATTACGTAGTGCATAGGTGCATGAATGAGTGACTCACTGTTTGTATGTGTTGAACACAGCATGTGTGCAGGACTGTATGGGTGGATGAGTGTGTGTATGGGTGTGTTAGTGAGTGAATTACTGTCTCAATAGTGTCTTTATGAGTAACTACATATGTTTTAAACTAGTATATGTGACTATTGGTGTATATATGTGAGTATATGTGAGAGTGAGAGATTGAAAGAGTTCCTGTATGAATAAGTATGTGTTTCTATAAGTGATTGTTTAAAAGACTAAGTATGTGTAAGTTTCCGTAGAAGTAAGTGTGGTGGTGTGTGTATATAACTGTATATGCAAGTAAATGTATGTTTGATTCTTTATTAGCATGAGTGACTATGTGTGTGAGTAACTCTATGGATGAGTGGCATTGTGTAACAGGATGTATAGGTGCATGAGTACATATGATGAGTGAGTACATGTATGAGTGACTGTATAGGACTGTTGGTGAATGAGTGGATGTGTATGTGGATCTTAGAATTACTGAAGAGGTTGTTGTAACTGGTATTGGTATGTCCATTGTTTTGAAAATTGTAGTCTCTATTTTTGAATGTGTGTATCAAAGGTTATATTAGGGTGAGAGGAGGTCTGCCACTCTATCACAAGGATGATGTCATCAGTGATGTCATCAGTGATGTCATTTGAGATGTCATCAGTGATGTCATGAGTGATGTCACTGACCATGTCATGAGTGATGTAATATGTGACGTCATCAGCAGTGCATTGCGGGCGCGCGAGTTATAGTTAGCTGAACTAACTATAACGGGGGAATTTCAATGGTTTTGTACAAGTGAAAAGTCCAGCTAACTATAACACCCCTGAAACCTATGGTTTTTTCAGTGAATTTCTGAGGTTTTTTAAATGCTAATTCCTAACTATAACGTGCCTGAAACCTATGGTTTTTTCTGTGAATTTCAAAGGTTTTTTAAATGCTAATTTCTAACTATGCCTACAGAGATAGGACATGTGAAGAAAGAAGAAAAAATGCACAGAAAGAAACAAAAGAAGTGCAGAAAGAAGCAACAGAAGTCCTCAAATACGAAGATAAGTGCAGGAAGAAGGATAACGTGCAGAAAGAACAAAAAGAAGAGCATAAAGAAGCCTTGTTGCAAAATCATCCTGTACCCTCAACTTTTTCAGACGGATACTGGTGGTAACTGAGTCTGACTAGCCAGTCCTAGAGCCAGTGCTATGTTAAAAGACACTTAGAATACAGTGAAAACACCTACATACACTAGGGAACATTATGCGTTGGGCTCCCCCTGTGATTAGCATGACCTCCTCTGTAAGCCCCTAGTATATAATAGGGCAAGGGGATTAAAACTACCTCTTAAAACAGGCCACAGGGCGTTTTTGCACACGTTAACTCAGGCCCCGTCCCCTCCCTTCACCACTGTGTAAACACGCCCTGTGTCCATTTTTAGTTGGGAGATTAAGTTCATTTGAATCCTGAGGGTCCCTAGGGTCCAACTAGCCCACTAGGTACCTCCAGTAAATGCCACAGAGCTGTGTTGCAGAGAGGTGTAAAAAGTGGCACGGCCTGGACCACCTCCTTGCAATGCAGCTCAGTGGCGCTTACTGGAAGCACTTGGTGGGCTAGTTAGCCCCCAGGGGCCCTCAGTATTGAAGGGAAATTATATCCCCAATTTAAAACGTGCCATAGTGCGTGTTTGCACACGTCACCTCAGGCCCCGTCCCCTCCCTTCACCACTGTGTAAACGCGCCCTGTGGCTGTTCTAAGTTGAGAGATTAAGTCCCCTTGAATCCTAAGGGTCCCTAGGGTCAAACTAGACCACTAGGTACCTCCAGTAAGCGCCACAGAGCTGCGTTGCAGAGAGGTGTAAAAAGGGGCTTGGCCTCAGAACACCTGTCTGCAGCGCAGCTCCCTGGCGCATACTGGAGATGCCTGTTGGGGGCGCGTTTGCAGAGTGCTGCACGGAGGGGGCATGGCCTCCGGCACGATGCCAGTCTTTTATTTATTTTAATTTTTTAAGAAGGGGGGCTGTGTGGTTCCCCTTCTTATTCTAATTTATTGGCCCTGATGACCCCATCCCCCAGGGCCTGTCTCCTAATTATATTTTTTTGACCCCAATCCCTAGGGCCGGCCACTGTTTTTTAGTATTTTAAAAAAATATTTATTTATAGACACACCTAGGACATGCTGGACAAACCGTACGTACCTATCACCATGACGATTTGCGGGATATTCATTAAAAGGCGGCTGCATGCAATTAATCCACGTGGAATGTATTTACACTACTAGTGAAGCTCTGACATGTCTGATGCCCTACCGTGCCTAATCCCGGTAGACACCCTTGTCGTTTATTTATACAAACATGGGTAGCTATTGACGGGCACATTTAATACACATGCACACCAAGCCATTCAAAGGGGATTCGACAAAAATTCGACCAAAACTATGCAAGAAACCCCCCTCACGGTTAATAAAACACACATCCACTGCCGGATGTGTAATACTTTTTATTTTACTCTCTGGAAAGGGGACGAACATCACTTGAGAGTCACAGCGCGCTCCTGACAGAGCCCAATGCTGTGTTACACCCACCATTGCCTGCCGAGTGCCACACACCTCTGTGTTGTATTCCACTAGCTAGTGCATATGCTATGACACTCTCTAGCCCATGTGCACTGTAACACCACCCCGTGAATATGTCATGCCACACTTGTCTTCGCACGGGTTATATTGCCCCATCTAACGTGCCTTCCTCGATGCCTATGTTATAACGCACAGTGCTATGCCATACATATTACAATCTGCGATCCATATCTGTGTCACAGTGCATATGCAACGTTACACTCCCCAGCACATATTTTATATTACAACTTTAGAGACTAGTTAGGTTACACAACACTGCCCTGTGCATATTACACTCCAAGGCGCATATCGCATAGCACGCGCTAGTGCCTGTGCTATCTCGCGCTCTCCAATGAATCTGTCATTGCGCACAATGTATTGCATATTATATTTCACGCCCGGTTCTTCTTATATCACACTTTTTGGTGCATAGTTTATACCATACACTATATCTAGTTTTCATTTTCAATCGTGCTCTCAGGACTATGTTCTATATAACACTGTGTTCACCTACCCTTTTCACGGGCATTACATTTTGCGATAGGGGGTGGAGGGTCAGGGGGTGTTTCTGCCAAGTGAGCCCGGAGTCACAGTCACAAACGTCCTCTTCTTCCTGAATAAAAGTGAGATTATGCTGCATACTTGTTCATATTTTAAGTAGTTCGCACAGACTCAATGTTTTAAAAACAATAAAGTTCCTAATACCCGCCTTCTCTGAACAGTTAGCTTGCTGCCCCATCCCCCTCCTCCCTATCCTCTGTTGTGTGAATCCATGGAATAGCCTCCTCCCTCCTGCCATGCATGGTCTGATGTGCTGCCACTGCCCTCAATTTAGTATGATGTACCAGTCCACTCCTCCTGCCCTCCATTGCCCAATTCTATGCCCCATCATTGACCTCCTGCTTAAACTCTGTGCTTAGCTTGCTGCCCCTATTCTCCTTCCCCCTGCCCTCCGATGTCTTTGTGCATGCCCCTGCTCCATCCTTTTTGCCCACCATGTCCCATGGACCTGCCACTCCTATCTACTCTGAGTGTTCTGTTGAGCTGCCACTCCCCTCCCACCTGCCTAGCATTGTCAGATGACTGTAACCTGTCCCTGCCATCTCCACCCTGCCTGTCCACATGCCATGCCCCTATCCTCTTCCTCCTGTCCTACATGGTCCATTGTACTGCCACACCCTTCTGCCCTCCCTGGTCTGTTGTGCTGCAACTGCTCCTCCTGCCTGCCCCGTGTGGTCTGTTGTGAGGTCCCTTCCCCTGAACTTTCTTGTCTGTGCACAGGTCCTGACCCTCCCTTCTATCCTCCATCGTCCTTTGTGCATGCCCCTGCACCCTCCTTCTTGCCCATCATAGCCATTGGTCTTCTGTGCTGCCATGGCCCCTCCCACCTTCCCTGTGTGGTCAGTTAGCTGCCCCTGACCCCCTCCCACCTTCCCTCCATGGTCTGTGTGTATGCCATCACAGTCTCACTGTTGCTCTTCATGGTGTGTCTTGCTTCTAGTGCCCATCCTGCCTGACCTCCATGGCTATCTTGCTGCTCCTGCCCTGCCCCCTTGCCCCCAGCCCTCTGTTTACATGTGAAGACCCCTACTCCCTCCCTCCTGGCTTGTCTGTTCCATTGTAATGCCCCTGATCCGTCCCTACTGCCCTTTATGGTCTGTAATGCTGCAGCTTTCTCTCCTGTCTGTCCATTATGGTCAGCTAGCTACCATTGCCTCTTGCCCCTCTGTTCTCTGTTGTCCATGTGCATGGTCCTGTCCCCTCCCTCTTGCTTTCTATGGATTGTTGTGCTGCACTCCCGTCCTGCATGCCCTGTGTGGTGTATTGTGCTGCTGCAAACCCTGATGCCTGCCCTGCAGGGTCAGTTTGGTGCACCTCTCCATGTCCCTCTTGTCCTCTGTTATCCAAGTCCATGTCCCTATCCCATTTCCTTCCATGATCCAATGTACCATACTTGCGAACATTTTGAACTTGGTAAGAGGGAGATTTTGAAAAAAAACTGGGGTATTGATTTTTCCCTTTGAGTTACATTGAAAAAGAGGATATTGTAGACAGGAGACAGATCAAATAAAGCCCATTTGAGCTTAAAAACATTGGACGTTTCCTGGCTGAATCGGGTCTGTTGGCATGTATGGTTGTACTACCATTGCCTCTTCCTTCTGCCCACAATGGTCTATTACATTGCCACAGCCTTGAAGGAGGGTAGATTTTGTATCACAGGGGGCCCCTGGCCCGTTCTGTCCACACCTGAAGTATGAGACCCTTGTCCTTGCCCTGCCAGCCGCATTTGTAGGCCGTATTAAATTGACCAGCGGGTCCTGTGTTGCTATATAATTATCCTGAGACATCCTTACCACTCAGCCAGCATAAAACCCCTGTGTAGGCCCTTCTGTTCAATATGTAGGCCTCTTTGTTAAATTGACCATAGCTCTGCAATTTTAGTGTATAGCAGTCTGAAGGCAGGTCTGCGAGGCCTTCTGCTCCAAACTAGTAGCCCCCACCCTACCCGAGTGCTCCGTGCTCGGTATCAAAGTTCAACATCCCACTGAAGCTGTCGACATACAGTAGGCTGCATCCTGGACTGGTACTTGCTTCCTGGGCAGGTTTCCCGCTTTTAAGGAAGTGGCAACCGCAGAGCGTCAAGTTAGGAGAACTGAGGAGATTTTGTACATGAATATATTGAATTCCCGTACAATACCCATTATTTTCTGCTTGCTCTGTGGAACTTACGATAAGCGATTGGCCTGAGAGACTGACCTTTTCACCCAGTCCATTGTCAGCATTAAGTGGGTAAATGACGAAATGTCTGGTAAAATCTGCAGACGAAGCTTTTGGGTAGCATATGTAGGTAGATGTAGCGTGCAAAGGAGCCCACAAAATGATATAAAAAGGGAGCACCCACAGATATAGACGGACTACCTCGCCGTCTGTATGTAGGTTAACAGGCTGTGCAGGTTTTCCCCAAGAGCTGGGAGCTCTTGTCTTCCTTTGCTTAAAATGTCTTGCTCTGCTTTGCTTGAAGTATCTTATTCTATTTTACCTATATGAAATGTCATGTTATGTTTAACCATTGTTCTCTTTACTTTTGCATTTAAAAGATTTGGATTGTAATTGCAGGAATGCTTGCTCTAAGAGTAAACGTGAGTGTTCCTAGGTAACATTTTCCTTGGTGTAACTTGTTTCTCATGATGCATTTATAGATGTGTTTTCTCTCTCTCTCTGTCAGTACATTAATTGAGATACAGAGAATATCATGACAGCTGTATGATTATCTGGATTCTGTATTTTGTACTTTATGTCTCTATTCTGCGGTTTCTTTGAAGTTGTATCTTCTCATTAAACTGCCATTGTATTCTGCCACCAATTCCATGTCTCATATGTCTGTTTTCTTCATTTTTGGAGCAAGCGTTCCTAGGCACCCCGGCTCAAATTAAGGTGCCCCTTTTGTCCCTGACTCACTCTCCTGCTCAGTTCTGTGGTGGCTCCCGGGGCTCTGGGGACCGCCTCTAGCTTCCTTGACCCGTAATAGATCTTCCCTCCAACAGCCTCTCTTGCAAGTCCTGTATTGTTGGTTTGTTGCCCCTGCCCCCCTTTCCACTGCCCTCCATAGTCTGTTGTGCTTCCACGGCCCTTCCTGCCTGCTCAGTGTGGTTAAATTGTTGCCTTTGCACTCTCCTACCTGCCTTCAATTTTCAGAGTCCGTGCCCCTGGCCTTTGCCTCTCAACAGTATCCCAATGAACAACTAGATTGCTAACATTCTATATTTATTACAAAAGTGTGGAACGCCTGACATCATCTTGATGTAATCAAAACTGTAATACCTAGAGCATTTCCTTTAGAAATTACATATATGAGAGGGTCTTATTGGCATCAAAATTATGGTTAGTGCTCTAAAAGACTAAAATAAGGACATTTTGTCTGAGTTTTCAAATAGCGACAAAGCACTTTTAAATTATTTGTTATCTTTATGTTTTTTCATCCAGTTGACCACTTGATTAAATGTTGCACTTAGGGGAGAGGATGTGGTGTTACTTCCAGAACTGCAGACTTTGCAACTGGGGAACCAGGTTGAAGTTTCTGCTTCAGCTCGACATTCTGTGATTCTGGTCAAATCACTTAGTCTCCCCATGTCTACAACCAAAATGAATATGTGCTTGTGTGATGTAACCAATGCTCATGTAAAGCACTCCAATACCTGACAAGTCTGCACTATATAACACTGCAAAAACACTAAATAATAAGTGTTTTGCACACTTCTGTCATTGGGCTATATTTGGGCTACATCTGGGTGATTTTGGGCTACATTTGGGCTCTTTTGTCTCCGGTGGCCATCTTGGGAGATTTATTTGTTATGAAGTTTCCTAATTTCCTCATGTACTGCAGTCTCCTCAGTAGGAACTGCTTTCAGTTTTTTACGTTGATTCCATCATGAAGGTATTCAGATATGTCACACATTTGCCATAAATTCTGAATGTTAGCACTCTAGTTGCTCATTAGATCACTGTAGTAAAACTACTGTTCACCATGGAAGTCTGCTCCTGGTATTAAAAGTGCATGTTTCAGTCTGCATGTCAGAATTTTTTAATGAAATAGAAGAGGATTTGAGAAGTCACTCAAAATGTGCCCTCATTTTCTTTCTTCAGCATTAATGATAATTTCTATGGCAAAATGAACCCCCTCATTGTGTTCCTTTTTAAATTAAATGTTTTAAGTGTTACCAGTTTATTCCAATCAAGATGGCTTCAGGTGTGCCATACTTTTGTCATAATGAAGACAGTAAGCGCTCTAGTTGTTTTTAAGAACATTCTGGGACATTCTGTCATTGGGCTAAACTTGGGCTACATCTGGGTGATATTTGGGCTACATTTGGGCTCTTTTGTCTCTGGTGGCCATCTTGGGAGACTTATTTGTTATGAAGTTTCCTAATTTCCTCATTTACTGCAGTCTCCTCAGTAGGAAATACTTTCAGTTTTTTACTTTGATTCCATCAAGAAGGCATTCAGATGTGTCACACATTTGCCATAAATTCAGAATGTTAGCACTCTTTTTGCTCATTAGATCACTGTAGTAAAGCTACTGCTCACCAGGGAAAACTGCTGCTGGTATTGAAAGTTCATGTTTCAGTCTGCATGTCAGAATTTTTTAATGAAATAGAAGAGGATTTGAGAAGTCACTCAAAATGTGCCCTAATTTTTCTTTCTGCAGCACTAATCATACTTTTTATGGAAAAATGAACCCCCTCATTTTGTTCCTTTTGAAATTAAATGTTTTAAGAGTTACCACTTTATTCCAAGCAAGATGGCTTCAGGTGTGCCATACGTTTATCATAGGTAGGACTGTTAGCGCTCTAGTAGTTCTTTGGAACACTCTGGGAAGCTGCAGTAGAACACAAAGGAATCAACTGACAGTCTCTGCCCTTGTTGGATGTACATGTTTTACTGAGAATGTCAGACTTCATTCTCACATGACTGAGAAAGATAATGTGAATTTACAGAAAATAAGCTCTCAGTTTAGCTTATAGATCACCTTCCAAACCTCTGTGGTAAAAGCATGAGAAAATATTTTTCTCTCAATCATGATATCCCAGCAGAAGGCTTTTTCACATGGTGAAATCACCTTAGAACATACCACAATTCCTAAAATGAGTATGGTACCATCAACAAATGATTTATAATGTAACTAAAGTCTTAAAACCTTCTATTAACTGCAATGCTTTTTAATGAGGTGCTATCATGTATATTGGTCCCAAGATGGCTGCCAACACTTCTTGGATGAAGTGCTGACAGCCAATCAGATCTCAGGATGAGATGTGTGGTTAGGCTCCGCCCACATATATATATGCTTTTAAATGCTATTTTCTCAGGAAATACTGAACAGATTTACACCAAACCTACAAAAGGCACTTCCTTGACCTGAGGACTACCTCTCTGCCAAATTTCAAGTAAATCTGTTCAGCCGTTCGGGCTGTAGCCCTGTCTAAAGGTCCTATGGAAAAATGCATGGGAAAAATGCGTTTTGGGACCCCCCTTTTATCTCAGCCCCCGCTTGACGAATCCCCCCGAGACTTTCAGGGTAGGAGCGGAGCGTAGCGCCCCACCTATTTTGAAAAATTCGCGAGGATTCGTCGACCGGCGCCAAAGTTATTCAAAATAGAATGTTGCGGATTTCCTATGGAAAAGGGGTCCTAACTATAACTACCTACTGGCGACCGCCAGTAGGTAATATATATATATATATATATATATATATAATAGAATGCCCATGCCAACTCAAATATATAGGTAGCACGATATGTGAGCTAAAAAAACGGATTCTAGAACATGTGAGGGCAACTATTCACAAGGACAGAATGAATGCAGTCGCAAAACACATGGAAACGAACCATAACAGCAATTGGAAGAATTTAACCTTTTATGGTATTGACATGGTCAAAAAACAGGAACGAGGCAGTGACAGAGAGAAAAAACTGAGACAAAAGGAGTCAAGATACATTTTGAATTTACGCTCTTTAACACCGCATGGATTGAATCAAAGCGAGGAACTTTACACACGTTTGTAATGAATATGATGGAAAAAAACACTGTAACAGCAGGTTAAAGAAATCAAATGAACAGGATACGTGTGAATTTATAATTTAGAGAACGATAATCTTTTGAGCCTTTCATGTACATATAGAGAACTGAAATCATTAACAAACTCATTTGGCCCTTTTGGCATTTATTTGATTTATGCTTAATATATACTTTAATTGGAATTTTTATGGGGTAATCTCCAGGTATGGAACAATAATAACAATGTGATAATATTAAGCCACTAGAGGCATGAATTGCAAGATTTGGTGATATATAGAGTATGTTCTCCAATAATTCCAATATATAATTATTTGGGATTACACCTTATAAATGAAGCAGTAAATATATAGTTTTTTCACTTAGAATCGTTATAATTTATACGCAAATGCAGTGTTGTAAAAATGAAAACTACGTATCCCATAATGCCACACATGAGTTTACACAGGAAATGATGCAAGCACTTTTTGCTTTAAATATGTAACACATTTGTGAGGGGCGTAACCGTGATCAAGATCTCAGGGAAGATCGAAACGCGTTGGTTTTGTTTTCCATAATGGGTGAAGTTGCGAAATAAACATTGGATAATACTTTGAAACGATTTACCGGAGTGCGACCTGTTCTCTTTCCTACGGGAAAGGGTAGAAATATATTACAGCGGTTTGGCTCAACCGCAAGGCAAGGCACAGCTGAAAGGAGCGCCACACCAGCGAGGAGAGCTATTGAGGTTGAGGATATATATATATATATATACATATATATAAATATATATATATATTCACTGAAAAAACCATAGGTTTCACACACGTTATAGTTAGCTGGACATTTCTCTCATACAAAACCAATGAAATTCCCCTGTTATAGTTAGTACAGCTAACTATAGCTTGCGCGACCGCAATCCACTGCTGATGACGTCACATATTACATCACTCATGACATGGTCAGTGACATCACTCATGACATCACTGATGACATCTCAAATGACATCACTGACGATGTCACTGTTCAAGACATCAATGTGATAAATTACCACATCTTCTCACACCCTTATAAAACCATTCATATACCAACTGAAAATGACACAGTTCCATTCTCAAATCCATAAATAATGCAATACTAATAACTGCATACCTAAAAAAAGACCTTCATTCACCTCCACACACTCACCTATACAGTCACTCATAGTTACATTCAGTCCATAAAAAAGTATCATATAAATTTATACATATATCTATATAGACACTCACACACTAACAATCATCCATAGAGGTACTCTCACACCTAGTCATTCATACAATTAATCACACTGCCATTTACTCATTAATGCAGTTATACACACTCAAGTTCACTCACTCACAAAAATAGTATCATATTCTTATGCTCAATTAGAATCATTGACACAAGCACACATTCATCCATACAGACACTGTCACAATTGCACACTCTCACATCTAACCACTTATATACTCTTACACACATATATTATGCCTTTTTTATATTTAGTTAGTCACAAATGTACCACTGAGATATACATTCAAACCATAATACAGCCATAAATACACTCACTCAACCATACAGTCCTTCAGAGATGCACTTTTAATAACATCCAGTCATAGAATCACACACTCACTCATCTATGCACACTCACACACACTTTACCCACACAAACACGTAGGAACTCATAAAGATACTGAGACAAGCAATCAAAAACCCATATAGACACTTATATAGCTATTCACAAAACCATGCCACGACTTATACACCAACACACAGACACATACAAAACATTTATACAGTTTATGCACTAGTCTGAAGTAAGATGTAGTTAAAGGACTCACTTGTCGAGTCAGTTACACAACACAGAAAATCAACCCTTTACACACTTGTACACCCACTCATTCTTAAACAGGCCTTTCTCTATATTTATAAAATTTTTTGCAAATTAAACGTTCACTGGATGACATCATCAGTGACATCGTCAGTGATGTCATTTGAGATGTCATCAGTGATGTCATGAGTGATGTCACTGACCATGTCATGAGTGATGTAATATGTGACGTCATCAGCAGTGGATTGCGGTCGCGCAAGTTATAGTTAGCTGTACTAACTATAACGGGGGAATTTCATTGGTTTTGTATGAGAGAAATGTCCAGCTAACTATAACGTGTGTGAAACCTATGGTTTTTTCAGTGAATTTGCAAGGTTTTTTAAATGCTAATTCCTAACTATAACGTATGTGAAACCTATGGTTTTTTTCAGTGAATATATATATATATATATATATATATATATATATATATATTCACTGTAAAAACCATAGGTTTCAGGGGTGTTATAGTTAGCTGGACTTTTCACTTCTACAAAACCATTGAAATTCCCCCGTTATAGTTAGTTCAGCTAACTATAACTCGCGCGCCCGCAATGCACTGCTGATGACGTCACATATTACATCACTCATGACATGGTCAGTGACATCACTCATGACATCACTGATGACATCTCAAATGACATCACTGATGACATCACTGATGACATCATCCTGTGAATGTGTGTTTTTCTGAAAATTAAATATGTTTTATATATGTATATCTCAAGGTCGATGGAAGAATAAATGGGTATATAAGTGTCTAAATGGATGATTTGTTTTTGAAAAATTGATTGTGTAACTGACTGATTAAGTGTATCATAGTGAATACATGGCTTAGTGAGTAATGTTTAAATATGTAAATATCTGTATCAGTCTCTCACTTTGTGTATAAGTGGCTGCATGGGTTGGTGAGTAGCTACATGGGTGTCTATATAGGTTATTAGTTGGTTTTTTGAGTATCAGTCTGAGTGTCTGCATGGTTCGGTGGGGGGTATTACGTAGTGCATAGGTGCATGAATGAGTGACTCACTGTTTGTATGTGTTGAACACAGCATGTGTGCAGGACTGTATGGGTGGATGAGTGTGTGTATGGGTGTGTTAGTGAGTGAATGACTGTCTCAATAGTGTCTTTATGAGTAACTACATATGTTTTAAACTAGTATATGTGACTATTGGTGTATATATGTGAGTATATGTGAGAGTGAGAGATTGAAAGAGTTCCTGTATGAATAAGTATGTGTTTCTATAAGTGATTGTTTAAAAGACTAAGTATGTGTAAGTTTCCGTAGAAGTAAGTGTGGTGGTGTGTGTATAACTGTATATGCAAGTAAATGTATGTTTGATTCTTTATTAGCATGAGTGACTATGTGTGTGAGTAACTCTATGGATGAGTGGCATTGTGTAACAGGATGTATAGGTGTATGAGTACATGTGATGAGTGAGTACATGTATGAGTGACTGTATAGGACTGTTGGTGAATGAGTGGATGTGTATGTGGATCTTAGAATTACTGAAGAGGTTGTTGTAACTGGTATTGGTATGTCCATTGTTTTGAAAATTTTAGTCTCTATTTTTGAATGTGTGTATCAAAGGTTATATTAGGGTGAGAGGAGGTCTGACACTCTATCACAAGGATGATGTCATCAGTGATGTCATCAGTGATGTCATTTGAGATGTCATCAGTGATGTCATGAGTGATGTCACTGACCATGTCATGAGTGATCTAATATGTGACATCATCAGCAGTGCATTGCGGGCGCGCGAGTTATAGTTAGCTGAACTAACTATAACGGGGGAATTTCAATGGTTTTGTACAAGTGAAAAGTCCAGCTAACTATAACACCCCTGAAACCTATGGTTTTTTCAGTAAATTTCTGAGGTTTTTTAAATGCTAATTCCTAACTATAACGTGCCTGAAACCTATGGTTTTTTCTGTGAATTTCAAAGGTTTTTTAAATGCTAATTTCTAACTATGCCTACAGAGATAGGACATGTGAAGAAAGAAGAAAAAATGCACAGAAAGAAACAAAAGAAGTGCAGAAAGAAGCAACAGAAGTCCTCAAATACGAAGATAAGTGCAGGAAGAAGGATAACGTGCAGAAAGAACAAAAAGAAGAGCAGAAAGAAGCCTTGTTGCAAAATCATCCTGTACCCTCAACTTTTTCAGACGGATACTGGTGGTAACTGAGTCTGACTAACCAGTCCTAGAGCCAGTGCTATGTTAAAAGACACTTAGAATACAGTGAAAACACCTACATACACTAGGGAACATTATGCGTTGGGGTCCCCCTGTGATTAGCCTGACCTCCTCTGTAAGCCCCTAGTATATAATAGGGCATGGGGATTAAAACTACCTCTTAAAACAGGCCACAGGGCGTTTTTGCACACGTTAACTGAGGCCCCGTCCCCTCCCTTCACCACTGTGTAAACACGCCCTGTGTCCGTTTTTAGTTGGGAGATTAAGATCATTTGAATCCTGAGGGTCCCTAGGGTCCACCTAGCCCACTAGGTACCTCCAGTAAGCGCCACAGAGCTGCGGTGCAGAGAGGTGTAAAAAGTGGCACGGCCTGGACCACCTCTCTGCAATGCAGCTCAGTGGCACTTACTGGAAGCACTTGGTGGGATAGTTAGCCCCCAGGGGGCCTCAGTATTGAAGGGAAATTATATCCCCAATTTAAAACGTGCCATAGTGCGTGTTTGCACACGTCACCTCAGGCCCCGTCCCCTCCCTTCGCCACTGTGTAAACGCGCCCTGTGGCTGTTCTAAGTTGAGAGATTAAGTCCCCTTGAATCCTAAGGGTCCCTAGGGTCACACTAGACCACTAGGTACCTCCAGTAAGCGCCACAGAGCTGCGTTGCAGAGAGGTGTAAAAAGGGGCTTGGCCTCAGAACACCTGTCTGCAGCGCAGCTCCCTGGCGCATACTGGAGATGCCTGTTGGGGGCGCGTTTGCAGAGTGCTGCATGGAGGGGGCATGGCCTCCGGCACGATGCCAGTCTTTTATTTATTTTAATTTTTTAAGAAGGGGGGCTGTGTGGTTCCCCTTCTTATTCTAATTTATTGGCCCTGATGACCCCATCCCCCAGGGCCTGTCTCCTAATTATATTTTTTTGACCCCAATCCCCCGGGCCGGCCACTGTTTTTTATTATTTTAAAAAAATATATATTTATAGACACACCTAGGACATGCTGGACAAACCGTACGTACCTATCACCATGACGATTTGCGTGATATTCATTAAAAGGCGACTATGCATGCAATGAATCCACGTGGAATGTATTTACACCACTAGTGAAGCTCTGACATGGCTGATGCCCTACCGTGCCTAATCCCGGTAGACACCCTTGTCGTTTATTTATACAAACATGGGTAGCTATTGACGGGCACATTTAATACACATGCACACCAAGCCATTCAAAGGGGATTCGACAAAAATTCGACCAAAACTATGCAAGAAACCCCCCTCACGGTTAATAAAACACACATCCACTGCCGGATGTGTAATACTTTTTATTTTACTCTCTGGAAAGGGGACGAACATCACTTGAGAGTCACAGCGCGCTCCTGACAGAGCCCAATGCTGTGTTACACCCACCATTGCCTGCCGAGTGCCACACACCTCTGTGTTGTATTCCACTAGCTAGTGCATATGCTATGACACTCTCTAGCCCATGTGCACTGTAACACCACCCCGTGAATATGTCATGCCACACTTGTCTTCGCACGGGTTATATTGCCCCATCTAACGTGCCTTCCTCGATGCCTATGTTATAACGCACAGTGCTATGCCATACATATTACAATCTGGGATCCATATCTTTGTCACAGTGCATATGCAACGTTACACTCCCCAGCACATATTTTATAATACAACTTTAGAGACTAGTTAGGTTACACAACACTGCCCTGTGCATATTACACTCCAAGGCGCATATCGCATAGCACATACTAGTGCCTGTGCTATCTCGCGCTCTCCAATGAGTCTGTCATTGCGCACAATGTATTGCATATTATATTTCATGCCTGGTTCATCTTATATCACACTTTTTGGTGCATAGTTTATACCATACACTATATCTAGTTTTCATTTTCAATCGTGCTCTCAGGACTATGTTCTATATAACACTGTGTTCACCTACCCTTTTCACGGGCATTACATTTTGCGATAGGGGGTGGAGGGTCAGGGGGTGTTTCTGCCAAGTAAGCCCGGAGTCACAGTCACAAACATCCTCTTCTTCCTGAATAAAATTGAGATTATGCTGCATACTTGTTCATATTTTAAGTAGTTCGCACAGACACAATGTTTTAAAAACAATAAAGTTCCTAATACCCGCCTTCTCTGAACAGTTAGCTTGCTGCCCCATCCCCCTCCTCCCTATCCTCTGTTGTGTGAATCCATGGACTAGCCTCCTCCCTCCTGCCATGCATGGTCTGATGTGCTGCCACTGCCCTCAATTTAGTATGATGTACCAGTCCACTCCTCCTGCCCTCCATTGCCCAATTCTATGCCCCATCATTGACCTCCTGCTTAAACTCTGTGCTTAGCTTGCTGCCCCTATTCTCCTTCCCCCTGCCCTCCGATGTCTTTGTGCATGCCCCTGCTCCATCCTTTTTGCCCACCATGGACCTGCCACTCCTATCTACTCTGAGTGTTCTGTTGAGCTGCCACTCCCCTCCCACCTGCCTAGCATTGTCAGATGACTGTAACCTGTCCCTGCCACCTCCACCCTGCCTGTCCACATGCCATGCCCCTATCCTCTTCCTCCTGTCCTACATGGTCCATTGTACTGCCACACCCTTCTGCCCTCCCTGGTCTGTTGTGCTGCAACTGCTCCTCCTGCCTGCCCCATGTGGTCTGTTGTGAGGCCCCTTCCCCTGAACTTTCTTGTCCTTGCACAGGTCCTGACCCTCCCTTCTATCCTCCATCGTCCTTTGTGCATGCCCCTGCACCCTCCTTCTTGCCCATCATAGCCATTGTGCTGCCACTAACCCTCCCACTTGCCATGCATGGTCTTCTGTGCTGTCATGGCCCCTCCCACCTTCCCTGTGTGGTCAGTTAGCTTCCCCTGTCCCCCTCCCACCTTCCCTCCATGGTCTGTGTGTATGCCATCACAGTCTCACTGTTGCTCTTCATGGTGTGTCTTGCTTCTAGTGCCTATCCTGCCTGACCTCCATGGCTATCTTGCTGCTCCTGCCCTGCCCCCTTGCCCCCAGCCCTCTGTTTACATGTGCAGACCCCTACTCCCTCCCTCCTGGCTTGTCTGTTCCATTGTAATGCCCCTGATCCGTCCCTCCTGCCCTTTATGGTCTGTTATGCTGCAGCTTTCTCTCCTGTCTGTCCATTATGGTCAGCTAGCTACCATTGCCTCTTGCCCCTCTGTTCTCTGTTGTCCATGTGCATGGTCCTGTCCCCTCCCTCTTGCTTTCTATGGATTGTTGTGCTGCACTCCCGTCCTGCATGCCCTGTGTGGTGTATTGTGCTGCTGCAAACCCTGATGCCTGCCCTGCAGGGTCAGTTTTGCGCACCTCTCCATGTCCCTCCTGTCCTCTTTTATCCAAGTCCATGTCCCTATCCCTTTCCTTCCATGATCCAATGTACCATACTTGCGAACATTTTGAACTTGGTAAGAGGGAGATTTTGAAAAAAAACTGGGGTATTGATTTTCCCCTTTGAGTTACATTGAAAAAGAGGATATTGTAGACAGGAGACAGATCAAATAAAGCCCATTTGAGCTTAAAAACATTGGACGTTTCCTGGCTGAATCGGGTCTGTTGGCATGTATGGTTGTACTACCATTGCCTCTTCCTTCTGCCCACAATGGTCTATTACATTGCCACAGCCTTGAAGGAGGGTAGATTTTGTATCACAGGGGGCCCCTGGCCCGTTCTGTCCACACCTGAAGTATGAGACCCTTGTCCTTGCCCTGCCAGCCGCATTTGTAGGCCGTATTAAATTGACCAGCGGGTCCTGTGTTGCTATATAATTATCCTGAGACATCCTTACCACTCAGCCAGCATAAAACCCCTGTGTAGGCCCTTCTGTTCAATATGTAGGCCTCTTTGTTAAATTGACCATAGCTCTGCAATTTTAGTGTATAGCAGTCTGAAGGCAGGTCTGCGAGGCCTTCTGCTCCAAACTAGTAGCCCCCACCCTACCCGAGAGCTCCGTGCTCGGTATCAAAGTTCAACATCCCCCTGAAGCTGTCGACATACAGTAGGCTGCATCCTGGACTGGTACTTGCTACCTGGGCAGGTTTCCCGCTTTTAAGGAAGTGGCAACCGCAGAGCGTCAAGTTAGGAGAACTGAGGAGATTTTATACATGAATATATTGAATTCCCGTACAATACCCATTATTTTCTGCTTGCTCTATGGAACTTACGATAAGCGATTGGCCTGAGAGACTGACCTTTTTACCCAGTACATTGTCAGCATTAAGTGGGCAAATGACGAAATGTCTGGTAAAATCTGCAGCCGAAGCTTTTGGGTAGCATACGTAGGTAGATTTAGCGTGCAAAGGAGCCCACAAAATGATATAAAAAGGGAGCACCCACAGATATCGACGGACTACCTCGCCGTCTGTATGTAGGTTAACAGGCTGTGCAGGTTTTCCCCAAGAGCTGGGAGCTCTTGTCTTCCTTTGCTTAAAATGTCTTGCTCTGCTTTGCTTGAAGTATCTTATTCTATTTTACCTATATGAAATGTCATGTTATGTTTAACCATTGTTCTCTTTACTTTTGCATTTAAAAGGTTTTGTATTGTAATTGCAGGAATGCTTGCTCTAAGAGTAAACGTGAGTGTTCCTAGGTGACATTTTCCTTGGTGTAACTTGTTTCTCATGATGCATTTATAGATGTGTTTTCTTTCTCTCTCTGTCAGTACATTAATTGAGATACAGAGAATATCATGACAGCTGTATGATTATCTGGATTCTGTATTTTGTACTTTATGTCTCTATTCTGCAGTTTCTTTGAAGTTGCATCTTCTCATTAAACTGCCATTGTATTCTGCCTCCAATTCCATGTCTCATATGTCTGTTTTCTTCATTTTTGGAGCAAGCGTTCCAAAGCACCCCGCCTCAAAGTAAGGTGCCCCTTTTGTCCCTGACTCACTCTCTTGCTCAGTTCTGTGGTGGCTCCCGGGGCTCTGGGGACCGCCCCTAGCTTCCTTGACCCGTAATAGATCTTCCCTCCAACAGCCTCTCTTGCAATGCCTGTATTGTTGGTTTGTTGCCCCTGCCCCCCTTTCCACTGCCCTCCATAGTCTGTTGTGCTTCCACGGCCCTTCCTGCTTGCTCAGTGTGGTTAAATTGTTGCCTTTGCACCCTCCTACCTGCCTTCAATTTTCAGAGTCCGTGACCCTGGCCTCTGCCTCTCAACAGTATCCTAATGAACAACTAGATTACTAACATTCTATATTTATTACAAAAGTGTGGAACGCCTGACATCATCTTGATGTAATCAAAACTGTAATACCTAGAGCATTTCTTTTAGAAATTACATATATGAGAGGGTCTTATTGGCATCAAAATTATGGTTAGTGCTCTAAAAGACTAAAATAAGGACATATTTTCTGAGTTTTCAAATAGCGACAAAGCACTTTTAAATTATTTGTAATCTTTATGTTTTTTTATCCAGTTGACCACTTGATTAAATGTTGCACTTAGGGGAGAGGATGTGGTGTTACTTCCAGAACTGCAGACTTTGCAACTGGGGAACCAGGTTGAAGTTTCTGCTTCAGCTCGACATTCTGTGATTCTGGTCAAATCACTTAGTCTCCCCATGTCTACAACCAAAATGAATTTGTTCTTGTGTGATGTAACCAATGCTCATGTAAAGCACTCCAATACCTGACAAGTCTGCACTATATAACACTGCAAAAACACAAAATAATAAGTGTTTTGCACACTTCTGTCATTGGGCTATATTTGGGCTATATCTGGGTGATTTTGGGCTACATTTGGGCTCTTTTGTCTCCGGTGGCCATCTTGGGAGATTTATTTGTTATGAAGTTTCCTAATTTCCTCATGTACTGCAGTCTCCTCAGTAGGAAATGCTTCCAGTTTTTTACTTTGATTCCATCATGAAGGTATTCAGATATGTCACACATTTGCCATAAATTCTGAATGTTAGCACTCTAGTTGCTCATTAGATCACTGTAGTAAAACTACTGTTCACCATGGAAGTCTGCTCCTGGTATTAAAAGTGCATGTTTCAGTCTGCATGTCAAAATCTTTTAATGAAATAGAAGAGGATTTGAGAAGTCACTCAAAATGTGCCCTCATTTTCTTTCTTCAGCATTAATCATAATTTCTATGGCAAACTGAACCCCCTCATTGTGTTCCTTTTTAAATTAAATGTTTTAAGTGTTACCAGTTTATTCCAATCAAGTTGGCTTCAGGTGTGCCATACTTTTGTCATAATGAAGACAGTAAGCGCTCTAGTTGTTTTTAAGAACATTCTTGGACATTCTGTCACTGGGCTATACTTGGGCTACATCTGGGTGATATTTGGGCTACATTTGGGCTCTTTTGTCTCTGGTGGCCATCTTGGGAGACTTATTTGTTATGAAGTTTCCTAATTTCCTCATTTACTGCAGTCTCCTCAGTAGGAAATACTTTTAGTTTTTTACTTTGATTCCATCAAGAAGGCATTCAGATGTGTCACACATTTGCCATAAATTCAGAATGTTAGCACTCTTTTTGCTCATTAGATCACTGTAGTAAAGCTACTGCTCACCAGGGAAAACTGCTGCTGGTATTGAAAGTGCATGTTTCAGTCTGCATGTCAGAATTTTTTAATGAAATTGAAGAGGATTTGAGAAGTCACTCAAAATGTGCCCTAATTTTTCTTTCTGCAGCACTAATCATACTTTTTATGGAAAAATGAACCCCCTCATTTTGTTCCTTTTTAAATTAAATGTTTTAAGAGTTACCACTTTAATCCAAGCAAGATGGCTTCAGGTGTGCCATACGTTTATCATAAGTAGGACGGTTAGCGCTCTAGTAGTTCTTTGGAACACTCTGGGAAGCTGCAGTAGAACACAAAGGAATCAACTGACAGTCTCTGCCCTTGTTGGATGTACATGTTTTGCTGAGAATGTCAGACTTCATTCTCACAGGACTGAGAAAGATAATGTGAATTTACAGAAAATAAGCTCTCAGTTTAGCTTATAGATCACCTTCCAAACCTCTGTGGTAAAAGCATGAGAAAATATTTTTCTCTCAATCATGATATCCCAGCAGAAGGCTTTTTCACATGGTGAAATCACCTTAGAACATACCACAATTCCTAAAATGAATATGGTACCATCAACAAATGATTTATAATGTAACTAAAGTCTTAAAACCTTCTATTAACTGCGATGCTTTTTAATGAGGTGCTATCATATATATTGGTCCCAAGATGGCTGCCAACACTTCTTGGATGAAGTGCTGACAGCCAATCAGATCTCAGGATGAGATGTGTGGTTAGGCTCCGCCCACATATATATATGCTTTTAAATGCTATTTTCTCAGGAAATACTGAACAGATTTACACCAGACCTGCAAAAGGCACGTCCTTGACCTTATGGCTACCTCTCTGCCAAATTTCAAGTAATTCTGTTCAGCCGTTCGGGCTGTAGCTGTGTCTAAAGGTCCTCGCTCCGCTCCTACCCTGAAAGTCTCGGGGTGATTCGTCAAGCGGGGGCCGAGAAAAAAGGGGGGTCCCAAAACGCGTTTTCCCCATGCATTTTTCCATAGGACCTTTAGTCGAAGGTACAGCCCGGACGTCTGAACAGAATTACTTGAAATTTGGCAGAGAGGTAGTCCTCAGGTCAGGGCCTTTTGCAGGTCTGGTGTCAATCTGTTCAGTAGTTCCTGAGAAAATCAAAAGTAATATCATATATATATATGTGGGCGGAGCCTAACCACACATCTCATCCTGAGATCTGATTGGCTGTCAGCACTTCATCCAAGAAGTGTTGGCAGCCATCTTGGGACCAATATACATGATAGCACCTCATTAAAAAGCATTGCAGTTAATAGAAGGTTTTAGGACTTTAGTTACATTATAAATCATTTGTTGATGGTACCATACTCATTTTAGGAATTGTGGTATGTTCTAAGGTGATTTCACCGTGTGAAAAAGCCTTCTGCTGGGATATCATGATTGAGAGAAAAATATTTTCTCATGCTTTTCCCACAGAGGTTTGGAAGGTGATCTATAAGCTAAACTGAGAGCTTATTTTCTGCAAATTCACATTATCTTTCTCAGTCATGTGAGAATGAAGTCTGACATTCTCAGTAAAACATGTACATCCAACAAGGGCAGAGACTGTCAGTTGATTCCTTTGTGTTCTACTGCAGCTTCCCAGAGTGTTCCAAAGAACAACTAGAGCGCTAACAGTCCAACTTATGATAAACATATGGCACACTTGAAGCCATCTTGCTTGGATTAAAGTGGTAACTCTTAAAACATTTAATTTAAAAAGGAATAAAATGAGGGGGTTCATTTTTCCATAAAAAGTATGATTAGTGCTGCAGAAAGAAAAATTAGGGCACATTTTGAGTGACTTCTCAAATCCTCTTCTATTTCATTGAAAAATTCTGACATGCAGACTGAAACATGCACTTTCAATACCAGCAGCAGTTTTCCCTGGTGAGCAGTAGCTTTACTACAGTGATCTAATGAACAAAAAGAGTGCTAACATTCAGAATTTATGGAAAATGTGTGACACATCTGAATGCCTTCTTGATGGAATCAAAGTAAAAAACTGAAAGTATTTCCTACTGAGGAGACGGCAGTAAATGAGGAAATTAGGAAACTTCATAACAAATAAGTCTCCCAAGATGGCCACCAGAGACAAAAGAGCCCAAATGTAGCCCAAATATCACCCAGATGTAGCCCAAGTATAACCCAATGACAGAATGTCCCAGAGTGTTCTTAAAAACAAATAGAGCGCTTACTGTCTTCATTATGACAAAAGTATGGAACACCTGAAGCCATCTTGATTGGAATAAACTGGTAACACTTAAAACATTTAATTTAAAAAGGAACACAATGACGGGGTTCATTTTGCCATAGAAATTATGATTAATGCTGAAGAAAGAAAATGAGGGCACATTTTGAGTGACTTCTCAAATCCTCTTATATTTCATGAAAAAATTCTGACATGCAGACTGAAACATGCACTTTTAATACCAGGAGCAGACTTCCATGGTGAACAGTAGTTTTACTACATTGATCTAATGAGCAACTAGAGTGCTAACATTCAGAATTTATGGCAAATGTGTGACATATCTGAATACCTTCATGATGGAATCAAAGTAAAAAACTGAAAGCATTTCCTACTGAGGAGACTGCAGTACATGAGGAAATTTGGAAACTTCATAACAAATAAATCTCCCAAGATGGCCACCGGAGACAAAAGAGCCCAAATGTAGCCCAAAATCACCCAGATGTAGCCCAAATATAGCCCAATGACATAAGTGTGCAAAACACTTATTATTTTGTGTTTTTGCAGTGTTATATAGTGCAGACTTGTCAGGTATTGGAGTGCTTTACATGAGCATTGGTTACATCACACAAGAACAAATTCATTTTGGTTGTAGACATGGGGAGACTAAGTGATTTGACCAGAATCACAGAATGTCGAGCTGAAGCAGAAACTCCAACCTGGTTCCCCAGTTGCAAAGTCTGCAGTTCTGGAAGTAACACCACATCCTCTCCCCTGAGTGCAACATTTAATCAAGTGGTCAACTGGATAAAAAAACATAAAGATAACAAATAATTTAAAAGTGCTTTGTCACTATTTGAAAACTCAGAAAAGATGTCCTTATTTTAGTCTTTTAGAGCACTAACCATAATTTTGATGCCAATAAGACCCTCTCATATAAGTAGGCTTTCCTGTTTTCAGTTTCTATTTTTGGTGAATTCTGGTGGTGTTTTTTCAGTGTTTTCCAATGATTTCAAAACCTCAAAAAAACAGTGCTTTTCAGTGGTTACTCATTTTCGCCCCCAAAAAAACAACTGAAACGGTGTTTTACCGGTGTTTTTGGGACGCTTTGCTTTTATTATTGTTTGCTTTCTTAATTGGTGCATGGAATATAGACAGTCTATGTACAGTGTATATGAGGTTAAAGTACATCTTTACAAGTCGAATTTATTGTAGTACACCATACAATATTTTTTCAGTGAATCTTTGGTCATTCGCGCTCTCTCTTTCCTACCCATGTACACTTTTATTTGGGAAAAGGCCCTCTCGACATTGGCACTTGAGACTGGCAACGCCAAAACAGACAGTACACAATGTGCCAACTCTGGCCACTGACGTAGCTTTCCATGCCAGTATTGGTGCACCTCAAGGTTGACATTCTCTGGGCCAGGTTCTGCGACATATGCGTTGAACTGGGTGCATATGCCCTCCGAGGTGTCAAAGCGGTCAAAAATGAAGCTGTACTTTGCAAAATCTGGAGAAAATTCCCCTTTACGGAAGGGATCTAACACTTGCGCAGAGTACCAAAGTGAGGCTTCATTGGCTTCAAACGCCATGGTTGGTGAAGGGACATTTCTATGCATCATAGCTAGCCATTTCTCATGCATTGTGAAATAAAATTTCCTGAATTGGTCCTCAACACTTCTCTGCTTACCAAGTGGCAAGCATTCTAACAGGGAACATGTTGCAGTGCCAAAGTCACTAAAAGTGTCGCCTAGCCTACTCTCGAGGAGATGTTTGACATCTACACCAATGATGCTGAACACTTGGTAGACCAGGGTGTTTTCTGACTCTAGTTTTTTGATTATGTCCACTACAGCAGTCATATTTTCTTGTAGGAATCTAAGAATGCAGTACAATGTACTTTTTTTTACATCGCTATCAATATGCACCCGAAGATCCTCACATTTCTTGCCTTTTGCATCATCACTAAGCAAAAAATCAGTAAACGGTCGCCACATAGATAAAATTGCATTCACGGCCTCTAGGACTGAGAACCACCGACTAAATGACACAGTTGGGATTACTTTTTCTTTGCTGCCACACAAAACACAAAAAGAAAAATATTTGCGTTTTAGTTCCCGCGCATACCGAAACAGTGCACCTGAATGGACTACAAAATCAATAGCATTCTTCATTAGCTCAGAAGATTGGAGAGCTGCTTTCAGCATACCATCTAGCAAATGGCATGGGTCTCTTACAGGGAAACACTTCAGCTCAGGTATTGCTTTTGAAAGGTCATCACATAACTTTTTCATATACGTAGCGGAATCGCTGCAAATACAAACAATGTCACTCCAATCTTTGTTAAACTTTGTCAGAACTCTCTGCAGCAGCATCCCAAGTGACACTGCGTTGCATGTTTCCAGTACATCTAGATCTGCCATGATGGTACGTCTGTACCATCCATTTTTTGCATCACAAAATGTGATTAGCACTGCCACTGCTGGGTCGCCACGCATCTCTGGGGTTTCATCAAGGGTAACAGAGATCTTTACATCACCCTGGAGTAACTCTGAAATATGTTCGATATCTGCAAGGAACACCTCTGGTAGGTATTTCTCATACATTTGTGTTGCTCTTGGTAATGTTTTGCATGCTGGTGCACGCTTGCGGAACAGATTCCCAATCGGTCCATCGGCTTGGTGTAAGCTGGTTCCAGATTGCACTAGGGCACGTACAAATTCATGTGCCACATCCTTTTCTTCCTCACGTTTTCTTTTGAAGCGTGTCATTGTCTCAGCAAGAGACATCTGGCATAGGCTGTCGCTATTAGGTGGCTCTTTCAATTTCAAGTGGGTCTTGGTAACAAGATGTTCAGCAATTCGGCTTGCAGTCTTCCCAGTTACTATTGGGACAGTCACTCTGCAAAACCTGCAAATTAACATCTTTTGCCCACGCACTTCTTCAACCATGAAATCTTTGTTTTCCAGCACATAATCTTCTGCCGTCTTTATTCTGCGGGGCATGTTGTTCTGCGCAAACTAGATCATAAAAGAAACACTTAGAAACCGGTTGTGTACCTTGAAGCAAAACCTTCAGCCATCAGGCCACTAACAGGAACATTCACGAAAACTGGCAATTTGCAGTTTCTGAGTACTTTTGATTGAAAACATTAAAAATCTGTATCCCTGGTACCCTAAATGCTTTTTACCCATCATGCTTTTAGAAAGAATTCGGTTCTGGATGTATGCACATTAGCTAACCTCCAGCTTGCCTAAAAGTGAATAATACTTTGTGGTCGAAAGCCCTTAGGCCAAATTCACGCGTTAAAAAAGTCCAAATAAATGCGATGTATATACAGATGCAGGTCAGGTAACCTATTGCCAGGAGAATGTTCAGCTTAATGAAAGGGGAATGTTGAATCCATGTGTACAGTATCAAACATTCATATACAGTTCAACAGTAATAAGGACCAGCGGCGTAAATATACTTACATAGCTCCCAGATGCGCAACTACAGTCAAATTTCGGGGGGGGGGAGGGGAGGGGTTCTTCCAGCAATCGGCAGAATGGAGATGCAGGGGCTCTAAGAAGGGGGGGAAAACAAAAAGATATTTTTGCAAAACCCAAAATACTTTTCCTACGGATTACATGTTCTAACCTTCACTACAGAATAGCTGCAACCACTATGTAATGAATTTACATGGAGATGTTCTTGATAAACACGCACGCACACAAAAACATACTATTTAGAGGCTTTACTGGCGCCTCTGTAGCTATGGTTAAATCTACCTTTGCATAGGAGAGGCACAACTAGAGCCAAATTTCAGGGGGGGGGGCTGAATCTTTTAAGCCATAGTTGTAAATACCAATCTGGCGGCCTGAGGAGCAGGGTGCCGCTCCACCCACCCACACACACACTTGTCAGTGCTGCTAGAAACATGGGGTCCCTTTTTGTTGCGCAAACTACTGGGGCCTTCCATGCAGGCTTCATCCAGAGCCCAGCCCTGGCAGCCTCACTTGGAGCTCTGCTGACCACACCAGAGGCCCGCACTGATGCTACGTCCTAGCATAGGTTTCCCATCTGCAGGGTACAATAACATACATGCCAGCATTTCAGAAAACCAAAGTGGGAGATTTAAAAAAAAAAAATAATAAAATAAAAAAATCGGGAGAATGGGGCCTTCAATCGGGTTTCTGTCATGTATGGACTTTGGAAGTGGGCTGCTGCAGGATCGGACATTTGAAAGCAACTTCACGTGTTTTTTTTATCGCCTTTCAGAAGCATGGAGCGCAATGGCAGGCAGAGAAAGAGAGGGATGCAAGAGCTTGCACTGGCCTGGCAGGTTGCGGTCAGTGCATACACCCCCCTCCCCCGTCGGTCCGGGCTGAATTAGCTTCAGGCACACACACAGCCGCCCCCCCCCCCCCCAGTACTTCACAGACCATGCGCTTGTTAATGAGGCTTAGTTGTTTTTGCACCTCTTCTAGACCTCCTGCATCGCCATTCTGACTATTGCTGGGCAACATTATTATAGATTTTAAAGCACGTCTGCCCTATTTATTTATTAATGGCGAGCCCCCGGCAATTACCAGACTTCACATAAATGTCAAGAAAACTCGTGTGATTAATTATCTTCCTGGAGAGAGCTCGGTGTTTTGTAAAGTTGAGGTTTTGACTTAGGTGAAGTTAGTGCAGAGGATTAATATGCCTGCTGCAAACAACGTGTACCAAGTAGATTACAGAGTGCATATGATGTAAACAGATCAGCAGATCATTGCTTTCCAAACAGACTTGCAACACATATTTTATCCACGCGTGTCAGTGTTGTATGCTGTGTATGTTGCAGGCAAGGGCTAGGGGTAGCAAGGCTAAGATGAGAGTGAGTGGACCAGAGCAGCTGAAGCGTGGCACTTCGCAAAGGTTGGCTGATCACGTCGGTGGGAGCGGCAGGGGCTCTTAAGGGGTCAAATAACAGCGAGGCCTCATTAAAACTTGCAAATGGTCTTTTAAAGACCTGTGGAGTGCCCGGTTGCGGCTGTATGTGCGACGGTTACAAGTGGGGAGATTCTCGCTAAATTGTTCTAGCTCAAACATTACTAACACATGGTACAGTGCAGTGTCAGGCACTTCGCAAAGGTTGGCTGATCACGTTTCTGTTGCTTATTGTTATATTTTGGTACACAACTAGTACTAATGTGGTGGGACCTGTGTCCAGACAGGGTTAATGAGCATAAAAAATAAATTGAAGTAATACGATCACTAAATGCGAGGCTTTACTCTCTTCCCTGCTGCTCCGGTCAGGATGCGCCTGCTCTCCACCGCCTGCCCCCGAAGTGACCCAGGAGCGCCCACCCCACGGATCTGGACTGCTGGAGCCCGGGATGCGTCGCCTGTCAATTGGAGGATGGCACAGCGCCTTCGGATGGCACAGCGCCTTCCATCTATGCGCACTGCCCGCCTCTAGGTGCCTGCCTTCCATCCATAGGCATTGCGGAGCGTGTTTGGGGGAGGCTGGTGCCCCACGCGCCCCCTCTCTCTGCCCGTGCCCCTCCTCCCACGCTCCAGGCGCTTCTGCTCCGCCGCACGGAGGGACCCCTGCCCCGGAGGCGGGCACCGTCGGTGGGAGCTGCAGGGGCTCTTAAGGGGTCAAATAACAGCGAGGCCTCATTAAAACTTGCAAATGGTCTTTTAAAGACCTGTGGAGTGCCCGGTTGCGGCTGTATGTGCGCTAAATTGAAATACAACGGCAACATTTGCTCCCTAGCTACCAAATCTAGCCACCACGATCTGCTACACCACGCTGGCTAGTCTTACAAAACAACATGCGGGCACTTTCCACTTACCTGCTGGGCCTTGGAGCACTGGCGGTCGTCGTCTTGTCGTCTCGTCGTCTCGTCGTCGTTTCGTCGCCGGGGGGTCTGAAGTGCGCTGCGGTGTGGTGTGTGGGGCCAGACAAAGTCCGGACAGCATTTTCAATCGGACCTGGCCCCACCCACCAACCTTGCCAACCAATGTGTGTCCCTGAATTGAAGGGGGGTGACACACGTTCCAAACTGCTTCTGTTCTGGGGCTTTGCAGCTAACGCTTTGGCTCCATCAAGTGGCCAAGCGGTGCAACAGCAATGAAAATCAGTGACACTCGGTTTAAACCGAGTGCGCTGATTTTCATCCGGTAGGGTAGTGTCGTTTAGATTCGGTTTAAACCGAATTCCGGACAGCCTACATATAAGTAATTTCTAAAGGAAATGCTCTAGGTATTGCAGTTTTGATTACATCAAGATGACGTCAGGCGTTCCACACTTTTGTAATAAATATAGAATGTTAGCATTATAGTTGTTCATTAGGATACTGTTGAGAGGCAGAGGCCAGGGGCACGGACTCTGAAAATTGAAGGCTGGTAGGAGGGTGCAAAGGCAACAATTTAACCACACTGAGCAGGCAGGAAGGACCGTGGCAGCACAACAGACTATGGAGGGCAGTGGAAAGGGGGTCGGGGTCAACAAACCAACAATACAGGACTTGCAAGAGAGGCTGTGGCAATGTAATAGACCATTGTGGGCAGAAGGAAGAGGCAATGGTAGTACAACCATACATGCCAACAGACCCGATTCAGCCAGGAAACGTCCAATGTTTTTAAGCTCAAATGGGCTTTATTTGATCTGTCGCCTGTCTACAATCTCCTCTTTTTCAATGTAACTCAAAGGGGAAAATCAATACCCCAGTTTTTTTTCAAAATCTCCCTCTTACCAGGTTCAAAATGTTCGCAAGTGTGGTACATTGGATCATGGAAGGAAATGGGGTAGGGAGATGGACTTGGATAACAGAGGACAGGAGGGACATGGAGAGGTGCACCAAACTGACCCTGCAGGGCAGGCATCAGGGTTTGCAGCAGCACAATACACCACACAGGGCATGCGGGACGGGAGTGCAGCACAACAATCCATAGAAAGCAAGAGGGAGGGGACAGGACCATGCACATGGACAACAGAGAACAGAGGGGCAAGAGGCAATGGTAGCTAGCTGACCATAATGGACAGACAGGAGAGAAAGCTGCAGCATAACAGACCATAAAGGGCAGGAGGGACGGATCAGGGGCATTACAATGGAACAGACAAGCCAGGAGGGAGGAAGTAGGGGTTTGCACATGTAAACAGAGGGCTGGGGGCAAGGGGTCAGGGCAGGAGCAGCAAGATAGCCATGGAGGTCAGGCAGGATGGGCACTAGAAGCAAGACACACCATGAAGAGCAACAGTGAGACTGTGATAGCATACACACAGACCATGGAGGGAAGGTGGGAGGGGGTCAGGGGCAGCTAACTGACCACACAGGGAAGGTGGGACGGGCCATGGCAGCACAGAAGACCATGCATGGCAAGTGGGAGGGTTTGTGGCAGCACAATGGCTATGATGGGCAAGAAGGAGGGTACAGGGGCATGCACAAAGGACGATGGAGGATAGAAGGGAGGGTCAGGACCTGTGCACAGACAAGAAAGTTCAGGGGAAGGGGCCTCACAACAGACCGCACGAGGCAGGCAGGAGGACCAGTTGCAGCACAACAGACCAGGGAGGGCAGTAGGGTGTGGCAGTACAATGGACCATGTAGGACAGGAGGAAGAGGATAGGGGCATGGCATGTGGACAGGCAGGGTGGAGGTGGCAGGGACAGGTTACAGTCATCTGACAATGCTAGGCAGGTGGGAGGGGAGTGGCAGCTCAACAGAACACTCAGAGTAGATAGGAGTGGCAGGTCCATGGAACATGGTGGGCAAAAAGGATTGAGCAGGGGCATGCACAAAGACATCGGAGGGCAGGGGGAAGGAGAATAGGGGCAGCAAGCTAAGCACAGAGTTTAAGCAGGAGGTCAATGATGGGGCATAGAATTGGGCAATGGAGGGCAGGAGGAGTGGACTGGTACATCATACTAAATTGAGGGCAGTGGCAGCACATCAGACCATGCATGGCAGGAGGGAGGAGGCTAGTCCATGGATTCACACAACAGAGGATAGGGAGGAGGGGGATGGGGCAGCAAGCTAACTGTTCAGAGAAGGCGGGTATTTGGAACTTTATTGTTTTTAAAACTTGTGTCTGTGCGAACTACTTAAAATATGAACAAGTATGCAGCATAATCTCACTTTTATTCAGGAAGAAGAGGACGTTTGTGACTGTGACTCCGGGCTCACTTGGCAGAAACACCCCCTGACCCTCCACCCCCTATCGCAAAATGTAATGCCCGTGAAAAGGGTAGGTGAACACAGTGTTATATAGAACATAGTCCTGAGAGCACGATTGAAAATGAAAACTAGATATAGTGTATGGTATAAACTATGCACCAAAAAGTGTGATATAAGATGAACCGGGCGTGAAATATAATATGCAATACATTGTGCGCAATGACAGATTCATTGGAGAGCGCGAGATAGCACAGGCACTAGCGCGTGCTATGCGATATGTGCCTTGGAGTGTAATATGCACAGGGCAGTGTTGTGTAACCTAACTAGTCTCTAAAGTTGTAATATAAAATATGTGCTGGGGAGTGTAACGTTGCATATGCACTGTGACAAAGATATGGATCCCAGATTGTAATATGTATGGCATAGCACTGTGCGTTATAACATAGGCATCGAGTAAGGCACGTTAGATGGGGCAATATAACCCGTGCGAAGACAAGTGTGGCATGACATATTCATGGGGTGGTGTTACAGTGCACATGGGTTAGAGAGTGTCATAGCATATGCACTAGCTAGTGGAATACAACACAGAGGTGTGTGGCACTCAGCAGGCAATGGTGGGTGTAACACAGCATTGGGCTCTGCCAGGAGTGCGCTGTGACTCTCAAGTGATGTTCGTCCCCTTTCCAGAGAGTAAAATAAAAAGTATTACACATCCGGCAGTGGATGTGTGTGTTAGTAACCGTGAGGGGGGTTTCTTGCATAGTTTTGGTCGACTTTTTGTCGAATCCCCTTTGAATGGCTTGGTGTGCATGTGTATTAAATGTGCCCGTCAATAGCTACCCATGTTTGTATAAATAAACGACAAGGGTGTCTACCGGGATTAGGCACGGTAGGGCATCAGACATGTCAGAGCTTCACTAGTGGTGTAAATACATTCCACGTGGATTCATTGTATGCATAGTCGCCTTTTAATGAATATCACGCAAATCGTCATGGTGATAGGTGCGTACGGTTTGTCCAGCATGTCCTAGGTGTGTCTATAAATATATATTTTTTAAAAATAATAAAAAACAGTGGCCGGCCCTGGGGTTTGGGGTCAAAAAAATATAATTAGGAGACAGGCCCTGGGGGATGGGGTCATCAGGGCCAATAAATTAGAATAAGAAGGGGAACCACACAGCCCCCCTTCTTAAAAAATTAAAATAAATAAAAGACTGGCAGCGTGCCGGAGGCCACGCCCCCTCCTTGCAGCACTCTGCAAATGCGCCCCCTGGCGAGTTGTAAGTTGGGGAATTAATTCCTCTTCAATACTGATTGTCCCTGAGGGCCAACTAGCCCAACAGGCATCTCCAGTATGCGCCAGGGAGCTGCGCTGCAGACAGGTGTTCTGAGACCAAGCCCCTTTTTACACCTCTCTGCAACGCAGCTCTGTGGTGCTTACTGGAGGTACCTAGTGGTCTAGTTTGACCCTAGGGACCCTTAGGATTCAAGGGGACTTAATCTCTCAACTTAGAACAGCCACAGGGCGCGTTTACACAGTGGTGAAGGGAGGGGACGGGGCCTGAGGTGACGTGTGCAAACACGCACTATGGCACGTTTTAAATTGGGGATATAATTTCCCTTCAATACTGAGGGCCCCTGGGGGCTAACTAGCCCACCAAGTGCTTCCAGTAAGCGCCACTGAGCTGCATTGCAGAGAGGTGGTCCAGGCCGTGCCACTTTTTACACCTCTCTGCAACGCAGCTCTGTGGCACTTACTGGAGGTACCTAGTGGGCTAGTTGGACCCTAGGGACCCTCAGGATTCAAATGAACTTAATCTCCCAACTAAAAACGGACACAGGGTGTGTTTACACAGTGGTGAAGGGAGGGAACGGGGCCTGAGTTAACGTGTGCAAAAACGCCCTGTAGCCTGTTTTAAGAGGTAGTTTTAATCCCCCTGCCCTATTATATACTAGGGGCTTACAGAGGAGGTCATGCTAATCACAGGGGGACGCCAACGCATAATGTTCCCAAGTGTATGTAGGTGTTTTCACTGTATTCTAAGTGTCTTTTAACATAGCACTGGCACTAGGACTGGTTAGTCAGACTCAGTTACCACCAGGATCCGTCTGAAAAAGTTGAGGGTATAGGATGATTTTGCAACAAGGCTTCTTTCTGCTCTTCTTTTTGTTCTTTCTGCACGTTATCCTTCTTCCTGCACTTTTCTTCGTCTTTGAGGACTTCTGTTGCTTCTTTCTGCACTTCTTTTTTTTCTTTCTGTGCATTTTTTCTTCTTTCTTCACATGTCCTATCTCTGTAGGCATAGTTAGAAATTAGCATTAAAAAACCTTTGAAATTCACAGAAAAAACCATAGGTTTCAGGCACGTTATAGTTAGGAATTAGCATTTAAAAAACCTCAGAAATTCACAGAAAAAACCATAGGTTTCAGGGGTGTTATAGTTAGCTGGATTTTTCACTTGTACAAAACCATTGAAATTCCCCCGTTATAGTTAGTTCAGCTAACTATAACTCGCGCGCCCGCAATGCACTGCTGATGACGTCACATATTACATCACTCATGACATGGTCAGTGGCATCACTCATGACATCACTGATGACATCTCAAATGACATCACTGATGACATCATCCTTGTGATAGAGTGGCAGACCTCCTCTCACCCTAATATAACCTTTGATACACACATTAAAAAATAGAGACTAAAATTTTCAAAACAATGGACATACCAATACCAGTTACAACAACCTCTTCAGTAATTCTAAGATCCACATACACATCCACTCATTCACCAACAGTCCTATACAGTCACTCATACATGTACTCACTCATCATATGTACTCATACACCTATACATCCTGTTACACAATGCCACTCATCCATAGAGTTACTCACACACATAGTCACTCATGCTAATAAAGAATCAAACATACATTTACTTGCATATACAGTTATACACACACCACCACACTTACTTCTACGGAAACTTACACATACTTAATCTTTTAAACAATCACTTATAGAAACACATACTTATTCATACAGGAACTCTTTCACTCTCTCACACTCACATATACTCACTTATATACACCAATAGTCACATATACTAGTTTAAAACATATGTAGTTACTCATAAAGACACTATTGAGAAAGTCATTCACTCACTAACACACCCATACACACACTCATCCACCCATACAGTCCTGCACACATGCTGTCTTCAACACATACAAACAGTGAGTCACTCATTCATGCACCTATGCACTACGTAATACCCCCCACCAAACCATGCAGACACTCAGACTGATACTCAAAAATCCAACTTATAACCTATATAGACACCCATGTAGCTACTCACCAACCCATGCAGCCACTTATACACAAAGTGAGAGACTGATACAGATATTTACATATTTAAACATTACTCACTAAGCCATGTATTCACTATGATACACTTAATCATTCAGTTACACAATCAATTTTTCAAAAACAAATCATCCATTTAGACACTTATATACCCATTTATTCTTCCATCGACCTTGAGATATACATATATAAAACATATTTAATTTTCAGAAAAACATACATTCACTGGATGATGTCATCAGTGATGTCATCAGTGATGTTATTTGAGATGTCATCAGTGATGTCATGAGTGATGTCACTGACCATGTCATGAGTGATGTAATATGTGACGTCATCAGCAGTGCATTGCGGGCACGCGAGTTATAGTTAGCTGAACTAACTATAACGGGGGAATTTCAATGGTTTTGTACAAGTGAAAAGTCCAGCTAACTATAACACCCCTGAAACCTATGGTTTTTTCAGTGAATATATATATATATATATATATATATATATATATATATATATATATATATATATATATATAAGCCACAATCCTGAAACGATCCCAGTCACGGTCGCAAAATCAGTAGGGACCACAATGTGAAAAAAGTTTTTTCTTTTTATTGTCGCAGATTACAAAGATGCCTGTGCAAAGTCTTTTCAAAGCAAGTGCCCAGCCTGACGCGTTTCGACTGCCCGACGGCAGTCTTGATCACATGACGTGCTGGACCTATCAGTGCAAATATATAGTGAAACTTAAAATAGCACATAATCACATGATACTTCTGATACGATTGGTTTTAAAGATACTGTGCAAATCTAGTTAAAGGGCCACCAACTCCAATACAAAATAGTAAAACGAATGACACAGAAATTTAATACAAGCTTTTCTCAATCTGATATGCAGAAAAGAAACTGATAGCATAGTGCTCCTTTTCAATGCAATGTTCAAGGAATAATCAGCTCATTAATTCCGATTTATCTTGGGAAATGAGTAATTACTAAATGTTCAACATAGTGTTCTAATTTAGTTTCAATTGACTTACATCTCCCATTCGTAAAAATGATACTACAAATATCGATGTTTGGCCTCTCTAATTTCTTTAACACTGACACTAAATATTTTTTACGTCTCAATTAATCAATACATCATTATGTGCAAAAAAATGCAAGCAAAGTGCAATTGTGAAAGTGCAAAAAATAAATATTCACACAAAACAAAATGGATTACATATAGCAGCATATATACAGAAGCCCTTCAAATTCTTTCTTTGTATTGAGTCTCATAATGTATTTTGCATTCACATAGCGTCATGTTCCTTTTTCAAGACTTTGTAATTGGATGTATCTAATGAAAAAAGAGAAATAATACATTTCTTATAAAATAAGGTAAGGTAACCCTTATCTAATACTTATAGCAGCACAATAATTAAGTTACATATTTAATTTTGTCTGAAGTTAACCTTAGTATGCAGATAAATTAGCCGGCAAAAATCTCTAAAACTCAATAAAATCTAAAATTCAGATAAAATTAAGTAAAATGAGAAATTCACCGAAAAAAATCATCAATATTTTTATAAGGAATACAAATATGAACAAACAACATAAATATAGCAGCTATTAATCTTTTAAAAAATTATTAAAGTGCCAATACAAATATTTGATAAGGATAAAATCTCAAAACTAAAAATCGGCAATATCCTCCACCATAACCAGTTAAAATCCAGATAAAACCAGACTAAACAACCAGCCATAGGAGACGAATAAAAACCCATTTAAAAAGCCTAAGTGAGATCCATCATAAATAGTTGTTATCATCCTTTAAACCTATAAAAAAATTTGCAAATCATCACTGTTGTTAAGACCATTTGGCATTTTTGAATCAAGTAGCATAATAAATTCAGATTCTACTTGTCTTAGTATTTTTTCTCTATTGCCCCCTCTGAAATTTTTGGGCACTGAACTGATAACAAAGTACTTAAGATCATTGAGGTTGTTATTATGAACAAGTTTCAGATGCCTCGCTACTCGATAGTTGGGATCAGAATTGACCACCGCTCTAAGATGTTGTAATATCCGGTTAAAAACCTGCAATTTTGTACTTCCTACGTATAATAAATGGCAAGTACATTCTAAAACATATATAGCATAATCTGTTCTGCAGGTATAGTGTCCTTGTATTTTAACCGGTTCTGAACTAAAAGCTGTGATATATTCTGAAGTATTTTTTCCAAACTTGCATGAACTACATTTAAAGAATCCTGATCTTGCTGATAGCCAGATATTAGAGGCTATAACCTCAGGACTGTTTTTTACAAGTGCATCCCTCATTGAGGGGGCTCTTCTAAAAGTTAAATGCGGAAGTTCTGGCAAGATCCGTGACATTGTAATGTCTGACCGAACAATTGACCAATTTTTGTATAAGATCTTGCGAACCTTTCTCTCTCTTTTTCATGTCTTATATTGTCTACTGGCTCAATAGTGGTCGTATCATAGTCACCTTCAATTTGCACAAGTGTTGTTGGAATCTCAAAAATTCTAGAAGAGTAACCAATATCATTAGTACTGTTTGCTTTATCTAGTGCGTTGGTCAACTCTATAGCTTTATATCCTCTGTTTAAAAATCTCTTAAAGGCTTCTGTCTGGCAATCTTCTAGATCATCATCATGGCTACAGATGCGTTTAATTCTCAAAAATTCACCGTAGTGAATGCTTCGTATAAGGTGCTTAGGATGTGCACTACCAGCATGAAGTATGGAATTCCCAGCCGTTAACTTTCTGTGTAATCTGGTATGGATTTTGTTTTCTCTTATATAGATTTCCACATCCAAAAATTGCACTTTTTCTTTACTCATATCCGATGTGAATTTCAAATTTAGTGTATTTTCATTTATGTCTTTTACAAAGTTTTCTGCTGTTTCTAGGGAACCCTTCCAAATCAAGCAAACGTCATCTATGAATCTCCACCAGTGAAGAACATGCTGATCAAAAATATTTTTGTGGGTGGCCCTCAGTACATGCTCCTCCCACCAGCCCACGTGTAAACACGCGTAGCTAGGGGAAAAGCATGCTCCCATAGCCACTCCGCGTAACTGTTGAAATATTTCCTTGTTAAATAAGAAGTAATTACGGGTTAAACAGATCTCTATCATTTCAACCAACATCTTATTATGTTCATACATATGTATACTTATTTTATCCAAATAGTAACGTATTGCATTGATGCCATCACTGTGGTGAATACTGGTGTACAGCGAACTAATATCCCTCACTATTAATAAACAATCTTCATCCAATGTAACTGTTTTTAATTTAGATAGAAAATGTCCAGTGTCCCTGATAAATGATGGCAAATTCTCAACAAATTCATGCAAGAATTGGTCAACATACTTTGACATAGCCTCCAACAAACTTTTCTGAGCCGAAATAATCGGCCTACCTGGGACTTGTACCACATTCTTATATATTTTCGGAATAAAGTATAAGAAGGGAGTCATAGCATGTTCATTTTTTAGAAAGCTGTACTCATTTTTGGATAGTAGACCCACACGTTTCCACCGTACCAATTCACTGAAGACATATTCCTTATTAAGTCTTAAATCTTGGCAACTGGCTTTTCGATAACAGTTAATATCGTTAAGATGCAACTCAGCTTCTTCCAAATACATAACTCTCGGCCATAAAACAATGTTCCCACCTTTATCAGCTTTATTAATGATGACTTCTGTGTGTTGTAATTTCTGAATGAGTTTCGTATATTGGATTTCAGAATGTTTTTGTTGTCTATTTTGTTGCATAACCTCCCGATTTAACTTCTTTAAATCCTCTATCATGCAGTCGCTAAATACATTGATTGCATCCCTTGGCATCAATGGTATAAAGGAAGATGGAGGTCTGAATGGCTGGTAATTGATGTATTACAAACTATGCCAGCTTCCAAAAGCTTTGCTTGTGTTGAAATTCCCTGTGTCTCATTAAGATCTGCCAAATCTTGTGCTGCTACCAGAGTGCCAACATCTGCCGCTTGAAGATAGGAACATAATCTATGTGTGTCTTTACTTTGTGATGCCTTATTCACCGCTTTTTTGAGTTGAAAATGCTTTCTAAGTTTCAGTTTGCGAATGAATTTAAAAACATCTACTCTTGTTTGAGTATATTTGAAACAACTCATAGGACAATATGAAAAACCTAAAGCCAATAATTGGTTTTCTGCCATTGATAATGTAATGTTCGACAAATTGATCACTGTATTGTCACCCATATCATTTGGTACCTGGTTTATTTGTTTCTGTTGAAGTTCTTCCTGCCTCTGCCTCTGAAGTTTGATTTTCCGCCTCTGTTTTCTCCGATGGTTTCTTCTAGACCTGGTTTCAGCGCCTGATTGCGTGGCCTGAGAGTTTGCCGGCGGTCCTCCACTAAAAAAGAAAGCTCTTCTCCTGGTGCAAGATTGGTCGGTGCTCGGGGTACATTTTATCCTACCCCCTCATCAGAATCAAAGCTAATACTATCAACGCTGCTGGTTTCTACAGAGGAAACATTCCCATTAGCTTGTGCGCCCGAAGCAATTGCATTATTTTTATTGCCTTCATTAATCAGCGCTCGGCGTTTAATATTATCAAATTTTCTAGAGAAAGTGAAGACACGCCCAGTCTCGTAGACTCGTTTGTCGCGTGCGAATTTATATATCTTTCTCTCTTTTATGGTTTCCTCATGCTTTTTTAATTTTACTGTGATTTCTTCCCTTCCTTTTTTGATTTGTTCTTTATGCTAATTTTTTTCCAACAACGCATTTACATCTTCGCTTTCTTTGAGAATTCCCACTCGATCAATTTCAGCGTATTTAATTAATATTGACACCATGTTCATCGAGGCATCTAAGTTGTTAGTAGCCCACTCCTTCAACATCATCGGATTTGGATTTTCAAAAGAAGGGGCAAGCATCACCCTTAGACCTCGTGGAACTCTCTATATATATAGTCCTTCTTTTGATAAAACATGCGACATAGCAGCAAAGTTTTAAGACTAAAAGAAACTCGAGGTGAGTCAGAAGTTCAGTGATGGCCAGACCTCCGAGACAATGGCCCTGACGTTTGGGGGCCGCCGGACTGTTCACCGTGCTCAGCCTGTGGGGACCTATCCTTCAATATTATACGGGTATGGTAAACAAATTTCCCAAAGTTAGCCATATACTTCACAATGTCCAGAGTGTAAAGTTGTTGGACAGCCTCTTTTGATGTGCAGATGCCCAATTGGAGATAAATGGGTCTGAGATGGATTCTGCGAAGTAGCCGCAGGGCAGCAGAGTAAGAGGTGATCCAGGGACTCTCTTTTATAATTGCAGAGACGACACTCCGTGATTCCCAGCCATGCTTTCCCAGATGGATATAGTTCTTTTAGGGGTAGCAGATGTAATCTGGCTGCAAGGATCCGATGTAATGCTTCTCTCCCACGGGCTGCGTGAGGTGGAGCTTGTGGCTAGGCAGTACGTGAGGGAGACTTTAGGTTTCAAGGAAGTTCCTGGCTGCCAAGGATTCCATGTCCAGAGTGCGAGAGCGTAATCGTAATTGTTTTTTTATTATTCTTTTGATGATAGCGTAGTTGATTATACTAGGATCCCAGTTCTCTATGGCAAGTTGCAGAAGGCCTTTGGCTGTGGCAAGACAGGCAAACCAAGGGTTACTAGGTTGTAGAAAGATGGATTTTATGACGGCCTTCATGGTGTTCTCTGGAGCTGCCATTGTTAAATAAAAGTATTTCGTCAGGGCAGCCAGCTCTTCTAATTTTTGATGATTGAGATTGAATTCCAGACGTATCAGGATGTTTCTAGTGCAGGCTAGTAAACAAAATATCTTTTTATATGCTGTGCAGTGTATTTTTTCCAAATCCTAAGCAAACTTCCCTGGAAATGCCTGTAGTGCGTAGTTAAGGGACGGTAGTAATTTGTCCCTCAATACTCTTTGAATGGCCGTAGTTGTAGGGCTGTCTAAGATGGCATATAGTTTACAAAGGGCATAGGTGACTATCTTTCCTTTCTACTGCAGTTTATGGAGGTGGGCCCGTGGGCCACCCGTTTCACTAAACCAGGCCCCAAGGTAGTTATAGGTTTGTACGGAATCCAACGTCAGTGGACCCAACCTCCACTTTGCCAGTTTTTTGGGGGTAATGGCCAAAAATCACTATTTTGGACTTGCTTGGGTTAGCAACCAGCTTTTTTTTTGCATTTTATTCGGGGAGGCATTTTGAAGTCTTATTTTGGTATGATCCAAAAGAACCAGGTCGTCGGCATATTGCATCAGCTGGATCTTTGTGTTGCCGATCTTAGGGGTAGCTAAAGTAGCTCCGTGCAATGCTCGGCCCATGTCTGCGGTGTATAAATTAAAAAGCATTGGTGCCAGGATGCATCCCTGCTTTAGCCCTCGATCTGTAGCAATTTACTCCGTGGCAGACCCCTGGAGAGTTTGACCCTTACCCAGTTCGAGAATACAGCAATCTGATTGCTTGTAATAGAGACAGCCTAATGTTCAAGTGTGCCTATTTCTGCCAGAGGATAGTACGGTCTACCCCATCGAAGGCTGCTGAATAGTCGATGAAACAGGTGAAGAGCGTCGGGGACCGATGGGCCACCACTTGTTGAACTAAGTATGACAGGGCAGTAATGTTATCTACGGTGGAGCTCCCTGGTCTGAACCCAGTCTGGTAAAAGGGCAGAAGACCTTCAATGCAAACCCACTCAACTAGTTCCTCCAATAGTGTACTTTCATAGGCCTTGCCCTCGATGTCCAACACGGCAATCCTCCGGTAGTTCCTGGGATCAGTATTTGGCCCTGTTTTGTATATTGGTTGCAACAATGAGCCCCTCCAAGAGTCTGGGACATCCTCCAAAAGCCTACATTCTGCATAGAGCTGTGCAAGATTATTGGACCAAAAGTCTATATCCTCCCTGAAAAGGGAGCCGGGCAGTCCGTTGGGACCGGACGCTCCATTATGCCGTATCTCTTTTAGGACGGAGTGGACTACTCCCTTGCCTGGAAGAGTTGAATCAGCCAGGGATACGGAGAGCTGTGATGTTGTCGATTCCCTCCCCTAGTGTTGTGGAACTATTTGGAAGAGATTCATTCAAGTCGTCGGTGAACAGGTTTTTCCCATGATCTACTCAAATGTCCACATCGAGTGGGTTTTCTCTGTTGGAAGTCCCATGGATTAGATTATTTAAGTATTGCCAGAATTCTTATGACTTGCACGGCACCAGCAGCTCAAAGATCTTCAGCCATTTTGCCTCCGTTAGTTCGCATTTTGCCTTCCAAACCTGTTGGGAATGGGTCTTTGCCACTTATTCAAGTTGCCTTTTGGCAGACCCTGACCCAGATTTTTGTTACTCCCTACGTTTGGTGTTTAATTGTTTGGTGCATTGCTTGATCGCTGGAACTTGACCCAGGCAATACGTTGGATTAGCTGTAGTTCTGTTGGTGGGGCTCCCTCGGAGCAACAAAGCTAGTTCAAATGCAAGATTGTCCCATTCACCTATGAGGCCCCAGTTGTTTGAGCCGGTATGCCAGCGGATCCATGTCGATTTCCATGTGATTAATTTTTTTTTGATTGACGTCTGCCCCCATTTAATTCTTTTAAGGAGCCTATGCTGTTCTTCACCCTTGGACACGCCAATGCAGCGGAGAGTATGATGGGATTCTGATGTGATGGTTAAATGCAGCAATAAGGTGGCATGATCGCTTAATTTAACATGTGTTTTCGTAGCCGCTCACTTAATAGAATGTAGTCTATAGTAGTCTGATTGTTGTAGGTGGGGACTTTATAGTTGGAGAATGAGTTGTTACCAAATTATAGGTCCGAAAGAGGGTATTGAATCTGCCGGTACTCCCAGAGGGGTTGCCATCAGATGAATTGACCCCTATATTGTGATTATTGAAGTCCCCAAGAATGATATGTTCCATGGATGCAAATTGTGTGAGAAAGGTTTCAATCTGTATAATCAGCCGAGTGAGCTTGTCCTTGGCACCCCGCCTGTGGGGGGTTGTAGTATACCTTTCAGAGTGCCGGCTAGGAACATGTCAGAGGGTTTCTTTATCACTGTGAAGTGTAGTTTCAGGGCATGTTTAATATATATGGAGATGCCCCCGGAGGGTCTCCCGAATAAGTTCCCTTTGATTGCGGGTTTGAAGTATTCTGCGTAGCCTGCTAATGGGATGGATGCAGTTGCCCTCATTTCTTGGGCACAGCTTAAGTCGCCCCCTTCAAGAAATGTGATCGCCGATGAGTTTTGCAGAACATTGGTCATCCCTGCGACGTTCCAAGTCATAATTCTCAAAGGTTGAACGCTAACTGATGAGCATCTATGCTGGACAGAGCCATTGCTTGGAGATGAACTGAATTTTGACGACCAAGGTGCCTTACTTGATGTGGGCCTGAGTTTTGTCAGCCAAGTTGGAAGCGACCCAGCCCCAATAGGCTGAATTTAGGGAGGGTGGTGCGCAAAAGGGGGAGAGGGATTGGAGATAAAAGTGACCTGTCTCCCCCGCACGAACCATCCACGCTGCAGTGGATATTCATGTTTGCTTGTACAAGGGTGCCTTCCCCACGGCTCGTCCCCCTCAGTATGCTCACCGTGGGCGAGTCCTTTATGGGTGCCTGTAGAAGGAATGGGTACTTCTCCTGTTCCAGCCTCAGCATTTCGATTCCCCTTTCTGCTAATTGTTCTTTTTCAATGAGAACGCTTTTGGCAGTGTCTGGCCCAAGTTACAATGGTTTGTTCCTTCCCTGGTTGTGAGGGCAAGGGAACGAATTGCACCCTGACAATGTCTCTGCTTGTGAGATGGGAAAATGTCTGTGTGTGTTTGAGGAGTGTCAGAATATTTGTTCTGTTAAAAGAGTCGAGGTTTCCCTTTGAAGTGTACAATGGGGTCATGCTTGTTTTTGCCAAGTAGCCTCCACTAGGCACTGGCGTGTTTGACCCAAAAATACAATCATTGTGGAGGGGCTTTTGTATTGTAAGAATTTTGTCCGCGTGGTTCGGCGTGGGCTGGGAAACTTGCTGGAGGCCTAGGAAGCAGAATTCAGTCCCTTGGTGTGATCTTGTAGGTTCTGTTCTAATGGGGTTGGCGTTAGACTGATGAGAATGTACTATTAATTGTCCATTGAGGTTACGCTGGCTTTTTGTTGGATTTTTACCATGTCTGAAATCCCTCTGAGTTCTGATGGAGCTTGGAGCCCCATTGGAGGGCCAGGTGGTCATGATAAACCTGATCGAAGGGCCTCTGACTAGGTCAGCCCTCGCCACACTGGCCTCCCTGTAGTTGTTTACAGTTAGGTTGGTGGGTGCTGGTGGACAGTGCTTGGTCAGTATAGGATCTGGACCTGCTGTTGCTATGTTCCGGGGGATATTGCTCCTCATCTGTCTTGAAAAGCCCCCTGTAGTGGCCTCCATATTTGAGGGCAGACTGGTTATATGCGAAGTCAATGAGGCGAGTATTGATGGAGGTTTAATGTGGGGATTCTTGCAGAATATGGGAAAAAGGGATTGATTGTTTTCCGGTTCGATTGCCCGATAGTCTCTTAGAATGATTTTTTTGTTTTTTAAGACGTTTCTTCTCCCTCCGCGTTATTGGCAGGGCAGACTGAGATACGTCCACCTGGCTTCTGGCCCCTGTGTTGTTGGGGACGAGGTCTGCTGTGTGATTACTTCCTCCCATCATTCCCTCTGGGTGTGAGGGGAGGAAGGGCCGAGTAACTGTACTTGTTAGCGATTTGTGAGATTGGATTGATTCCGGATCTTCGTTCCCGCTCTTCTTCATGCTAGCGGGGTCTGAGCGCGTTCTAATGTTGAGTTCTAATTTCTCCACCAGTGAAGAAAGTACCTTCAAAAGCGATGCCAGTTTGTCAATTAGATCTGGACACAGACATTCGGGGGAGGTAGTTGGAAGGATGCAGTTGTTATTGATTGCAGCCAACTTATCAATTTTTTTGGCCATCTCGGCGATTTTCATAGCCATGACTTGGACGGTGTCCATTTGTAGTTTTAACTTCGATTGCCAAGTTAACGTATTAATGGCGGTGGAGAGGGAAGTTCTGACTGACCTTAACAGATTGTCCTGTGCACATGAAAGTTCAAATCGCAGGAGCGATTGTGATCTGTTTAGAGAGTTACTTGTCTCCAGCTCGGGCTCGATGGATGATCCTATGGTGATACATGATCCGTCCTTGCTCTTGTGATTTGTTATGCCCTGTAACAATGCAGCGGTGGCCATATCATTTTTTTGGGTCCGGGGGTTGTCGGCTGAAATTGTTGGATGTTTATGCAGGTTACCGATGTCGTCCAGAGACCTCCCGGCTGTTGCAATGAACGAGCCCCCTACCTGGTTAGCTGCATGGTTTGATGTGTGAGCATCAAATAGAGCTGGGGAAGCTCCCAAATTTGGACTGGGATCTTATCTTCCATCTCTTGGTGGGCAGTGTGGATGTGATAGACCGGAGGGGTGGCTCCATTCCCGTTAGTTAGGGGACTGGTTCTGTTTCGTCCTCGCCTGTTTCGGTGATAGCCTTTGGGCGTTCCTCTTTTATAGTTGTCGTTGTGGGGATTTTACGCGTCACAGGTCTTGAGCGTTCCACTCGAGAGACTCTGTCTTATACTAGCTGTTACTTTCCTTAGGTTGTATACGGATATTCTCTCACGGACTACAAGATTCCGTAAGACACCAATTTTTATGCCTTTGTTCATCACTTCGGGCCATAGATTTTCACCTGAGAATTACCGGCTGCACCACAAAACACATCTACAGTACAAAAACATCAAAATGACTGACCTGGCTCATCCAAACAGGTAAAGAGAGGCCCAAACTCAGAACCACCTCTTATAACACACCCACCAAAATTTCAAACTCAGGCCCACCCACAAATGGACCAATAAAAAGGGCCCACACACACAAACCATGAGCCTTTGCAACAGACTCACTGCAGCTACAGAGCACACCCCAACAACTGCACCCATACACCTTAACATATACACCTTTACACACACTCCTTCACACAAACCCCCTCTCCACATTCACACCCACACCGTCACATTCAGACCCACACACCCACAACCATCCACACCCTCACTCCACACCATGCCCACAGACAAGAATCCAAAGTTCACAAGGGAGGAGCTGGACATCCTTGTCAACGAAGTCATCAGAGTCGAGCCAGAGCTCTTTGGAACATTGGTCAGACAGACCAGCATAGCCGAAAAATCACGCCTGTGGCAGAGGATCGTCGATAGGGTGAATGCTGTTGCGCCCATCAGAAGGACCAGGAATGAATGCCAAGCCAGGTGGTACGATCTGCGGAGAGCAGTCAAGCGCAAAATGAACGAGGACTACGCCCAGAGCAACATCACCGGAGGTGGGCTGCCCCGCAGACCGGTACATTACCATCCCTGGGAGGAGAAGTTGATGGCCCTGCTTCCGCCGGTGGGAGTACACGGAGTCAAAAGAGTTGCAGAGCCTGGTGAGTACACTAGCAACTTACGTAACATGGGGTAATGGCATCCACACCCCAACTACACAAAATGCATGCAACTACCCCCAAGCCCTCACCGGACACCACCACACTCAAAAACAACGCTCATACCACTAACATGTGTATGCCCCATTCACAAAGCAAGGCCATGCCATGTCCCAGGCTACACGATGCACAAACCCAAGACTGGATGTCCAGGATGCTGGGAGGGTGGGGCTCACAGAACACGTTGTTCAACTCAGAATCAGACACCATTGCCCTCAGCCCATATGGCCCAGGTACATACCCATGCACCATGCTCAATGCACAGGGACTGGCAAAGAACTGACAAGGTAGCTGACACTTGGCCCTGCTGTAGCCAGCACAAGGCCCTCCTGTGACCACTGTAAACTCAAACACCAACACCACAAGCTCAGATATCTAGGACAGGAACTCACACTCACTGTCATGCCAGCATGCACCACAAGGGGACAGATAGATCACCTGGGAGACCCTCAGCCAAATCACACTACACCCACCAGCAGGCCCTGTCACACACACCCCTTACACAAGCACACACCTCCGGGCAGCCAATGGATTTACCCACTCTCACAATGGACATGTGACACAACAAGATCAATCCATAGCCAAAGAAGCATCCAAGCCAAAAATCTACATGGCAAACACTCAGGAGAACATATCAATCTGTCCCCTGCAACATACCCATCCACAAGTGAACAGTGAGGGGAATGCTAGGCACATACAACTACCTGGAGGAACTGTGCCAACTTGAATATGTATGAAACATGGATGTCGCATGAAACAGCATTAACATTGTCTCTCTCTCACACACAGGGCAATGTCATGGATCTCCCCCCAACAATGGGGGAGAAGAATCACAGTCCCAGGCTCGGAAGGAACCTGATCCCACCAGCAGCGGCGCCTCTCAACACTCTGCGGATGACCACAACCCACCTGGACCCTCTGGTGTCCAAGCCCCTGCAGCACCTGCCTCAGGTACATCTGTGACAACCACCACCCCCATTCCTACCACATCCCAGGAGACACCCAGGAGACCTGCCCGCAGTGAACAACAGAGCCAGTCTGACCTGGAGGGACAAGGTTCGCCGGGCACCCAGGAGGAGGCAGACAACCCCGCAACTGCCATCCCTCAAGGGTCCCGTAGACCTGATGTGCCCACAACGGCAGGCCAGGCTCGTGTGAGCAGGGGTGGTGGGAGTGGTGGCAGGCGGGGGCGAGAACCTGACCAGCCAGCTGAAGGGACCGGTAAGTCACACATACGCAACATCATGGAGGCATACCGGCGTGACACCAGGGCCATCAGCCAGGTAGTGGAGACCCTCACAGAGATTAAGAACCAGCAGGCCGAGCAACACGCCAGTCAACAACAACAAGGAGGGATGGAGGCAAGACTGGCTGAGCTCCTGGCGGTGCAAACGGACATAAGCCGTACACTCCGTCGGATCGCCGACAACATGGCCAACCCTCCCTGTGCCACCAGGCAAAGACCAACACCAGCCACAGGGAGGGAGGAGGAGGAGGATTCATCCAACGGAGCGTCCCAAACATCGTCAAGGCCTGCATCTGAGGGTCCCGCGAGCAAGGTGGGTCGTCCACGGAAAATACCGTGAGAGGCAGCGGACCATCCATATCTCCCAGGTCACCTGGCCTGGCTCCTGGCCTTCATGCGCAACAGCAGCACCTCATCCAATGACATTCTCTGCCACATGGACTTGCTGGTCACAGTCTGACCAATGATGACAAACACTGTGTTCTGGACTCCCCCTGTGAACTTTGGATTCTAGCCACACTGTATAGCACCTATTTTCATCCACAATATACGCCTCCCACCAAGAATAAAACAAACTTTCTTTAATTAGATGTTTTAGTCCACAACATACGTGTGGGGAAATGTCAAACTATGCCTGAGTGTTGAACGAACTCCAGCCATCCATACCCTTGGATCTGAGTCCGGTACAGGACACACATGGGTCACAATGTATCATCCAATACAGGCATGGAGCACAATACTCACCCGTGATGGGCTCAAGCTGCTGAGGGGGGGCTTGCAATACTGTGCGGACAGACCAATTTGGAAGAGCATCGTAAGGTGTAGACGTCATGGCTCATGTGGAGGTGCCCGGGGAGAGAGTCCCAGGTATGTGTAGCCAGGTGGGAGAACTATGTCCTGCATGCTGGAGTGCGGTGGATGTAAAGAATGGTGGCCAGGGCAAGGTTGGATGCACAGAGTTGGCCCAACGGGGTCTTGGATGACAGACGTCCAAGGTTGGTTTGGGGTCTGCGGTTGTGGACTGCCTCCTGAGTGTGGGTGAGGAGTCTGAAGGTCATCCTGCAGCAGACAATGATCCATTGCAGCTATCTCAGGTGGACGGTGATGTGGCTGGGGCGCGGGATGTTGAAGCTGAGGTGTGCAGATGCACCCTGGATGTGGACAAGTTTTCCGGGAGTGCAGCTGTACTTGCTCCGTAGAGGGCGGGGCTGTAGTTGACACGGCTGGTGTCGTGGACCTGGGGAGTGGATCTATCTGTGGGTCATGTGCAGCATGCGGAGGGTGTTGCAGCATGAGGTACAGATGCTGGTGAGTTGCATGGCAATTGTGAGCGACGAGTCCATGATGCACACCATCTTGTGTGCGTGGCCACTGGGCGCTGGTGCAGTGCTCTGGTGGGTGGGACACAAGGAGTTGACCCAGCTGTAAGGGGACAATCCTCAGATGATTACCTCAGTCCTGTACTAGTCCAGCCTCAGGTGGATGATGTTCAGCCATTCATCAACGGACCTCATGCCTTCTTGAAGGTTGGAACTGGCAATGGCTGTGTCTTTGGTGAGGGTGAGGAGCAGCTGGCTGTCAATGGCACACGAGTTGATGATGAGGTTGTGTGCGCATGTGATGGTGGAGAGGGTGGTCATGGACACATTGAAGATTGACACACTGAGAGATGAGCCCTGGGCCATGTGCCAGATGGCACCACTGTACTACATGCTGAAGGCGTGAGTCCCACTCCCATGGCCTTGCTGGTGAGCCACTTGGTGATTTCATCCTGGTTCATCCCCTGGATACCAGTGTTGGAGATGTGTGAGCTGACAGTGTCTGATCACATCGTGCATAATGCTGTGGAGAGGTCAAGGGGGGTGTCCTCACCATTGTTGAGCAGTTGTCGGTGTTGGATGTCAATGATGACGGTTGCAGTGGGGTGGTTACTGTGGAAGACGGTCTTTTGCAGGTTGCCTGGAGCTCTTTGCATGGAGGAAGGTTGCCAGCTGCTCGTTGACTGTCTTCCTGATGACATTTGCTGGCTAGGGAAGCACGTTGAGGTTCCTTGAGAGCCAGCATTCCTGCCGTCCATTGTCTGAGAAGGGCCTGGGTCACTGCATGCCTCTATCTACAATGGAATGTGGCTAACTCCAAAGATACATACATGACGTGCTGGACAGGGGCTACAAGGATGGCGGATGATGTGGTTGAGATGTTGTGTGGGAAGGGGCCTGATGGAGATCCCCAGGGGATGTTGCACATGAGCCGGGTGTTGTATCTGCTGACGATGAAAGTCCAAAACCTGAGGGTGGTTGGTCCCGCGTATAATAGTGCATTCTGCCTCTGTGTACCAAGGCTTGCGTGTATGTCCATGAGCTTGCAGTGGTAGGAAGCTGCAAGGGATTGGCTCAGCCTTGCAAGGGTGTGGTGTCTTTTGGATGGAGAGCTGATGTCAGTGCACTCACGATGCTGATGAGCTCTTTGATGTTGTGCTGTTTTTTGTCCTCCTCCCCATCTGAAGGATCTCCAATTGTCCTTGCTGATGATATGGTGATGGCTGTGTGAGCCGTTTTCCAGGGTTGTAAGGCCACTGATGGGTATTTGTGTTGCATGCTGTGCACAAGAGTCCTGCTAGACGTGTATGAGTCCAGTAGGTCTGCCTTGACCCAGGTGGCTTAATTGTTGATGTGCATCACAGGAAAGTCCGTCAACGTGGCTAGATTGTTGGATCAGTTGCTGATCCAGTGAGTGAGGTTGCAGGGTGTGGCGGTGGTGTTGGCTCCAGTGTCCCACACAGCATGTCTGTGTTGACTTACATCAAGCATCTTTGGGATATTGGTAGCGGGGTGTATGGCAGTGGGTTGCCTGTCGGAGACGTGGATGCTAATGTGGATGGACCAATGATGGCTGCTGGTGTTGTTCTCATCCAGCCAGAAGTTCCTGGCCAACTGCCACATGTATCCCGTGGATGTGAGGGCGTGCGTGACGATGGACATGTTGATGGCTTTGCGGAATTGTGGATGTAGGGCTGGAGATCTGTAGATGAGTGTTACTCTGATGGTTTGCAGGGGGTTTGTGCCATACCGGATTTGTGACCCTGAGTGCGTACTTGGGAATAGATATCAATTCATCCTCTGGGATTGTTAGTGCCGTCCCTGCCAGTGCTCTTGTATCCGTCTGAGATGGCAATGAAGAAGTTGTGTGCTGAGGATGCTTTCATCCAGGTCACTTCCATGATGGTGATGTGTGGGCCTGTTGTGTTGAGGAGGTAACAGAGTCCAATGGCGTGCTGTTTGACGGAGCCGGTGTGGAGTAGGAGGGACATGACCTGGTTGGTGTGACAGGGCCTGTAAGGCGGGGCAGTGCTGTGTAGGCAGTTGGAGTTGCACACTCAGCATGCAAAGGTGTCGTGTGTGCGCTTAGGGTATGCCTGAGAGCAGGCGGTAGATTTTTGCTTGGACATTGCTTGGAGGGTGGCTGCAACATGAAACTGTTGTGTGATGTGGGTCATGCAAGGATATGAGGGTCGTGCAATGTGCACGTTGCATGCGCTAACGGTCCTGCCTTTGGCACCGCCTGGCCGCAACAGTGGCACAGACAAGCTGATGACAGCCTAATGAATGGGTGGAAGGAGGAAGGGAGGACCATCTTGGAGGCGTGTGGGTTGCAGAATCCGGGAACTTGGTGGGCCCTTGGCGCAGGGCCCGCAGCAGCAGGTGGCATGTACTGGAAAGTAGGCCAAAAGTAGCACACAAAGACAAGGATGTCAGAAAGGACAACTGCAACAGGTGCATGTAAAGGAAGGAGTGTCAGGTTACTCATGGCTCACCCAGAGAAAATGGATGAACAATCACCAAAGATGACTGACACAGGATCAGGAAACAGAAGGCCGAGCTGCGCACAGGAGACACACCCTCAGCAGGCGTTGACGGCCCGTTTGGGGGAGCAACCTGACCAAATACATACACAACCATGGACTTCATGAACAATAGAGATCATTATCCATGAAGAACTGCATGCATGTTGCCGAACTACACATACACTCATATGCACAATCTTTGACAACTATGCCAGAGATGACACATGCAAAGTGGCAAGAGTCCTGCATTGACAGAGATGAGGCACTTCGGAGGGTGAGGAACACCTTTATTACTCAAGCTCACACTGAGGGAAATGCATCAATGCGAACAGACTCAGAGGTGATTTGACTGAACATGTGGGACCTACGCTGGACACCCCTTCACAACACGGATGTAGTAAATCCAAATGAACTGGCACACAAGTTAAGGGGATGAGGCAAACACCTCCTGCTGCACAAAGAGAGGCTGCAATTCCCCATTGAGCCCGTCATGGGATGTCCCACACTATGTCCACCCGTAGCATTCCGTATGTTTCAGAGGGAAGTTTTACACACATTGATGCCTTCATCAGAATCCTAAATCCATTACAGATGACTGTCACGAAGGGTGACTGTCAATTCATGGGAGTCATGCTACATGTTATGTGCCCCATGGTGAGTCAACATGTATGCATGGTAACACAACATGCACAGAGGCAGTCCCCACACATTCCAAACACGTACCACCCCCAAAATGCCTTGCTGCAATCCTTACCCAAAATGAAATTTCCCCATGTCCGTGCATGGAACGCTGATTCAGCACACGTTGCAATACTCATGAGGAATAGCAGGAGGACAACGATGACACGAGCAGACAACATGCGCAAGAACCTGGGAATGACAGAAACACAAGAAGTCAGCGAAAAGATTTTTTCTCTGCATACATGGACATTTACTAAACAGGAACAATGTTCTCCCCATGCTAATTTAAAAGAAACTGTCCCTGCTAAAATGTGTGGAATGACATCATCACTCGAGTCACACATCAGAACACAGATCTAAGTCACTTAGCATACAGTCAGCTGGACACACACATTGCAACACATGCCACCCAAGCCTCCAAGCATGCACACTCAGACACAGTGACTCACCATTATGAGAAGAAGTTGCGTATGAGCTGACTCCGGACATCCTCCTCCTCCTCCTCCTCATCACTTGCCTCGTGACCAAGCCCTTCATCCTCCATGGGTGGATGCTCCTGCTCATCCTGCTCCAGGATGAGTGGCACTGCCTTCTCCACTGCCATGTTGTGCAGCATACAGCACACAATGAAGATTTTGTAGACCTTCGCCGGTGCATATGGGAGGGACCCACCTGTCTTGTGAAGGCACCGGAATCGGCTCTTCAGGAGCCCAAACGTCCTCTCAATCACTCGCCTGGTCTGCCCGTGTGCATTGTTGTACCGGTAATCTGCAGCTGACCTTGGGTTGCGGAGAGGCGTCATCAGCCATGGCATGTTGGGATAGCCAGAGTCCCTACATGGAAACATCATGTAAATAAGTGGGTCACGAGATGCCGTGACACACAGGACAAACAGAGTATACCCACCAACAAGACATGCTCATTTGTTGTGCAGCCACAGCATCATTTGTGGCACCCTGCTATGCCTCATGATGTAGGCATCGTGTGCTGACCCTAGAAAAAGTGCACAGGCATGGGAAATCAGCATGTTAGCAAGACACACCACAAGGGCATTTATAGAGTGGTAATGTTTACGGTTGCGATAGGCTACCTCCTGTGCCTGTGGTGGTACCAAAGCCACATGTGTCCCATCAATGGACCCAATGACATGGGGCATCCCTCCCAGGGTATAGAAATCAACCTTGACACCTGTCAACTCCTCAGGAGTCGGAAAATGGATGAATTCATCAAGGTGCTCCAACATGGCTGCTAAAACATCACGCAGGACACGGCTGAACATGGTCTGTGACATGCCACCAACATCAGCTATGGTGAAATGAAACGTACCTGTGGCAAATAAATGTAGGGCTGCCATCACCTTCATCTTGGGGGTCAGCGCAGTGGGATACCTGTGTCGTGGTTGGAGGTGTGGTGCCACCTTGGCGGTCAAGTTCTCAATCAACTGTTGAGTGAATCGGTAACGTCGGATGCGGCCACGTTCCCTCATGGCACCCAAGTCTGGCATTGTTCGGGGGACAGGCGGTGCCCTGCAGAAATTTGTGATGAATGACGAGGATTGAGAGCATAACAACATCAATGTCAATGAACACATCTGCTAAATACAGAGTCTGGTGTGTGCAATACATCCAGGACACATATGCTAGCTTGGTGATACTCCTACGAAAAGCCAGATACACCCGTTGATTGTCAAGTCTATATGACATGCCGTGAAATAAGCTTGAGGCCAGTCTGAGTGAACAGCCAGAGACATCACAGGAGTGACATACATCCACATAGCTGCATTTGAAGGATGTCATCTCATACAGACAGCTGATGGCAATCTAGACGCACAGGTCACAGGGAAACTCATATGTACAGATCACACACATTGCCATGAAGGGGTACACGTGAAAACAGAAAACACAGACATTGAGATGACGCAGATATGTCCTGAGGTGAAAATATCATGTCCCATGCATACAGACCCTGCTTACGTGGGAATCCACATGTGGCATGGTGTGCGTAGATGTGTGCCATGCCCATCTCCACACAGACACATGTTGGATGCAGCAACAGCAGATGTAGTTGACAGAACAGTAACAGCAAACTCATGGGAACACATGACACACACATGACATAGTCACATCGGGGCATAGTGATTGTGAAATGTCAGTTGTTAGTGTCCATGTCCCTGGCATCAGGGGTCAGTTGCAGGTGGTGGTGGTGACTGTGCCATACCAGTGATGCTGTGCTTGACACGTTTGTACTACAGGCACACATGTGCAAAGTGTGAAGGGGAAGTGTGCCACATAGTGCCCCATCACACATGACATGTGTACACAGGTCATCACACATCAATTGTGCAACTACATGAGGAGACATGTGCAATATCACTGCCTGACACACCTAGGCCCTGCACATGAAAGTCTGCAATGACAATGACTTGATGTACAGCCTTGTGCTAGTCGGAGACCTCCATTCCTTTCGTGTGCGCCTCCTATCACCAGTGTAAGCGTGTGAAACGCACCATACACACGCTCTGAGAGTGTATGTACGGTCCGTATCACTATAGTAGTGGTGCCATAGGAGTACGCATGGTACGGACCGTACACATGCGCGTACTCCTACGGCACCACTACCACAGTGATACGGACCGTACACACGCTCTCAGAGCGTATGTGCGGTCCGTATAACTATAGTAGTGGTGCCGTAGGAGTACGCGTGGTACGGACCGTACACACGCGCGTACTCCTACGGCACCACTACCTCAGTGATACGGACCGTACACACGCTCTCAGAGCGTATGTACGGTCCGTATCACTATAGTAGTGGTGCTGTAGGAGTACGCGTGGTACGGACCATACATACGGTCTGAGAGCGTGTGTACGGTCCGTCTCACTATAGTGGTGGTGCCGTAGGAGTACGCGTGGTGTGGACCGTACATACACTCTGAGAGCGTGTGTACGGACCGTATCACTATAGTAGTGGTGCCGTAGGAGTACGCATGGTACGGACCGTACACACACGTGTATTCCTACGCCACCACTACCACAGTGATACGGACCGTACACATGCTCTCAGAGCGTATGTACGGTCCGTATCACTATAGTAGTGGTGCTGTAGGAGTATGCGTGGTACGGACCGTACATACACTCTGAGAGCGTGTGTACGGACCTTATCACTATAGTAGTGGTGCCGTGGGAGTATGCATGACACGGACCATACACAAACGCGTACTCCTACGGCACCACTACCACAGTGATATGGACCGTACACACGCTCTCAGAGAGTATGTACGGTCCGTATCACTATAGTAGTGGTGCCGTAGGAGTACGCGTGGTACGGACCGTACATACGCCGTCAGAGCGTGTGTACGGTCCGTATCACTATAGTCGTGGTGCCGTAGAAGTACGCGTGGTACGGACCGTACGCACGCGCGTACTCCTACGGCACCACTACTATAGTGATAAGGACCGTACACAGCCTCTCAGAGCATGTGTACGGTCCGTATCACTATTGTAGTGGTGCCGTACGTGTACGGGTACGTGTGAAACGCACCGTACATGTTTTTGGGATTCAAAAATTACATAGGGGACAAGTAGTAGGCCCAAAATGCATGCTGGTTGTCATGGATACAGAGGTTTCAGTTGCAATGTGGCCATCATGTGGCCTTGAAAAGTCAGTTGGGCCAAAAATTACAATGTTGCAAACTGGTGTTTGCCTTGCTATGATGCTCAAAATTTGAACCATGCAAATTCGTGTCATTGGTGTATGTTTAAAGGGATTGGAGGAAACGTAGGATGCAAATGAGTCTGACCAATCACTCTGCACTCCTGTAAATGAAAGCCCCCAGCAAGACAGATATAAGTCAGCCAGAACCCATGAGAGGGCACTTGCCTGCACAACTTTCCTGTCGACCACACTGCTGCTGTCTGTGCTTCCTCTGGCACCATGTCGCGGACTGTGGAGAGGGCCCGGCCATTCACCGTGGAGGAGAATGAGGCCCTGCTGAATGTTCTCCTCCCACAGTACCCCAGCCTGTATAGGAGACCAGGGGAGCAGGTGAGTGCTGACCCCACTACCTTTGACTGTGCACCTGTTTCGTGGCTGTCACTTCTGGCATTGTGTCCAGGTGTGACAGACATGCAATGAGGTTTAGAGTGGGTCCCAGGGGGGGAAAGTCATATGTCTGTCATGCAGAGCATGAAGTAATTCCTGTGTGCACTCCTCACTTTCATTGTGCTTACTGTGACATTCACTGCATAGTGCATGACACATTCAGCCTGGCAAATCCTGGGTGGCATTTTTTGGCTATTGTCCTGAGGTGATTCAGTGGTCCCCCCGGTGTGACAGGTGACTGTACCCACAGATGTGTATGAGTTGAGGGGAGCGGTGGTGAGAGTGTCCAAGTGATGTGTACGCCCTCCTGGACATTGATGTGTGTGAAGGTTCCTTGTCATGTGGGTGAGTGTCTATGTGAAGTGTTGCACCACAGCTGCATGGAGGAGGCAACAGCTCTAACCATCTGATGTGAGGAGTAAGCCGTGCTGTGTGTCTGACTTGCTGGGCTAGCCCGACACCTGTGACACCCCACAGGCAAGTGGCACATGTGCAGAGTGAGGTATGTATCCGCTGTAGCCAATGGCAGGTGATTGATCTGTGCCTGTGTGTGTCTGTGTACTCTGCTGAGGTTGCGTCAGTGGGCTGGGGCATATAACTGCTTTGAGGTGCTGTCCATCAGCCTGGTGTTGCATGTGATGCACAGTGTGTGCCATGATCAGGGAGTGTGTCGCACCACTCCTGCCACCTGTGTAGTTTCAATGCCATGTAGTGCATTGGGGCTTCCACAGAGGCCAATGTCGATATGAGTAAGATGGGATTCCTTGGCAGCATCCTATGCCCTGTTCAACATATCATCGATTTTCAAATGTGTGTCTCTGTGACATGGAGCAGGTGTAGTGATGTTGTCTCACTTTGTCATCCTCACAGGTTACTGCCTATGAGAAAGGGGTGATTTGGAAGCGGATCGTCAGGGCCGTGAGAGTGACGGGGTCGCAGTCGGCGCCTAGCCCAAGTCAGAAAACAGTGGCAGGACAGCCGGTGCTGGACCCGGCGGATCGCCTGGGTCTAGCTGGGGCTCTCACCTCCACGCCCCCATGGCGGGCACCGACGCCTGATCACCCACATAATGCGTGTCCTGGCGGTGGTGTTCCCTGACCTGGATAGGCAGTTACAGGAGGGACAGCAGCAAGGAGGGGGTAGGTACCTGTCTGTTTTTTTGTGTTGTGTGTCCCCAGCTTTTGGAAGTGCTCTGTAGCCTGGATACACTGCCAGGGTTTTTATGTGCAGTGCATATTCTGTTCCCCAAAGTCAACCGGTGCTCTTATTCATCCCTTTCCCTGCTTGACATGTGTCCCCTGGTCTGTGTGTAATCACAATTGCACATGGTCATCAAGCCTGCCAGTTGATCTAAGTGCACATTGCTTTCAGCATCATGTGGAAGGGTGGTCTGTGACATGTGTTGGTACTTTGCCTGTGCCCTGTTCTGTTCACTCTGTTGGGGGTACATATTTGTTGGCACTGATGATGAGTCTCAACATGGGAATGTGAGGTTTCAAATGTACACCCTTGCAGCATGCATGACCAATGTTGTGGCCTCAGACATGATGTGCATGAGTGGGAGATATGCATAGTGCCAGGACGGTTGCTCATGTTACAGTCAGATCATTCCAGGAACAAGGAGCAGTGTGCCCACTACAGTCCCCTGAGACACCCTTGCCTCGTAATCATGTGTGTCATCCAACACTGTGTCCATTCTCAGTGTGTTCAGCATATGTTTGCCTCTGTGGCATTGTTCCCTGGCCTCATTTGTAATTATCCAAAGTGTGCTAACATGTGTCCAATGGACAGGGAGACCCCATTTGGCTTGTGCATACTCACACTGGGCAGTGCCTGTGTGTCTATTCACAACTATCTGTCAATCGTTTTTTGTCACAAATATGTGTTGGCAGCCTCACAAGGTGATGTGGAGTACATTTGGGAAGTCTTGCTGCACATTTTAGTAAAGCCTGATTAAGAGGTGTCACTTCTTGATCTGTCTCAATCACATTGTCTCGGGTATGGGGGATTTGTGCGGGCGAGGCCTACATGGCCAGACCTTATGTCTCCTTGCCAGGTCTGACCTGTGTGTGATAATTAGCTGGACAGAGACTCAACGTGCAGTGTCCCAGTGATGTTGTGCAGGGTTTAATGTTTGTGATTTGCAGCATGTGTCAATTGTTTGGATACATGATTCCTGCTCATTCATGTTTTGCACCAGTGTGTGGTCAAGTTGCAACATAGTTCGGTCTTTGTGTGCTGACATCTGTGTGGACATTCTGGCTTGCCATGGGGGTGTCTCCTCAGTGCAGGTATGCCTATTTACAACACAATAGCAGGCCCATTAGCTCATGCATTGTCCTGTGTTTGGACATGTGTGCCACTCCACATGACAGATGTGTTGGCATCTGTGTCATCAGGTAACGGATGGCCATGTGACAACTGACATAATTCAAGTTGTTAGTCACAAGGTATTGTACCTTGCCACTCACAACACTTGTCAACAGGTCTTCATGTTTTCTATGCTTTAGTTTGATGTTTTGTTGTTAAGAACTATCATGTGCCTGCATGACAGATTTCTCCCAAGGAAGTGCACACCAAACCACCTTTACACTTTCAGGGAACACACTGGCACAATTTTAAAGAAGGCACTGTTCTAATGGGACTTTTTTTCTGATTATACATCTACATGGTCCCCCAGTGTTGTGGAAATTGTGTAGGTCGTTTGTTGTTGGTGATACCAACTTACGAGTGTCAAGTCATCAAGCCCTCCGTGGGCCCATGTATATGTACTTGCTGCAACTAGATTTCTTACTAACAGTGGCTTCTTTAAAGAAGGCTGGCAGCTTCTTCAATGACTGGGCACATGTAGTTTTGTGTGCACCTCCTTGGGCGCCATCTGTTATGAAGGCACATGTGTGTTCTATTCACAAAATGGCACATTCCCACATTCTGACCATGTTGATTGTGTCAAGTATTGTGATTCCCAAGGGACCAAGTTTTTTTAGTTTTGTGTTCCACAGTACTTACAGGTCTCTGAGTGTAGGGACACCTTTGGTATTGAGGTGTGTTACTGTAGTGAAGATCGTTATCTATATATGTACAATGCTAAGTTAGCACAACCGCGTTAGATGTTAGAAAGCCATCTTGCCGCTTTTGCTGCTTTTGCACACGACACTGTAGTCACATGTTATTAAATTGAGAAATGCTTACTCGACTTTGCTTCACATGAGAACTGTCCGTTGTTCACATCCAAAACAGTGAGCTGCGACCTTGGTCTGTACACAGTGTAAAGAAACAGTCTGGGTCGCTAGACGGTGCATGTTGTTGGGTTCAGGTTGATAGGCCCACTATTTTAGCCATAACACGCACGCAGCTGCAAATGCCTGAAAGTCGGGTGCTTTTAATATTGCAGTGTTACATGTTTTCAATACATTCGGAAGAAGAGCTTTCCCAGGAGCAGAGCCTAGCTGATCCTGTGATGTGATCTCACTGAGCTGATCTTTACGGTATGGGGTTCCCCATTCAAGCCTAGAGACCTTTTACTAGTCTAATAAAAATACTATTAGTTTGCTAGAGAAAGGAAGGTGGCTTAGATCCACTGTCATTTTAGTAGGATTACTCCTTTCATTTTCTATGGTATTGTAACTATGCTGATGGTTTTGATTTTAATCGTTTGTCTGCTTATGTTAGCCAAACTGCTGCATCTTAGGACACGAGGTTTATAAAATAAACTCTTTAAACTTTTACCGTGTCTCTGTTTATTCTGTTGTGGACTGATATGAGAATAATTACGAACAGGTATTTCTGATTCCCACCACTCCTGAGAAATACACTAAGTTGCTTGTTCTGGGTTGTCTATACATTGGGACCGCCGAGCTAAACCTCGTATAACGAATGGGACACTGATGCTGGTCGGATAAGGGGTTCTGGGTTCTGAGGTGAGTTTTTGGTACACCACAATTCACTGAGGACCTGGGTTCCTGTGTATAGTTCTGTGCATACGCAGAATCCCTGCAACATGGCGCACCTAACGTTTGGTCTATTGATTTGAAACGCCTTAGTAGTGCTTGTATTAGTCCACAACACCCTCACTCTGGTTTCCGGATAACGGGAGTGACGGTTTGACCTACCTGTGTTTCAACTAATAGGTTCAATCAAGCTTGATCATCAAAAAGGTTATTTTTTCTGAACCCCAGTGCTACTGTTGATATCGTTGATACTCTTTAGTGTGTCCTGATGGCGGTTGACATAGCCGCGCATAGCCGTGCACCTCTGCGCCGTCATTTGACGACGTATGGGGTGCCGGATGATGGGATGGCTGTAATTTTTGTGGTAAGCGCTGATGCGTCATACCCGTATGAGTTGTTATACTCATGGGTGACTTTTCCGGCGGTAGATGACGATGATACGTTTCATACCTATACTGCCACACAGCTGCCTGCGGTCTATACCCCATATAGGACACAAGAAATTCCAATCACTGCCTGGCAGCATACTATTTGGTTTAATGGCGCCCTTCCCCATTCGGTTGCACCGGTGAGAATGGGCCCGTTGTCTATTGCACGGGCCACATGGCCGGTGCTGGCCGGCTTTACTCCTCATCCCCGCTATCTCACGGTGGCGGTGGCTGAGTTGCGGGTACTACACACAGCCCTGATTACATTCCATAGGGCTTTAGTGCAGTACGTGTCACGCAACGTGCAGGTGGGGGCACCTGCTGTTGCGGGACAACCTACGGACCACCACGCGGTGGTTATTAGTCCTGTTATGGTTAATTCGGTGGCCGGCAAGCGCCCCCAAAGTAAGGATGAATTTCCTTATTGGCTTGCTGAGAAATTTGACCAACTGGAAGCGGTTTTTCCAAATACAACTCCTGTGGAGAAACACAGGATCCTCACCATTACTTTGCCTAAAGACCTGGTCCCGGATATGGCCGATTGTGACAACTGGGGTAAGGTCTTTGCCGCGACCTATTCGAAGTGCTACGGCACTCCGTCTATGTCTGTGCTACCAACCGTCATCAAAAAGGTTCAGGAGAATCATGGTGCGGAGGCTGCTATTGAATTGGGAATGAGGCTTGTCGACAGCTTCGATGTGGTATGCTCCATGGTAATGGGCAACCTCAAAGGAGATGCCATGCAGTTCCAAGTTGCGAATATGATGGACCGCGTGGATGACGCCGACAAGCCCAAAGAGTTCGCTAAAGTAATTGCGAAGGCATATAGGACCGTGGGTCGTTGTGCCTTGGGTGTAAAACCGACTGTGGTAATTCCTGATATAGTACAGCAAATTAAGGTGAGCTCGTCTACAAAAGACGAACGCCCCAACTTTCCTAAGCAAAGTTGGAGAGCAAAGAAACAGGGGAAACAGCAACAGAAACAGGGGTCACGTCCTGCCTCACCGGTACAGTCGTCTCCCGAACGCACATATGATCTGCGCGATCGATCTCGTATTAAGTCACCTGATAGATTTCAGGTTTCTGAACAACGCTCTCCTCGTTCTTCACAGGAAACATCGGCTTCACAATCCGGTGGCGGAGACCGTGGGAAAGGGAGGGGTGCCCAAAGTCGTGAGCAGCCCCGCCAGTCGGACGGCAAAGGCAAGCAGGACGAATCTGCACGACAACGACCCCCGTGTCAGAAGAAGAAAGTTGCTCAGCTGACAGCGAGGTATGCCTCAGATGGTACGGACGCAGCTTCAGAACCTGACATGGGCGCTAACGCTGCTAGACAGCGCGGCGGAAGTTACAGTAGTGCGACAAGCACTGCGTCCATATCTGGTGGCGACAGCAACTGATATATTCGTGAATATTGAAACTGCTGATACTCGGGTGTCTCCCCCGATAGACTGTATAATATAGTCATTCAAATTGAAGGTGACCCACAACGTACAATTCAAGGTTTTTTTTGGGATCATCGGACCACCTCCTATGATATTCTGTTGGCGGCGGCAGATTGGCCCCCGGCTTTCGTTTTAGATGCTCCTAGAGGGGAGGACGTAATCCTCCCGTCCTTTGCACACACAGTGCCGAAGGTCCAAGCTAAAATTACGCCGAGGAATAGGCTCAGGTGCTAGCACCTGCGTTATATCGAAATCAGGTTGGCTGGGATAAATTGTCTCCCGGCCATGAGATTCCATTGCGGACTACGCCCCAACCTCAACCCCAATACCCCATGAGTCGCGAAGCTAGACCTCAGGTCACGACAATCCTTGAACAATTGGAATATCAAGGAGTAATCGAAACATCTGTGTCACCTATGAATAATCCTTTGTTCACTGTGACGAAGCCTGATGAGTCGTACCGCCTAGTTTTGGATTACCGGCACCTAAACTCTCATTGCCGGACATGTGCAGTACAAAATACCCACAGTTCGGCTCTCGTCGATAGTCCCATGAGAAAAAGGTTTAAAACCACACTTGACATTTCCAATGGCTTTTACAGCCATAACCTTTCCTCTCTTAGTAGTGAGTGGACGGTGTTCACCTCAGGTGGCAAACAAAAACAATTCAAAAGATTACCAGGGGGCTATAAGAACAGCCCTGGAGTCTTTGCCGCTCGCGTGGTCTCTCTGTTAGAGGGCATAGACCCTGATGCGTACTCGTATGTGGATGATATTTATCTCACAGATGACGAGTTGGAAGCGCATCTCCGTCGCGTTGATCGCATTATTGTTTTGTTTGCAGACTTCGGGTACAAATTCAACTTTGCGAAGTCTCAAATTGCGGAATATACAGTGTTGTTCTTGGGGTACAAACTCAACAATGAAGGTCGAGGATTGGCTCCGCACTTTCTAGAGAAGTGCGCATGGCTACGTGCTCCTACGTCACTGAAGAAATTACAATCTCTGTTGGACTTTCTGAATTTTGGTCGAATTTACATTCCGGATTATGCCCAGCGTATCAAGCCACTTTATGCCTTGGTACGAACTACTTTTTCCAAATCTTGTTGGCTGCTGGAGCATTCAGCTATATTGCAGTCATTGCAAGCTGATCTTCTTGCTTCTAAATACTTACTGACGCGTGATAACCACACTAACCTGGTCATAAGAATTGTGCCAGGCGCAGTGAGTTTCACATACTTAACGTTCAATGAGGGCGACAGCGTCCCCATTGCCTACAAATCTCACTTGTACACTTCGGCTGAACTGCGTTTTTCCGCTGTCGAGAAAGTTCTGACAGCAGTGCAGATGGCGATTCTGAAAGAACGAGCGCTGTCGCAAGGTAAACGCATGTTGGTGGTAACACCGTATCCTGCCCTTGAGGCAGTGACAAAGGCTAGTGTACCAAATTCTAAGGCTTTACATCCAAGGTGGATACAATGGGCCACTTCCTTGACATCGCCTGACGTCACATATATCTTTGATGCGGCACTTCAGACTCAGGAGTTTTTGCAGTATGAATTCGTTCATCCGGCTCCTCTGTCCCTGCGCCCGCTCAAGGATTACCATTGGGTCATTTACACTGACGGTTCTGCGCTACCGGCAACTGGATCAAAGCACGCCTATTCAGCGGCTTGTGCAATTGTGGTCGGTACTTTCGTGAATGGAGAATTCCAGTCCGATGTCGTGCATACGCAGTCATTGGGTGATTGTACCGCGCAGTTGGCGGAGCTTCGTGCTCTAGTGCTAGAGTTTGCTGATCCCCGAGTCACTACCCTTATAGTGAGTGACTCCTTTCATTGTGTTCAATCTTACAATGACAATCTACATTTTTGGTCTCAGAATGACAACCATGATTCCAAAGGTAGCACGATTAAGCATAAACTGCGTTGGGTTCGAGTGGCAGATCTTAAAGATCGTCTGCCTCTCGTGAATGTAATTCACACTCTTGGTCACCAACGAGTTGGTGTCCATGCTGTCGGCAACAGCCTGGCTGACGAGGTAGCAAAAACAGCAGTGGCAACATACTTAGTAGCAGCAGTTACAAGATCCAAAAGTAAGATCGATGATGACATCTTGGCAGCTATTGCTGCTACAGAGAAGGGAACGAAATTTCCTAGAGGTTTCCCTTCTCGTTACCATTATCGCTTAAGTCCTGATAACGTCCCATTAGTCAGGATTAATGACGTTGGTGACAGATTGATTCCCAACGTGGACTGCAGACCATCTTTGATATTAGCGGCTCACGAGGTCATGGCGTCCGTGCATGCCGGCGTTGCAGCTACTGTTTCTCTGCTACAACAACGTTACTGGTGGTGCGGTTTGTATAAACACGCCAGAGCTTATGTTCTTAATTGTGACATTTGCCAGCAGATTAAACCTTCAACTGCGGCGCGCCCACCACAAACTCAGTTGTACATATCTAATAAACCAATGGGTTGTGTTTATTTAGATCATTGCAGTCCATTTACCTCTGATACTGTGTACAGATACATCTTGGTTGCAGTTGATTCGTGCACACGTTTTCTGTGGGTGTGGCCACAGAGGAGTGCTGATTCTCGCACTGTCATAAAGGATTTGCGTGTCTTTGTTGGAAGTTTTGCATGTGGTAACTTTCATTCTGATCAGGGCCCTGCGTTCGCCTCTAAGGCGTACAAAGAAGCCATGAGAAATTTGGGGGCCCAAGTCAAATTTTCGTCTCCATACCGACCTGAGGGTAATAGTGTGGTGGAGCGAATGAACCGTGACTTAAAGCAATCTTTGACAGCCAGGGTTTTAGGTACTGGCCGGAACTGGCTAGCCCACTTATATGACGTGCAACGTTCACTTAATAATCTCCCTAGAAGGTCTCTGGGTGGGCGGACCCCATACATGATGCTCTTTGGTGTACGAATGTTTGTCCCAGACCTTGATGGTCTAGACATGGCAGCGTCAGCCGCACCCTTTGACGTAGATGAACACTGTGCTGTATTGCAGAATCTTCAAGAAGCCAGAGCCAGTCTAGCGAAGGAACACGTACCCTCCTCATCTGATGCTGCGCTTCAGGTTCCGGTAGTCGGCTGGCTACCTCGAGTTAGTGATCTGGTCCGTGAGAAGGTGGAGAACAAGAAGGAGTTCGGCCCCTCTTATCGTGCACCGTTTCCAGTGCTTGGAGTACAGGGTACTCGAACAGTCATTTTACCTCCACTTCCTGGTCGAAAGGATAACAGGTACATCGCAATTGACATTGTCAACCTACAGCGAGTGGCCGATTCTTCTTAGTATGACTCCGGCAGTTTCTTGCCCTTCGATGCTGAGAAATTCTGTTGTGGTCCGAGCTTCTAACACCGTGCCTGATGTTGCCATTGAGATGCATACAGTTAATGGTCCCTTATTGCCACCGACACCTAGTGGTCTGCCTGAAGATGTTGAGTATGCTTATCCTGCGGATGTTACATTGCCTGTTTTACAATCCACCACAGGTGCCCACTCACGAGACTCTTTTGACTCTAATTCAATGACTTCCATTGCCCCGTCCAAAGTTTCGATTTTCGTGGCCTGGTTCAAAAGACATTTTTTAATTCCCCCTTGGACTTACATTTGGCTAGTGCTCATATGTGTTTTTTTTATGTCCATTGGCTTTGTGGTAGTGTTTTTTAGACTTATCAATGGACACTACCTGAAAGAAAGATCTACGATTCGACTAATTGATGGAACTTTGGCCCCCGACTACTCATCACATATTATGAAAAGGGACCAGACTTTTGTGAACATTACTGCCTGGCCTGTACGTGATGGGATCGCTTGGGATGCTGTTAAATTTCAAATTCATGGCCCCACTGAAGTAATTAATGTGCCAAATGTATTTCGTGTTTCTATGGGTGATGTCGTTAAGCAGAACATCCATTCTGATGACTTGAATGTTCAAGCCATAGAAGCACTGTTTTCTGATTTGAAATATTATGCTGCATTTGATGCTGAGGATTTGTATTTGGATACTGCTAATTATGATGAGCAATTCTGTTATCAACATTATGGCACGCATTTCCTGCACAAAGCAAATACGTTTAGAAATTTTGTAAATTATACTCAATGAGAACACTGTCCCGCCCCTAGGATGGGCAGCTCTGCCACGTTAGTGGACAAATTCACCTATTTTTCTGATTTTAGTGTGTCGAATCCGGCTTCTTTTTATTATAAGGTTGCGCCTGAGTCTGCTTCTAAAGTTAGACTGACACACACCAAATTGTTGTATTCCAAGTCCTTTATGGACGAGTTGGCAATTGGCGGGTATGATCTGTGGAAAGCTACTATAGATCTTAAATCGGTTTGGGGCTCCAAACCGTGGCAAGTACAGGGAACAGAAGCTTGCATCGTGCCTGTCTTATCCCGACTCACATGTTATTTTTAAATTCGTCCATTTTTCAGACCACCTGTTTTGGATTGGCTACTTCTAAAAAATTTAATTCTCCCTCCATTCTGGGTCTGGGTGCTTATCCCAATTGGAGTAATCATACGGATCTGTCCCTTGCTATGTTGCAGACATATGTATCCAACACATGCTTCAATATTTCTGAATTGAATCCGGAAGGGTGGTTGGTGTGGCAGACGAGTTCGGACTCCTGTCAACATCGGTTTCTGGATTTGAAGCAGGGGTATACACAGGTTCATGTAGACCCCGTTTTGAATCTTCTCACACTGTAACTACCTACTCAGTAGGTAAGTTATGTCAGTCTTGGCTGCAACATTCCACTTTAGCATCAGTTAAACTTCATTTAGCACGATTAAATGACAAAATAGATTTGAATGATTTTGTTAAGGGTCCTGCAGTTGGCAGCTCCAAAAGATGGGTGTATGCTGTTTACAACGAAGTTTGGAAGTTATCACAAATTGAGGCGGCATCAAGATTACGTGCTATTGATCAAGCCAATATGGAAAAGGTGTTGGCTGTAATAGATAATAGTATTAACACCCTATCTTCCAGAATTTATACCTTAGACAATATTGTTTCATCTGTGGTAGACATTGTGCAGGATGATTTGTCTGTATTGTATCATGGTCAAAATCAATTGCGTTCTATTATGCAGTTTGCATGGACATTGCAAACGTTAAAGGCAGGGAAAGTCCCTTGGGAATACATGAACACTTCATCTTTGTTCCTTCCTTTTAATTTAACTGCGAAACAACAGTTCATGTCCATGAATGATGTTACATATTCATTACTACACATTGAAAAGTTGGAACCTTTGCCTTTCTCTGTCGCTGAATTGAATTCTGCTGTGTGGCTTATAAATGGGTTAATCACATTACCGTTCCCTCTGTTTAAGTTCAGTTCGTGCATGAAACATTATGCTCTAGGCAGATATGAACAACTTGGTACTGCCTTCCTGCACGAAGTTTGGTCACTCCCATTCACGTATAGATGTGTGAGAGACGGCAAGGAGGTTTACTTGAAAGGTGAAGAGTGCACTTCCACTCCGGATCACTCTGTAGTGTGTAGGCACATTCAATTGCATGGTGCATGTAATGTGCACGCCCCTAATTTAGCTTGCGTCCTGAAAGGGATCCCTGTGCCAGTTATAACACCGTCTTTTACGCTGCTTGCTAACGGTAGTTATTTGCTGTTGAATAATGAAGCTTGCTGTGGGATGTTAGTGGGAATTCCCTACATAGTGACTGTATCACAGAGAGTAGTTTGCTGTAATAACGTCCTTTTCCCGCCCCCGCATGGACGGCTCGATGTATCCATCTGGCCTTCCATTCCAACCTTGAAAGCAGAGTTCAACAAGATGAGAAGAATAAGGGCTCTATTGTCTCAAAAAGAAGTCGCGTTGACTTCATCCCGGGAAACATTTGTTCTTCACATAGCAAACACCCGCACGGAGGTGCAGGCGCTTTTGAATACTGATCTCCCACTTCATTTTGGGACCCTGATTCTGACTATCTTTAATGCCTCGTCAACAAGTGGCATGGCTCATTTTTTTTAAATTGTGGGCTCCGGCCTCGTGACCTCCTTTCAAACTATTTTTGGTGTGATCCCAGCCTTTTTTCATTCTATTTTTTCCAGCGTCTTCGGAGGTCTCCCTTCACTTCTCGCCCTCATAGCTGGAATACTTTTGTTGTTCGGCGCCCTGCACTATGGATGCACAACTTGCGTCACACGACAACATGTCCCGGCTGCTCCATCTTCGTAACCGGATGCTTGAATACTATGGCACTTTACCACTGGCAACTCTAAGCATAGCCTATGGATTGTCCTTCCGGTTTCCCTACTTTACTTGTGTGTAGCCCATCTTTCATTGCCTAGATTGTCCGTTCCAATGGGCTCTGGATTTGTGTCTGTCGAACTCGGTGTCTCCTGCCCCGGATTATGATCGGCTGATGAGCCCCTTAGTGGCTCATGAGTTGGACTGTTCTGGTGTCGGGATTATGGCCTGTGGAGCAGCACATGGAGTCCTTGGGAATTGGGACATCAGAACGGCTATGATTGACTTCTTAGCAAGAAGTTATCTTGAAGAACACGCCAGTTGTCCTCGTCTCGTGCTGGAGGCTCTGGTGGTTGAGGAGCATGTATGTTCCTTCCCCGTCATGAACTGGATGGCAGATAATTTTGCAGAACGTTCCAATGATTTCTTCTTGGAAGCTGTTGCAACTTATTGTGCTTATACATTGATGGATTGACTTTTGCACTTTCATTTCGTACTACTTCATTAGATGAGTTTTTTTTTTTATCCTTAAACATGGGTTTTTTCACTCCTTTTAATTTTTTTTCTTTATTTTTTTCTTCGAACTTTTTCACTTAGCTTATATGGACTTACAGTTCATGCCCTTGGTTCCGTTCTATCAAACTTGAACTCTGCGTTCTTGCAAGTGCGCCCCTACTGGTTAGTGGTCCGATCAAGAGGGGGTGTAGTGAAGATCGTTATCTATATATGTACAATGCTAAGTTAGCACAACCGCGTTAGATGTTAGAAAGCCATCTTGCTGCTTTTACTGCTTTTGCACACGACACTGTAGTCACATGTTATTAAATTGAGAAATGCTTACTCGACTTTGCTTCACATAAGAACTGTCTGTTGTTCACATCCAAAACAGTGAGCTGCGACCTTGGTCTGTACACAGTGTAAAGAAACAGTCTGGGTCGCTAGACGGTGCATGTTGTTGGGTTCAGGTTGATCGGCCCACTTTTTTAGCCATAACACGCACGCAGCTGCAAATGCCTGAAAGTGCTTTTAATATTGCAGTGTTACATGTTTTCATTACATTCGGAAGAAGAGCTTTCCCAGGAGCAGAGCCTAGCTGATCCTGTGATGTGATCTCACTGAACTGATCTTTACGGTATGGGGTTCCCCATTCAAGTCTAGAGACCTTTTACTAGTCTAATAATAATACTATTAGTTTGCTAGAGAAAGGAAGGTGGCTTAGATCCACTGTCATTTTAATATGATTACTCCTTTCATTTTCTATGGTATTGTAACTATGCTGATGGTTTTAATTTTAATCGTTTGTCTGGTTATGTTAGCCAAACTGCTGCATCTTAGGACACGAGGTTTATAAAATAAACTCTTTAAACTTTTATCGTATCTCTGTTTATTCTGTTGTGGACTGATATGAGAATAATTACGAACAGGTATTTCTGATTCCCACCACTCCTGAGAAATACACTAAGTCGCTTGTTCTGGGTTGTCTATGCATTGGGACCGCCGAGCTAAACCTCGTATAACGAATGAGACACTGATGCTGGTCGGATAAGGGGTTCTGGGTTCTGAGTTGAGTTTTTGGTACACCACAATTCACTGAGGGCCTGGGTTTCTGCGCATAGTTCTGTGCATAAGCAGAATCCCTGCAACATTACTTAGCCTTGGGTGCACCACTACTGTTTCTTTCAGGGTAAACAAGAGGTGGCATGACTTCATTGTATTGCTGTGCTCACCTGTTCCCAGACGATAGCTCCTCAGTGTTTTCTCATTCAAGTTTTGTGCTGGTGTGTCCTATTGTTCCTTGTGTCCAAGTGGCATAGTGGGTCTACCAACTGAGGAGTACAGGGCTTACATATGTGCGGAGTAATCTAGCTGTTACTCATGATGCATTGCCTGATATGCACTGTGACCTATTGTTTTTGTACTCATGTGTCAGATGTATACAGGTGACTGATGTTTTTCTGTATCTTCACCTTGCCCACAGCATCATCATTGGAAACCAAGGGAGACACCGGAACGGACCTGGATGAGGGACCCAGCACCAGTGCCACCAGTGCTAGCGAGTCTGCGGGAGCCAGTGGCACGGAGGGTCAGGGGAGTCAGTCAGAGGACCTGTCTGGTGGCAAATCCAGCTTTGACGCAGACGGGTCCGAAGCTGACCTCATCGAGGGGGCGGAGGCTGCTACACCACCTGGCAGCAGCCCAACATCTGCCCCCGCCTCCTCCATTCCCAGCACCGCCCTCCCAGTTGCTCCGGTCCCTTCTGTCCGTGCAGGGCACCCCCATATCTCCTTCAGGACAGGCACTGCACCCCCTGCCCCTGTCACCCCTGCTGCCCTCAGTGCAGAGTCTGTGGACATACTGCGGCAGTTGCAGGTTGAGCAGGCATCGGTGCTGACTGTCCTCCATGGCCACACCACACTGCTAACATAGATGGTGTCGTTCATGGAGGGCATGTCAGCATCGATGTCTGAACAACGCAGGTTTCTGCGGTCCATGGACTCTTCACTGACGGCAGCAGTGAGTCTCCTGCAGCGCTTCGTCCCCCCCGACCCCAGCCCCATCCACACTTCCCTCTCCCATACCTGTCCCATGCACACCCAGACATTCCCAAGCACGCACCCCACCAGACACAGGCAGCACACCACCAAGTAAGAGCAAGCGCACACCTCCTTGCAAGCACACTCAGGGGGATGTAGGCACACCCACTGGGTCTGGGGCAAAAAGACATGCACGCAGCCACAGTCGGAGTCCGCAGGCCTCACAACCCGGTCCCTCCAAAAGCACTCCCCTTGGCTCCCCTGCCAAAGTGACACCCGAAGAGCTGGCCATCACCCACACTGTGATACCACCTCGCAAGCGGGCAAGGAAGTCCCCAGCCAGGGTAGTCAAGTCCCCCCCCTGTCCACCCACTCCCCCACGGGTGCTGCACCCCATCCCTTGCCCACCCCCTTTTGCCACCCCCCCTTGGCCCTGGGGTTTCTTCCGGTGCAGGGCTTACCCTGGACGCCCTGGCAGCAGTGTGCAGCGACGTGCTAACATCCACCTTTGCCGCTGCCCCACCCCCTGCGTTGGAGATGTCCACCCCTGCACCCACCACATCTGCCCTTCCCCCTCCTGTCCCTGTGCAGGCAAGCTAGGGGAGACGCGTGCCCATGTGTCCCCCCAAGGACTTCTGTTGTGGTCTAGCCATTGGCCTTTGTATATAGAGTCATTGCAATTTTTTATTTTTATGCTGAATAAAGCATTTATTTTTACTTTGCACACTATTGCATTTCAGGTTTTGATGTTGGTGCTGAGGCTCCTGGAGTTGGTGTAGTGGTAATGTGTTATGGTTCTGAGAAATGTTCTACTCTGATGGTCATGAGGTGGACCATGGTTTCTGCGTGCCATCACAAGGTCTCTGCAAAGATTCATTGTTAGTGTGTGTTATTTGGGTTTTGAGACATTGTCCCAAGGAGTGTTCCTTGCTCTGTGGCACCTGACATCTTCCCTGCAAAGAGTTGCACAATTGTTGTGCTGACCTGTGTCTACATTTCCTTTGTTGGTGACGGATCCCTTCAACTATGGCCATGGCTGCTCAGCAATGTCTCCGGCTGCATCGTCTGTGCCATCCTTGCTAGTCACTGTACTTGTGTATTGAGTCTGTCAAAATGCCTTCATGGGGAAATTCTCACTTTTCAGCACTATGCATGTGTGTACTCCCGGACTAGCACACATATGGTACTTTTTCAGCTGTGTATTTGGACACCTGACTCACAATTGTGGGCATTGTATCTGTGTGAACTCCACCCTAGTCCTTCCATGTGAGACAACATCTTGGTGGCTGGCCCAGCACCTGCACATTCCTATCAGTCCTGGTATGTGTGTGACAGTGTGTGTTCCCTTTGGCTCTCTTAGTTTAGTAGGCAGTGACATGACTATACAGTCTTGTGGCATGATCTCAGTGTGTGTATTGTGCTGCATCTGCCAGGGGTGGGTATGCATGTGTTATTTGTCCTCACTCCCACATGTGGTGTGTCATGCAGTGGCGGAGTGACATCCATCCTCCTGGGAGTAGGACACTGCTGTCAGTGATGTGTTGTTATGACACTATCATCATTGTCCACAGTTAGGGATGCGTACATACACACATGGAGTTGTGGTCATCTGATAATGATGTACACCCCCCATATCTCTGTCCACTGCTGGGAGTCCTCTGCACCCACCCCTCACATGTCTCTGTCCACTGCTGGGAGTGATATGCACCCACCGTTCATATTGCAGGCCACTGCTGGGAGTCCTCTGGACACATCCCTCACATGTCTGTCCACTGCTGGGAGTCCTCTCCACCCACCTGTCACATGTCTGTCCACTGCTGGGAGTCCTCTGCACCCACCCCTCACATGTCTGTCCACTGCTGGGAGTCCTCTGCAGCCACCCCTCACATGTCTGTCCACTGCTGGGAGTGATATGCACCCACCCCTCATATTGCAGGCCACTGCTGGGAGTCCTCTGCAGCCACCCCTCACATGTCTGTCCACTGCTGGGAATCCTATGCAGTCACCCACCCCCTTGGTGCAGTACACTGCTGTCCTGGGCCTACACACACACCAATATAGTGGTAATAAGCTGCACCAGGCCGTAGGCCAACATTCGTGGCGTGTGTACGCCTTGTATCCCAAATGTACTGGTGCCGCAGGGGTATGTGTGGTACGGACCGTACCCCCGCATTCATGGGGTGTATACGTTCCATACCACCCGTACCCCTACGGCACAAATACAATGGGGATACGGCCCGTACCCACGCTATTTATGCGTGGGTGCGGTCTGAATCACTATGGTAGTGGTGCCGTAGGGGTACGCATGGTACGGCCCATACACACGCCCAGTGAGTGTGTGTACGGTCCATACCACGCATACTCCTACGGCACCTCTACAATGGTGGTACGGACCGTACACACGCTCTGAGGGCGTGTGTACGGTCCATACCATGCATACCCCTACGGTACCACTACAATGGTGGTACGATCCGTACACACGCTCAGAGGGCGTGTGTACGGGTGTACCACGCGTACCCCTACGGCACCACTACAATGGTGATACGGACCGTACACACGCTCTGAGGGCGTGTGTACGGTCCGAACCACGCGTACCCCCACGGCACCACTGATATAGTGCTACGGACCGTACCCACGCTATGTATGTTTGAGTACGGTGCGTATCACTATTGTAGTGTTGCCGTAGGGGTAGGCGTACACGTCCACTTCCGTTGTTGCGTGACTCAGGGATTGGTGGACACGCCCCCCGGAGTGACCGGACCCTTGAGGTAATGTATGTCCTCAATATTGTAGGTTTTAATTTGGGAAGGGGGTATGTTTCCTGGCCCTCACCCCCCCTTGGCCCCTGGGTGTTGTTCTCACCTTCTGCGGCGTGTGCGTCGGGTTTGGTGCACCAGGTCGTAGGCTAAGAGGGCAGGGATGGGGTCCATGACAGTCCGTCACGTACCGGGGCTCCGTTTCCGCGTCGTACTCAGTTTTCCGGCTTTTTTTGGCTGCCGTAAAAAAATAGCTGTGCGGAGTGACGTAGGGACGAATCGTACTTGCTGGTCCGTAAAACGCTGCCTGACTCCGTACGGACGTCGCGTACGCGCTGTCCAGGATCAGACTCGTAGGTAATTTTTAGCCGTACGGTGTTTTGTACGATTCGTACGGAAATGGTATTTCTGTACGAATCGTACTTGCTGGATTGTACAGGGGATTTCCCGGGTACGAGTCGTATGGAGAATACGCTCCGTACGACTTATTGTACCCGGGTTTTACAGGATCGGAATCGGCACCTTAATTGTTACTGTTTCATTACCACAAATGCAAGTGTACATAGCAATGTCTCAGGAGCAATGTGGTACCATAGTGCTATGTCAGTGACAAATTTTTGCATTCCTAGGCTAAAACGTATTACCTGTCCTGGTTTTTAGATTTGAAAACCTAGTCCCCTTTCAATTAGCAGAAATAAAATGTGGTCTCAAATGGAAGGCTAAGTTCGGCTCAGAGAGTCTATAACAAGAATACAACAGGCGAACTCCCAATACTGCAGCAACTTCTCTCTAACTTAGTGCAGAAGTGTGATCCAACTAATATCACAGAATTCATGTTAATACACATGTATAGCTGAGTTCTACCAAACCACATAGCGTCTAAGCACTTTGAAGATAGTGCCAGTTTAACAAACAGCAGCATAAGACATAGTGGGACTGGACTTAGTTAACCAAATCAGTGCCACTACCTGCCGCTATCAGGTGTAGTTGTGAGAAGGTAGAGGTTGGTGAGCCACTGGTGAAAGTTCAAGCCAGGTGCTTGCTCTAGCTCCGTTCAAAGTCCTCTTGGACCCTTGTGCTCAAAACTAAATAATGTGGATTCTGCCTGCCAGCCATGCACTAAGCTCATGTGCAAAGAATTAAAGGCTAAGGGGAATATTCACAAGCCCGTTGTGATGGCGATAGGGGCCTTGCCTTATTCACAAGGCAGCGTTAAGCCACTTAACATGGCTTAATGCTGCCTTGTGAATAGGCCCCCTTTCATGCTGAACACAGCATGAAAGGGGAGTGCAGTGGATGTTGTGGTGGGCATTCCACCGCAACACCCATTGAAATTTACGCTGCACCCTATTCACAAGGGCAGCGTAAATAAGAGCTAACGTCAAACTTAAGACCAGGAAAACCCTGGTCTTATTTTGGAGATACAAGGAGAAATGCTTCATTCTCCTCGTTTTTGCATTTTCCATGTGTGCTGCCTTGTGCAGCACACATGGAAATGCAAAATGCCATGGTTTGTTTATGTACAGGAAGGTGTCCCTTCCTGTACATAAAAAAAAACGTTTTTTAAAAACGCAGTTTTGTAACTTACATGTGTGCTGCATGAAGCAGCACACATGTAAGTTACAAACTGGCATTTTAGGTTTGTTTATTTGCATGAAGGGACACCTTCCTGTACATAAACAAACCTTCCTGCTTGCAGACACCCTTGCACTCTGGTGCAAGGATGCCTACGTTGGCGCTAAGTTGTGAAACTTAGCGCCATCGCAGGGGGAAAAACAAGGCTGCACCATGTCCTTGTGAATATGGTGCAGCCTTGCTTTTCCGAAGTGGCGGAGAGAGGCGTTAAGCCAAGAAGGCTAACGCCTCTCTCCGCCTCTTCTTTGTGAATATCTCCCAATGGGTTTACTATTGATATAAAATAAGAGAGCGAAAGAGATTCCAATCTAGTAGCTAAAATGCACAATGTGAAATTATAAAACAAGGGATCAATCCTGGCTTCACATTTTGTGATCCTAGGTGTGAGATATTGGGTTGTTGGCTGAAGGGACTGAAACCCTACTCAAGCAACTGCCACAATCCTTGTCCAGGTGAAGCACAAAAAGTCTCTAATTTAACCTGTGCTTAACCCTCTGGTAGCTTGGCACAAAAGCAGACCGGCTTAATTTAGAGGCAATGTGTAAAGTACTTATGCAGCACTTAAACAGTAATAATGGGGAAAACACAACACAGGAAAAATCCCACAACGCTTTAAATAGTTTGAAACCAAAATGGCAACATTTCTATCAGTAGAATGAAAGTTATGTATTTTTAAACTTTGAAGTGAGAAATAGCACCTAAAAGATCAAAGTGCCAACTGCGAATATCTAGTCGTGCGAGGCTGGAGTAAAGTCGAAAGTTATGCTGTGGTCATAAGGGTGCCGCTGTATGAAGTCACGGTGAAGATTTCTACTTTCGGACTTAGTCTCTTTTTTTGGAAGTTGAAAAACTCCGGTGGGACAAAGCTGCAGGCTGTAGTGGATTAGGGCTCCATGAAGCCGATATCCCTTCTGTAGGGAGCTGCTGAAAAGGATTTACCATTGCGGAGAAGAGCATAGCGGGCGCTACTGTGAAATCATCCTGACTGGTGATGCACCTTGGACAAATCCGCGCGCAGGTAAGTTCTGGTCTCCTCTCATTTGTCAGAGCACTTTTTGGCTCAACATTTTCTAAGTCCCAGGTTTTGGATTTAGGCTAACAAGGCATCCTTAGCATAACTTCCAAGTGTCCAGGACTTGGAGTGTTTGGACCTACTCATGCTCGGGTGTAGGTTCAAGACAGTTGGAGCTTTTTCTTTTCCTGAGGCTCTGGTCAGGAGGTCAGTCAACTAGCCCTTAGAAGTCCTGGGTTCAAGCAGAAAAGCAAGTCTCCAACAGTAGGGCAGTCCTCTGAGAGAATATGGCAAGCTTCAGGCAGCAGGACAGTCGTCTGAAGTACACAGCAGGCCACAGGCAGCAGGACAGTTCTCTTAAAGTCCTCCACAGGTCCAGAAGTGAACTGGAAGGGTGAATGTGAGGGTCCTCATTTTATACCTGGTGCAAGCTTTTAAGTGGAATAATCTTCTGGAGTTTTGTCCCCACAGCAGTGTCTGGAATTTCCTGCCCCCTGCCGTTGGCCCAGCTGTCTGGGGCACAAAAGGCTATGCAAAGCTCTACCCCCACCTATCCTGCCAACACCCATTCCCCCTATTGTGTTGCTGTCTCAGTGAAAATACACACATTACAGTTACCCACTACACCTAGTCATGTGACCCAGGAAATTGGCTGCATCCACCAAATGATTAGGACAAGAAAATGCCAGCTTCAGTATTGTGACTGTTAGACCTGTCAGCCTCAGGGTGGTCTTCCTCCAAACATTCCGCCTGTTTGCCTCACTTTTTGCTGATCTGTTTGTGTTCGCCTTAGGACTCTGGGCACTTTACCACTGCTAACCAGTGATAAAGTGCTGGTGCTCAATACCTTGAAACATGGTGAAATTGGTTTATCCACAATTGGCATATTTGATTGACTTATAAGTCCTTAGTAAAGTGACCTATATGAGCCCAGTGCCTGCAAATGAAATGCTACTGGTGGGCCTGAAGCATTGACTGTGCCACCCACTTAAGTAGCCCTCTAAACATGTCTCAGGCCTGCCACTGCAGAGCCTGTAAGTGCAGCTTGACTGCCATGTTGACGTGGGATTTAAAACCATTGCCAAGCTTTAAACTCCCCTTTTATTGAACATATGTCATCCTAAGGTAGGCCCCTAGGTTGCCCACAGGGCAGGGTGTTGTGTCAGTAAAGGCAGGACATATACTTTTTCGTTTTACATGTCCTGGTTGTGAAAAACTCCCAAATTAGTTTTTCACTACTGTAAGGCCTTTCACTCTGATAGTTTATGTTAGACATGGGGTAGCGTGGTGCAGAGCGGGTGGGCCAAACTCCGGAGGAAATGTGTAAAGCATCCACGCAGCACACACAGGCGACACACGAGGCACACTACAAAAAGAGACCACACGAGTTTAGGTGAGAAAAACAGCATATGTATTATGCAGAACATGTTGTAGAACCATCACAGGTGCATATACATTGTGCCAACCGGCACTGGGTAGTACTTTACATGGGGATTATTTACAGGGCAGCGCCAATTGGGTCGCTGCCAGAGTCATCACAAGCACAGGTAGAATAAATGCGAGTCTCAGTAATAAACGTAAAGCAGCCAGTACCTCCTGGCCAGATCAGGCATTTAGCCACAGTGCAACTAGCCTTAAGCATAAACTTAAAGCATCACATGAGACATCGTCATGAGCATAAATGCACGATGCATGAGTCCTAGGCCCAGTATGCATAAAACCAACAGTGCAGGCCTTAGGGAAAGAAAAGCATTATCACTCGGCATAAACCTGTGGGCATAAACATGTGAGCATTATGCCTACCAACTGTGTAAAGCATCAGGCATAGTCATATTACAATGAGGCTTGACGGATGAGGCATTATCAATAAGCATCAACACATTTGCATAAACACCATCAGCAGTGGGCATGCAAAAACCTTATTAGCATCAATGCATTGGGAGAAATACATTAGGCATCAACCTTATGGGCATAATTGCATTAGGCCTAAACAGGTTAGCATTGGCAACAATATTATGCAATAAATCATTTGGGCCAATAGGCCTCGCCAGCATAAACACAGTTCGCCCCAATCGGGGACACAACACTCAGGAACCAGCCCCAGGCCAACTGGCCTCGCTCCGGGGCTCAAATGCCCTATGTCCCGCAAAGTCAGGGCTGGCTGCAAAAACAGCAAAAGCAAAGTGCTCAAAGTGCTGGGGCAGGGCAGGAGTGTCTCTCACTCCTCTCTCTCTTCTCTTGAGGAGTACAATGCCCCACAATACATTGCAGCTGCCTGCGCACTCGCAGGGCAGCTGGGAGTCAGGCCCAAAACCAAGCACTGGCACCACTGCACAGTTGGGAGCCCAGCTCCGGGACCTCTGAAATTCACAGTGCTCCCCTAGGTTGCAGCTGCCCGCTGTCAGACGGAGCTGCTGTAAGGGCAGCAAGGGCACCACAGTACGGTGCCCACAGAGCAGCACCGGGGGGAGGCGAGCACCGACAATGTGCCCCAACACCACCCCCACCAAGCTGGGACTGAGCCCTACTCACCGGGCTCTCTGGAGTCTGTCCGCAATCTCTGGGCACCGGCACTGTGCCCCGATAGGCCCCTTCCTGCTGTAAGGCGATCGGGCAGCCGGAATGGAGCACGCACTGCTCCCGCTTATTCGCTGGCTGCAGGGCTCTCTCTGGCAATAACGTGGAGAGTCCCACAGGCCTTCTCCTTGAGGGGGGGGTTTGAAATACAGCACACAGGAAAGTAGCGCCCATGCTCCTCACCTCCTTCTGGGGCACAGCTGTAGCGCTCACGAGGCGCTAGAGTCCTCCCAAGTCCAGGGTCCCCCAGAATAAAGCAGTGCTCTGGCAGCACAGTGCTGCAGGCTTCAGCTCCTCACCTCCTTGAAGTACAAGCCACCAAATATAGCGCTTTGACAGCACAGCGCTGCAGGCGTCACTCCTCCTCTGGCAACCAAGAAAATAGTGCCTTCAAGGCGCTAGGGAGCGGGTGAGGATCCCAAGTCCCACACAAGGCAGTAGTGCCCACGAGGAGCTAGGTCCCAGGAATGACGTCAGGGACCCACAGAATCAAGCTACAGCAAAAATGGGGGGAATTGGATATATAGTGCTTTAGTAGCACAGCACTGTATTGAAAATAACCAGCTTTCCCTGGCAGCATGCGCAGCAGGTCCCACGCACCTTCTTCTCTTGGGCAGGTGCTGAAGGCAATGCTCACCAGGCGCTAGAGAGGCCCAACAGCTCCAGGGACAACAGACAGTGCTCCTCTTCTCTGGCAAAGTAGACAATAGTGCCCATGAGGCGCTAAGAAGCAGGAAAGTCCTTGGGGGCTGGGTTAGCACTGCAGCCCTCACAAGGCGCTAGACAGCAGGAGGAGCCCAGTCACTTGAAATGTAGCACTCACGAGGTGCTAGGAGCCAGGAGACAGTTAATGCAGGGCAAGATCAGCAAGCAGCAGGGCAGCTCACCCCAAAAATGAAGCAGCAGTTCCTGGGAACAGTCATCCTCCATTACGATGGCAATCCTGCTAGTACAGCAGTCTCCACTCCAGCAGAGTCTCTCAGTGGCCCTGTGGACAGCAGAGGGGTATAGATGGGCACAGGGGCCAGCACACAGGCCCTTGTGGCGGTACCTCCTGGAAAGAGTGTCCCCTCTCAGTCAACTCCACCCTCAGTCTGAGCACATGGAGGCACAGCTCCTCTACATATCCACCCCTCCTCCCACCTACCAGAAAGGGCTAGAACCTTCTAGAGGGCTCCTGCAGTTCCCACCTGTCACTGTGGGGGAGGTGTGGAGTGCCCTGGATGCCAGGCTTCCCTCCAAAAGCTGGGGGTGCTGGGAAACAAACAACTAGACTGGCAACCCACCTCAGGCAGGCAGCACAAGCAGACAGAAATGGTGTCCATTTTAAAAGTAACATTGCTTTACAACAGTACAAATAAATCTGCGCACGCCATTGCGCAGCAGGTATTATTTTCCTCTCACACCACACATGGCATATACATTTCCTACCATGGGGAGATGTCCCCTAAAAAGGGGGGGGGGGGGTTCCTAATATACCTATGTAAGGCAGGAAGCACACACATTTGGCACTGCTAACCAGCGCTAAAGTGTCCAACGTCCTACAACCACTTTTTCCACAACAGCAAAAAGGCTAGGGGGAAGGCGAAAAAGTTCGGGATGACTCTGCGAGCAGGGCCAGGTCCAACAGTTTAACATTGGGGATCTCTAAACTACATTTAATAAGTGTAATTCCTGATTGACAAGGAGTAGAAATATTATGTTTGGTACCTATTGACTTGTAATAATAAACCCTCTTTAATGGTAAAGTTGGATGTATTATTACAACTTTAAAAATGCCACTTTTAGAAATTTGACATTTGTTCTGCTCTTAAGCCCTGTGTGCCTGCTGTCTGTCCCCAGTACACATCTTATGTGGGTGACAGCTGAGCCTTGTGCATTCTCTCAAGACAGTCAGACAAAAGGAAGCTTAGGTGTGTCTGATGAGCCAATGGCATCCTGATTGATCATCCTGGGCAGGATGGGAAAGAGGATGCTGATACTTACACCTGAATGGGCTGTGTCTTGCTCACACACAAAGGACTGCTTTACCCCCTGGAGGGTGTCTGGAGCCAGGGCAGGAAGGGAGGTCCTCTGTGCTCTTCAAAGTCCCTCTTTGAAATCACCCCCACTTCAAAGGCACCACTGGGTATAAGAACTGGACTTCTGATCCTAAGACATCAGTACACGTCTGGACCTGTTGATATTCTGTCAAGAAGAATGACTGCTGTGCTGTTAAAGGACTGCCATTGTGAAGGACTACTGCTCTGGAAGGACTGCTTCTCTGCTGACCTGCCTGCTGCCCTCTCTGCCTGGGTGAGAAGGACTGGACCTTCACCACTTGAACCTAAATTGGCTCCAAGGGCCTGTCTGCGTGCCTCCTGTCTCAGGGACATCAAAGTCTTCCAGCAACCCTGCAACAGCACCTGGACTCAGCCATCTGTGAGTCCTACCCTGCCAAGCGGTGCCAATCCAGTACTTAGCCCTTGGAGGTGGGCATTCTGCGCTGAACCAGTAAAATCTACACATCACTGCCCTTGTGCTGGTCAGAACTGATGCATAATCTTAGATCCCGACGCATCACTGCTTGAGCACATTGCATTGCCAGCTGCACGGCTCAATGACAAAACATCACCTTCATCGCAAAAGGTTCGCAGACGATGCATCTCTTATTGCACAGAAAAGAACTCACACATCGCCTACATCAGAAAGGATTGAGGGCCAATGCATCACCTCCTCTGCTCCTCGCATTGGATCTACAACGTCGATGCATCCTCCATCCCAGGTACTTTTTCAGTAGGTAAAGGTTGTTCCCTGTATCAGACTCTCACTCCATCATGCTGGGCCTGAACTTTCAGATTTGACCCATTCAAGCTCGACCAGATAGCCCCGGTTGGCACTTTATGTTTCTAAGCACTATATTTGTAGATATTCTTTAAAAATTCACCACTCTGGTTCTACCCATTAGATTTTTAGTTTGTTCTTTTTTTATTACAGAAAGCTCTATTTTCTAACTTGGTGTGGGAACCTTTTTGAGTGGTGTTTGACACTTTGTTACTGTTTGAAGTGTTGCACAAATACTTCACACATCGCTTCTAAGTTAAGCCTGACTGCTCTGTGCTAAGCTACCAGAGGATTGAGCACAGGTTAATTTAAGAGTTGGATTGTGGCTCACCCTGACAAAGATTGTAGTTGCTGCTTGACCAGGGCCCACACCCCAGCCAATCAACAATGCAATGTCTTACATCACTTATATGTAATAAGTGAACCCAATGTTGTCCTAGGAGACGGGTAAGTCTCACACTAGTGACAAATACACTTGTGACTTTTTCACTCTGAGGACATGTAAAACGTAAAAGTACATATCCAGTGTTTAATTACAATGCATACTGCCCTATGAGCCGTCTAAAGTCTACCCGAGGGGTGACATACATAATAATAGGGGGGTTTTAGACTTGGAAAAAGGTTCATTTTGCCAAGGCAATTGGGCAGTTTAAAAAAGCGCACAGGCTGCAATAGCGAGCCTGAAACATGTTTTAAGGGGCTACTTAAGTATGTGGCACAATAAGTGCTGCAGGCCGACTAGTAGCATTTATTTTATCAGCCCTGGTAAATGGTATACCACCTTACTAGGAGCATGTAAGTAAAGTTATTATGTCAATCAGGTCAAAGCCAATTTGAAGGAGTGAGCATAAGTACTTTAGCAGAGGTTAGCAGTGGTAAGGTGCATAGAGTACTAAAAGCCAACAAAAAAGGTTTCAGAAACCAGGAGTGGAGAAGGCAAAATGTTTTGGGGTGACTGCATAGAGGGCCGAGTCCAACACTAGGCAAATATTTTATTTTACTGTGCTGTCATTTTCTTCATAATCACATTTGAGAATACCTCCACATATATGAGTTTATGAAACGCTCTGTACAAAATCCTCTTGTGTTTGATTAAATAGACTATAATGTTGGTCCATATATAATACGAATATAGGCCACATCAGGTACACATGAGAAATGACTTGCCTCTTAGTATTTACTAATGGCATTGTCATCTGAGCAGAATGTTTCCAAGTTCAAGTTTTAAAACTATCAGTTTTAATTTAAATGCCCCTTAATGCAGTGATATTTTAAGGTGAAACGCTTCTTAAGAAATGCATGTTTTCGAATGTTGAGGTTACATATTTTTACATAATGTTTTCTACTTCATTTAGATGGCAAACATTTTCTAGGCTGGCTCATGCCCAAGTTGTTAATTGCCAAGGCAAAGCCAAGCCAGGCTCTGGCAAGGCACTCCCTGTTATTTTTTTGGCTCACCCACCTCTTATGAAAAAGGGGGGCTTCCTCATTTGTTTTTGTGTACAGGACTTACTTGCAGAGCAGCAGGCAAGAATTTCTGATTCGTTTTTACGGCTGAGGAGTGCCAGTGCCCTGGCTGCTAGTAGCTGGCACGGCGATTGGTGCTGCAATAACCGTGCACAGAGCCGCCTCTAGGGCGGTGCGACCGGTGCCACCGCACCGGGTGCTGATTCTTGGAAGTGTCACTGTGTTGGGAAGTATTTTATGGTTTTAAAAGCACCTGCTGCTGCATTGCTGGCCTCTGGCAATATTCATACAACAATAAACATATCAAGATAACTCTGATGATTAATGTTCTTCCTGGAGAGAGAAGGAGCTTTGTCTAGTGGACGTTTTAACTCATTTTATGGTAACACATAGGGTTAAGAGCCTGCTGCAAAGAACGTGTACCATGCAGATCACAAAGTGCATATAGTTTAAATAGGTCAGTGCTTTTGTCAGAGAGATCCTTCTGTTACTAGCAATGTAGATGTTAAAATCCTTTCATTGAACAGTGAGCAAATAACTGTAATCAAAGAGCTGCATGCAAACTGCAAGGTATAGATTAGAGCATTATGATTTTTTATCTGTCTTTCATTATTCTAATGTTTCAAAAAGGGTTAATTTAGGTTAAAAAAACATGATTATTAAATGTGACCCCCAACCATAGGGTTATGCTTTAAATTCTAAGTCTGTGCTTCTCCAGACCAAGCACTCTTATACTATGCTGTCTACCAATATGGATGACATGTGACTCACCGTGTAGTCTTCTGGCTTATGTAGCATTTCCTATACACTGATTTACACACATATCATTGATTGTCTTGGTGTAATCTGTGTGTGTGATGTAAAGTGCTCTGACACCCTACATTGGTATAGGAGGTGCTGTATAACTAATTAAATACATCTGAGAGAGAGTGGTTATGGAGACTTGAGGGGGCATTGTTAAAGGGTGGTAGTGAGGGAGTCTAAGGGGTGTGCCCGGGGGTGCGCCAACAAACACTGTCACACAGGGCGCCACCAGTGCTAAAGCTGGCCCTGACCGTGCAGGTGCAGTGTAAAGTGCTGCATTCTGCAGATAGTATGGCTGATGGGGGCAGCTGTAGCACTGAGGGCACAAGCTACAGGGAGAGACAGCTATGGCAAGGTGGTAATGTGCAGCAAATATGGGCCAGGCCGCAGATGCTTCAAAGGCAGCAACACTGTGAGGTCCTATCAGGCTTTAAATGGGATGAAAAATCAGGGGGGGTCTCTTAAAGGGGCGTGGCCTATGTAATTAAGGGTGTCGCTTAAAAACACATAAACCAAAAATCTGTGCTTAGCATAGTGTGCCACCCGACTGGGATTTTGCTGCTTCTGTCATTGCATCTACATATATAATACACAAGTAACAAATTCACCTACAACAAGCCAAGACTATAGGCTTTGTCGGTGGTTGTTAGTTGCATAAGATAAATAAGCAACACTATGGCTTTGTTGGAGAGAACATTGAAAATGCTTCAGTTCTGAAATGAAGAGAGTGAAAGAACCATAACGAGTCTCTTTGAAGTTACATCAAAGGCCAGTGAAAGGTGGGACTGCTGTAGAGGTAAGATTTTTTTTCCACTTGGAGGGTGAGGGCAAATTTGGAGAGCCCGATAGGGACACATCTCAGCACCCGCTTTTTAGGTCTCGCTGAGTCAGCCGCTGCTCGGAGAGACGTTTTGTAGGTGAGTTTTCAAAGTGCTGCTGGCTGGCCTAGCGCTTGCGTTCACGCGAGCGAGCACGCGCGAACTGCCAGCCTTCAGCAGCACTTTGAAAACTCGTGCTTTAGCGCGTCATCGCGATCACTTTCGCTTTCAGAGCGATTGCGATCGCGATGACTTTCGCTTTTACGGCCGCACGGCGTTACTTTTACTGCCGCGCGGCCAATGCTTGTTGTTGTTGGCTCGTTACTTTTTTCCCCATTGTTTCTCTATTGTTGTTGTTTGCCCCGTCGTTGTAGCTTTGTCATTGCTTGCGTCGTCATTAACTGCCCGATGTTGTTTGCCCCTTCCACCCCCCTCAGGCGATGGAACCTGCAACTTAACATGCGCCTTCCTCCCACATTGCTTGCACTGAACCCCACACGCTCTTGCTTACACCTCCCAATCTCTAATGCCATTCCGCGTCCTTGCTTACTCTGCCCCACTCCCGCATATATAGCTTGTCCCATGCTCTCCTGCCAGAAAAATTAAGCAATGGTGAAGCTAAAAGGTCTCACCTAGGTAAGACCTGCTGGCTTTTGCAATGTTTTCTTAGTCATGTTTTACAGCAGCACCACTGCTGTGCAGCCTGGCTGTTAGTTTAAAAAAGAAATTACAAAAACGCTATGATGCGGTAAATGCTAGCAGTTACATAGTGCTTTTTTGGGTGCTTTTTGATTGACTTTCAGCCATGCTGCACAACAGCCACACACTTATTTGTATCAGGTTGTCAATTGGTGTCTCCAATTATGCTGCAGTGCGGCATCTAGAAAACCTTTTTTGCAGCCATGGTACTTTCAAGCATATTGTTTCAACCCTGACTGCTCCAGACTTTTATCACAGAAGCTGCTACCACCCCTGTGATCCTGTGAACACATGAACTTAGTCGAGGTACAGCAGTGGTGATGGGAGAAAGAAACCAAAGACACTACCCCACTGGAACACACCTCAGAATTGAACCCTTTCTGGGGGCTGAGGGAGGGTGGGTCTACATTCTTTATTAGATCTCTGCCTGTTCAGTAGGCACCTCGTAGGAGAGCAGGCAGGCAGAGACTTTTGCCACCACTCAAAAGCTCCAACATTAATCTTTGGGCTACATTCCTTTGTTCTATTGTGTGATCATTCCTGAATCACATATTTCTAACACAGTGAATTTTCCAAATAGAGTGTACATTTTTATCTCTCTGTTGGTGTTATTTGACCTTGACTTTTATGATTTGTGGATTCCACACCCTTGCATGTTTGCTCTGCTCACTGTTGGGATACTCCTCGGCGTCCCTATTTCTGTGCTATTTAAATTTTAAATAATTGTCATGCTGCCCTGCATCCAGTCTGCATGTTTTAGAGGTTGACTCCATTTTTTATTGCCTCTGGGGCCCATGCCAATTACAACTCCTTTGAAAAGGTGGATCTAATTATTTATAGCAGACTACTTCCTGGCAGGCTGCCAATTATGTCTCAAATGTAAACATATTGATGTTCTAGTTGAGGTGCTTTTCTGGCAGTCTCTGTAATAAAATCGCACCAACTGTGGTGTTTTGTTAGGGCCCAGTTATAACCACAACCACACCCACAACCACACACACAACCACACACACACAACCACAACCATACACACAACCACAGACACACACACAACTACACCCAACCACACACACACTACCACACACACAACCACACACACAAGCACAACCACACACACAACCACAGACACACAACCACACACACAACCACACACACAACCACACACACACACAACCACACACACAACCACACACAACCACAACCACACACACAACCATACACACAACCACACATACACACAACCACAACCACACACACAACCATACACACAACCACACACACAACCACACACACACAACCACACACACACAACCACAACCACACACACAACCACACACAACCACACACAACCACACACACAACCACACCAAGCATATTCTGTACTTGGTCCGGGTGCCATAGAAAGAAAAAGAAGTGACGCATGGCAAGTGCTGCCCAATGAGAAGACAACAAAGAAAAGTGAAAATGATGCCAACAAATGATACAGAATGGGCATGTTGCACGGCCATTATTCAACAAAAGAGTTGCTTGCACTTGCGCATGCTGGTGAGATCTAAAAAGCGAAACCCACTACAGTTTGAGAGATACATAAAAGTTTCCAAATAAATAACCATAGATTGTCAAAAGGCCCTAAAATGCCATACTAAAGGCAGGTTGTGTCCTAAACAAACGTTTATTAGCGCTAAAAATATCACAGGAACATTTTTCCATCCTAACAAAAGTGAATATGTATTATGTTCTTATCATAGTAATGACAGCGCTTTGAATGCATTTTTTTGTGTTTACTATTCGCACTTCCTTTAATCTAATCTAAAATGATGCACTTTTTTTTCTATCGGACTGATGCTCGAGTTTCCAGTATCTGCTTGAAATTTAATTGTAGGATATTTTGTGTTTTGAACTGCATTTTAGTGTTCTTTGTTAAAATGAATTTCTAAATTACCAACAAAAAACGCAAACATGGCCACAGCTCCCAGGAGCAGCAATTCAGTGCCGTGAACCACAAGCATGTCACCAAACTACGGGGCACATCATCAAGGCGGCGCAATGAAATTACCGCCTCTTTTGCGGCCGTTTTCGGACGAAAAGCGGCGATAATTTCATCGCCTTATCAGCAAAGACACGCTATTGAGTGTTTTGCTGATTTAGCCCCCGTTTCCAGCATGCCTAACTTTGCATCTCTAATGAGATGCAAGGTAGGCGTGGCTGTGAAACCAACCAGGGGAAATATCACGAAGGCAGCTTTGTGATATTATCAAGGAAGGTGAGCGATTTTTTTAATTGCGTTAAGTATGCCTTAACGCAGGAATTTAACGTCTGTTATAGTCTAAGGCATACTTAACATGGGGGGTGGATTGTGTTGCTAAGACCACAGGCCCCTATCATCTAGGATATAGCCGTTTTCCACCATGGAAAACGGCGATATCCCAACTATCTCTGGAATTTTTATCGCCTCGGCAATGCGTGTTGTTAATAACACGCTAACCGGGCGATGAATTCCAGCGATAGCCGGCGATAAATATGCAAGCGCGCTTTGCGATATTTATCACCGGACCTTGATAATATGCCCCTACGTCTTTCAACTTTGATGATGGAGGACACAAAAATATGTCAGTAAAAATTAATGAAATCCACATCCAGCATCAACCCAACTATATCGATTTCCCAACTCAGCACGTTGCCTGGGAGTAGCATTATTCAACAAAATGCCTGTCAATAAACAAGTTTAGATCTAAAGTAAGCATTAAGATAATGATGTTGTAGTGAGCCACTCGGCACCCATGACACCATGGATGACGTGGTATGTACCCTAAGGGCTGGGCGCAGCCGAGTGGTTAAATTAAGTGCACCTGCTTGCACGAGGGCAGTGTGTGCGCCAGACCATGTACTGTATCTATGTGTTCCTGATGTAGCACAGATAGACAGGACATCACGCCGGGGTACACGATCAGCAGGGGCTATTACAAATGGGTGCATGCCTTTAACCACATTATAATGTTAGCTCATGAAAACAGCACTTTTCGAAATTGGCGTGTTATGCAGTATAACAATGCCAAACACTGTTTCTGTACACTATTATGAATAATTACCTGCTAGAAACAAGCATGGGAAGTTAAACAAGCTGGTGAGTTGAGGCTCAGCACCACCATGTGTGCCGTACAGACAATAAAAATGGTCATGTGGCAACACAGGGACCAACGAGGATGCAAGGCTTTATTCGTCAGTAACATGAAAAAAAGTGCACTGGAGTGAAAGCCTGCTTGTACACCGGGGGACCGTAGAGTGCATATCGATACACGTGCATTCTAGTCGGTCCCTGCGTGAGGCCCGGGGGCACTGTAAAGCGAAGGAATACTGAAAGACAGGCTAAAACCACCCACTCTCCACAGCGCTGAACCCTACGGCAATTGAGAACAGCTGTAGGGCAGCATGCTGATCAATTAAAAGGCACCATTGTGAAACATGAAAACACAGTGACAAGACTTACAGGCCTGTTTTCACTTGCACTCGAAATAAAAAGGATGGGGAAGCAGCGGTGCATAAGGAAAGCCTTTCCATGCCACAGTGCAGGAGCAGAAGAAACAAGCAATGGAATGGGAGGCACAGCAGGGGAGGCAGCAGTAACACAACTGTGGCATTAAGAGGGGTGGGAGGAAGAAGGCTATATTTACATGTAAGCAGCTAGGGCGCTGAAGCTGAACAAAGACAAACAAAGAGCAGGAAACCAAGAAAAAAATAGTCCCCCCCCAAGAACAGATAAAGAACCATAGTGAAACGAGACAGCATTTTAAGTCCCTGCTCTGCTGGAGGAACAGAAGAGAGAAAGGAGGGACAAAGAGGCAGGACTGACCACTAGCAAGCAAGAATTTTAAAAAGGACACTGACATAGACAAATGAAATGCAATTGTAAGAAGCGGGATGGACTTGAAGCCCACAGACTAATAACAGAAGGTCTTGCTGGCTTCTTCATAGCACTTTTGTTTTACCTTCAGACGGGTGGGAGGGAGAGAAGAAAAGGAGACTAGGGTGGTGGGAAGGGGAGATAGGAACAAGTACAGGTGAGTCTGAGAGAGGTAAGAATAAACACAGGAGGGCTTATGGGAGGGGAGAGGAAACAGGATTAGGAAAAACAGGGAGGGGATAAGTTAAAAATAGAAAAAGAGCTATGACGCGGCCATTGGTGACTGCATCATAGCGCACAAATACTACCTGAACCACAGCACGGTGGAGGAACACTAATCAAACCTCAATAACTTGGTCCTTGCGCCTTGGAAAGAACAGGAAGTGACATGTGGCAAAAGCTGCCCAATGAGAAGGCAGTAAAGATGAGGGACAATGATGTTAATGAATGGTAAGCAATGAACACGAATCTCACAAGCAAGAGCGCATGTGCTAGCACATGGTCACGCAGGCGAGACCTAAAAATGCTGAAGGCATGTAATCCTGCTGCATGGGACAGATTGAAACTAAAAACTGGGCAGTACATTCATTAATGACCTTGTTATACTAGAAAAAAGAGACAAATTGTCACAAATAACTTGGGAGGGAGACTGCATAGAAAAGAGCTCGTAAAGAGTTGTAGGCCTGAGAAATATAATTTGAAATAAAAAAGATCTTAGTATCACAAAGAGACAATTTTTAATGCCTGAGTTTATCTGGTGCCTCTGAACTCTGGTGGGTGCGCATGTGCGTGTGTGTGTGTGTGTTTGTGTGTACAATCAACTTTGTGTTTTGGGAAATGCTAAATTTGATATTTTTACATACAAAGGTGGTGGGGTGCACCCCTGTTTCTCTTGCCCTTACCTCAACCATGTATGCCTAAAACACCTCAAGCCTGTCATACTGTTTAAAGAATGATGCTTTTCTGTGTATCAGATTATTTTTGGTGTTTTTTTTTAGCCGTTTCAAGGCACCAGGATCAAAGATACAGTTGAAAACCAAGGGCCTCAATTAGAGTTTGGCTGAGCAGGAGCACCACCATAATACTGGGTTACTTCCACCCAGCCAAACTCACCATTTCCCTGCATATTTAGAGTTGGGGAAAGGGCCATGTTTACATCAGTGGAGCCTGTGCTGACTCTGTTACTGTAGTCATCGGACCTGAGGGCTCATTTCCCAAGAAGTCGCCAAGTCACAATAATGGTCAATCAATCCAGTTCAAGGCTGGGTTACTGTCTTAACTCATTAACAAGGAAAATGTAGAACCGCCCCCACACGCAGGAAAAAAGCTCCAGCATGTCAGGCCATCTGTATTGATAACCCTGCTTTGAGAGCGTCTTTTCTCAATACACACATTTATTTACAGAGTGTGCACTTAAAAAATGGTGCACGCTCAGCAAGCCTGCCATGCTCTGAAAGCGGTGCAGCTGTGGGCAGTGCCCTCACAAAACACAAATCTCAGTCAGGCAGGAGGGGACCTCTTCATAGGATGATGGCTGATCCTCTGCCCGGGTGGCAGAGACCAAGGGCATATCCCACCTGGCAGATATGCTGAATATCTACCAGGTTCTGGGTAAAGGTCTGGTCCATTTATGTGATGGAAGGATTGACAGCTATCATGAGGGACTCTGTCTGCAGGTTTGAAACAGCATGGACACCATTTATGACATATGTCAAACGAGCTGGAGACTTGATTCAGCCACCTCTTTTGCTGAGGCAAGCTGGGGATGAGGCACTCAGTGACTGTGCTGAGAGGGATATAGATGTCTGTTTGAACTGAGTGTAAATGTTAGTGTGGAATTACTCCCTGTTGTAACACTAGATTCAGTGGGAATGCTAAAAATACTTTGCTCCCTCTCTTCCCCACTGCTGTGGCCATACAATGGTTTTAAAATGTATAAAGTTGTTAAAAACAAAACGGTGCACGCTCATCAAGCCTACCATGCTCTGAAAGCTGTGCGGTTCTGGGCACAGCCCTCACAAAACAGAAACCCTGGTCAGGCAGGAGGGGGTCTCTTCATAGGATGATGGCTGTGGTCTTTGTGCATCACCAAGATCTAAGCTTGATCTGGATTATCTATTTAGTTATCCTTTAGAATATTATCACAGTGCAAAGACAAAGCTGGTGACTGCATGAAAATGGACAGAATAGATGTGCCCTGCCACTCTCCCTTCACCACGCACATCCACTCCCCGCACCGCACTTCCCACTCCTCTGTTTCTAATATGTAATTATCCTGGAAAATATAGAGGCGGAGATTTATTAGAGTCTATTCAGTTACCGTAGTAGAACAATAGGCAAACTAAGTGGACTTGTGACCCCAAACTGAGATTTATTGTAAGCCATTTACCTATAGGTACATCATCATGATAGGAGCATAAGGACATATTTGAAGACTAAAGGCATGGTTTCTGGCTATGTAGAATTCAGGTAGTACTTGTTACACACTATAGTTGCCTCTGCCATGCTGTGGATTACTTAATGGGTCACATAATCACCTTCTCCTGAGTTTCTCACCTCATAAACAAGCCCAACATGTGGAATCAGTGTTTACCACACCGATTGCTGCACGTTTTGCATTTCTGCCTTAGCATATTATCCAGAAAAACCTCATAAGGCTTTTTCTGGTGAGATCTGTCAGGAGAAAATTGTAGAGTGTGGTAATACAACGCACAACTGTGAATTTCGATCTGTGTGCAAACATCAATTTGCGTTATGATCTGAAGCTAATCATCATCATTAAACTTTACTCTGTTTTATATCAAACCATAAACGCAATGTACAAAGGCAATCACTCAAAATCATTAAGCCTATTTAACTTAAAATACACAGACAAGATTCTAAAACAACATTTTAAAGAGGTAAAAGAATAATATAATAGGAAAATCTAAGGATTAACAACGTTGTGTACCTTTATAAGCGCCCGCACCCCTCCCAACAAACACATCGTCAGCAGTTCAATAAAATTAATCAGGAATCTCCAAGCCTTTTTCTTATACCTATGGCATGCCAGATATATGTGTGAACTGCTGCACAAGCATCAAGTAACTGTGGTTTTGCGAAAAGACTAAGGTGGCTGGGTCTGCATTGCATAAATAGGAATGTACGCAGAGACGATTTAAGGCATGGGCAAACTGGGGTCTGGCCCAGGACCCCAGCCATTCAGGGGGGGCCCTGATGAAGCCAGCTCTGTTCTGCAGAGTCTTGCCCTGATGACCTTGAATAACATTTAAACAAATTGTAATAGACTCTCACACATCACCCATATTCAAAATAATTAAAAGGAACACGGTATTTGAAACAGACATTTTCCAGAGAAATGTTGGGTTTATGTTTCATTCTTTCAGATCAAAGCAGGACCTCGCATATTCATGTGTCACACAGATTATTTGCAGTAACATTAGTGAGCTGCTGCTGGGTTACAATATTGAAAACACACCTCACTTTCCCTAAATATTAGAAGTAAACACTTTTAGATTATGGACCAGTGTGCCTGCCACTGTTAATGACCCGGCCAAAGAGGGCGTAAAAGAGCTGAAAATGTATCATAAATTCAAAGCTGTTCTGAACAGTGGTTTAATAAATCTCGAGCTTGTGACTTCATAAAACATAAAGTGCACCATACATTGTTTTGAAGTGCCACCACAAGGACAGTTTATAAACTCCCTTGACCAATCATTCTGGTTAGTACAAGCCTATGCTTGGGGTTTAATATGTGGTTTATATAAGGTTGTAAAATTCAGTAACTAACAAATTGGCAGGCGAGAAGTCACTGGCTTTAGGTCATTCTTATGAAATGTCTTTCTTCTTCAAATAACTGAAGGAATGGTGATTTTAGTTCCCCCCTTCTAATCAGACTCAGTGACTCAGGTTCATAGAAACATCTGGGTCTCTCCAGTTTGGTACAGAGAGCCTTAATGTACCTCGGCCAGGGAATATGCAGGGATAAGGAGAAGGAGTGGCAGTCTTGTATATTTAGACTATTGAATTTCTGTTCTTCCTTAATCCATACTCTGAGTAAAAGAAGAAGGGGACGAAGCCAAATGATATCTTCCCGGTAGTTAACATCTAGTTCTTTATGAATCACAAAGGAGGAACAGCTGTCAGGAACTGACAGCCTTCTTCAGAAACAAGCATTTTCGAAGCTCTGCAATTTAGACAGTGACATGTCTCCATATGCCTGCCCCATACATGACCATCACTATACACTTAGGGCCTGATTTAGATCTCAAGGGACAAGTTATTCCGTCACAACGGTGATGCATATCCCGTCCCCAAAATATAAACCCCATAGGATATAATGGGATTGATAGTTTTGTGGACAGGATATCCACAGTGACGGCGGCCATAAATAAAGGGTGGTGCGGCGGGAGGGGGAGCGCAGGGACAGATTGGCAGGGGGGAAGAAATAGTAATAGATTAAATTAAAAAAAACACATACCTGTAGCTGCCGGTCGCCTCCAGTGTTGCATCGTGTTTGCTGATGTTCCTCTTCCAGCAGCCGCCCCAGGAACAGACTCCCATCCTATCCCCATGCTGCAGGGCAGCGCAGGGATTGGCCTTAGTGGGCTGAAAAGACTAAGTGTGCATGTGTGTTTTGGGCGCCGGAGACGGCCGGCCAAACATACATGAGCACTTACAGAGTCGAGTGCATGTAGCATGTCTCCTCTCCCCTCCAATGCCGAGGCCCCGCCCCTCCCTACAGAGCCGGTAAATGCAAAATAAAACGATGCAAGAACATCATTTTGTTTTACATTTGCTGGCTCTGAGCCAGGCAGTGGGGCGACGCTCCTCAGCCGTTGTGACAGAGTAGCCCGTCCATCGAGATCTAAATCATGCTCTTAGCCTGATAGATTGTCCCTGTCTGTCTCAGGGGTTTCGGATCACACTATAGTTGAAAAGGTGAATAAAAGTATAGCCTTCTCAAGTTGCTTCTGTATAATGTTAATTTGCTTTTCCCAAGTACCACCACAATAAAATTGGACACCCCGATCTCAGAAGAAACTGGTCTGTTTTAATAAAGCATCCTTCTAACTAAGAGTGGCAAGAGGATGCCTTATAAAACCCACAGGTCATGATGTAGGTTTTATCCAAATTTACCCTATGGTCAAGCCTGCTGATAAAATCTGCATAGGTATTCAGAAGTAGCTGGAGAGCCTTCAGGATGTGGGACATAAGTACTGCATCATACGCACACAGGATGGCCGACACTGGAAAATGACCTATCTGAAGAATTTGCTTGCACCTCCCAAGCAACACCTTGTCCAGATTACTAATGTAAGGTGTGAAGAGAAAAGGGCAAGGAAACACCCCTGGCTGATCCCCCTGGCTATGTGGCTATCCTCAGTACATTTAGCAAATTAAACATACCTTATACTTCAGCTCTGGACCCAGTGTGGATTGCCTGGGGAAGATTGATAATTGGTGTTTCTACCCCCAAATTCTCTATCAAACGCTATAACTTAAAGTTCGGAACAAGAAAAGTGCTTGATAGATCATAAAGGCTAGGTCCATTATGTCTTTTTTAGCCATAGTATATTTGTTGATGAGCAGTTCCAGGTTTAGGCAATGCCCCAATGAAACCCATGTTGAATATCAGATAGAACTGAATAGTTTCCAGACCACTGTTTCAGCCAGGCTAATAAGACTCTACCTGGGAAATTGATGAGGGAATCCAATTGGGATATCGGATGTTCGCAAGTAGGGTTGGCCCTATTACCCTGTTTGTAGATGGGGATAATTAAGGATGCTGACCATAGTTCCAATTTACCCGTATTGCACAAAGCCCATAGAACATTAGTTAAAAGAAAGCCCCAAAACTGAATATTAGCCTCAAAAAGGTCTGAAGGAATGCCATCAGAGCAATGAGCTTGGGCTTTTAACAGTATCAGAGATAACTTCCTGTAATGACAGCTGAATGGGGACACGCTGCTCTGGTGAAAGAAGAAGGCTTGAATGGTTGAGGTTCTTGAATCCATCCTGCACTTGATACTTTCATTTCATATAGGTACTTCTAAAATGGGCAACCCTGTCTGCGGTCAGGATGACAACTTCCAACAAGTAGGCACCCAAATCTCTGAAGTAAGATTTACTTACCAACTTTCAGAAGGCTATTATTTTTGTTATCCTCCTCCAGTGATGCATCTTAGGCTCATATTTAAAATTTTGTTTTCTGATTTTCAACACCTGTTTATATTCCTTTCTGAATTTCAAACACAATCTTGAATCAACGTCTAAGTGAGTTACATCCGTTCATAGAAGGGAGGAATAGATTACGTCATAAGAGATTAGCCTAACTCTACATTGTCATTAAAATGACTTCACAGTGCTGCAATGTTCAAGTATGTTGTATTGTGTTGTAGTTATACTATACACTGCTTTATACTCCTATCAAGGCACCAAAGTGTATGTGTGGGGGGAGGTAGCATACTAGTCTCTACAGTGCTATTGATTAAACAGTGCATTTCTTGTGCTCTCTTTAAGGCTTGGGAAAAGTGGTCTCTGTCCAATGGCCCAAGTCTTTCATGGGGCACCTTGTAGAGCCAGCTCTGTTCTGCAAAGAGTCTTGCTCTGATGACCTCAAGTAATTCTCAGATTGTTTCAAATATGGTTTCCATTAATTTATTTTTAATGTGGGTAATGTGTGGGAGTCCATTACAGACATTTTGCAGAGCAATGATGTGTTTATGTTTCATGCAACATCCATAAAAAAGTTTCTTTAAATCAAAACAGGACCTCACGTATTCATATGTTACAGAGATTATTTGCATTTATATCAGTGAGCTGCTGCTTTGTTATCATATTGAAATCACGCGTCACTATCTCTAAATATTAGATGTAAACACATTTAGAATTTGGACCCAGGGTACCTGTGCACTGCCAATGACCTGGCCAAAGAGGGCACAAAAGAGCTGAAACTGGATCATAAATTCAAAGCTGTTCCGAAAAGGAGTCCCCAAAAGTCATTTGGCGCAGGGCACTCAAATTCCTTTAGAGGTCCCTGTGCTCTCTTTATGGAGAGTTTTTTTATGTCGTGTCAAGACCAGAGTTATGGTATTAATATGTTTTGTTACTCTGCCTCTGTATGGATTTGAAGAGAAACTTAACTAGAAGGGTTGCTCAAGCATTCAGTTCTATCAGATGGACAGACTGTCGTGTCAGTGCAATCTGGCTCTAAGCAGGTAGCAAAAGTGTGCAGGGCACTGTTGTATGGAAAGGTTGAGGAGAGGAGTGAGGAGGGCGAAGGAATGAGTAGAGAATGTTTGCTGTCGGGGGAGCATGTAAGACAACCCCGTTTATTTCTGCGGTTCTGGCAGAGATTATGAAAACGGTCCAGGCTACGATGGGGCCTTTTCCCTTATTGATTTTACTTGCTTGATTTTCTGGCATTCAAAATCTAGTTTGTTTTTCCAGCACCCAGTAAATCCAGTTGCAGAAACACTGGACTTCTTATAATTGTGGAAAATAGAATTCGAACACATTACAATTGGGGCCGATGTCTTTTATGAGCACCTGCAAATGGGCTGATTGGGCAGAGAGAGCGCAACACCATATGGCACAAGAAACAATTTAAAAACAAAGCCTCCCCTACCTGTTAATGGCTTTTGGGTGGACTCTGTGGATGAAATGTGCGAGATCTATTGGGGAGAATGTTCCCAATATTTTTTAATCAAAGAACAACAGTTTCCTTACTTTTTGTTAAAAAAACAACCATCTCAGAATGGACAATCGTGACTTCATGTACGTCTGGCTGAAAGGGAACGCAGGAGGTCTCCTTTCCTGTACAGCCAAGGGAGAGGCAGACATAGAAAGAAGAAACATACCTTCTCGACAGGGTGCCTGCTACCCAAAAGAAATATAAATTAATGCAATTGGTTATTCAGTAAATGTAATGGCTGCTTTGACTCCAGTGTAAGGCTTTAATTGATAATGGCATTTGAGGCTTCAAGGTGACAAAGAGTTTTTTTGGGCAAGAGTTAATGTCAGAGTGCTATCAGCTGAGTTCTAGAATGTGCCCTTCTAATGAAAAATAATAATAAAAAACGTTTTGAACTCGGAACCGTCTGATTGCGTATTACGAGAAATATATATTTGAACACACTTCTTGTATCTTAAACACTTAGGCCCGCAATATGAGTTGCATAGTACTGGGGCGTATTTAGCACACACTAAATTTGCGTATCAGTTCACTGTTACCATGTGAGAAATCCGACCCATTCCTATACAATTACAAGTTAAACCCATGGGATGTGTAATGACTATGTGGATCTGATTTTATGGTCACTAATATCATGTGGAAGTCTGTAGTGAAGTATAGTGCAGTAAATAGTAGAAGACTTGGATACTTCAGGAAGTATATTTATTAGCCACAGCTGCTGCAGTCCCAGAGTAACTGTGTAAACTGGAATCTTTCCGCTGCAGCCTCACACAGTACATTCTACATTCCAATGACGTAGTACTATGATGGGGTGGATGCCAGATCACCACAATATCTCCCTTCTTTACAACAAATAAAAACAGAAAAACAGTAAATAGAATAACATAGCGTAAATACATCAATTCATAAATATACATTTGATAATTAATACAAATGAACATCAATTGCGATATCTTAAAGGTTTGATAACATTTCGTCTATTACTCCTACGCTCGAGTTCAGGATGAGAGAAACACGTTGGTTCAGAAACAACAATGTCAGATGAGGAGGGTGGAGGAACACGAGAATGCAAAAACGGTTTGGATGAAAGACAAGAATCATGAGAAGGAGCATCGTGAATATGCACCTTCACCACCCTTCCCCTATTCCACCATTCATTTTTGCTAGTTTTCACTGCATTCCTAGTCACAACCTCAATTCTGACAGGAGGTTTAAATTTTGACATTCCCTTGGGCACATGATTGGGATCCTTGACACGAACCCAGTCTCCTACACGTAGTTTATTTTCTACAGGTCTAACTCTGTGGGTAGTGTCGTAATGGCTTTTCATTTTACCTTGGAAAATTTCAACTTTTGGTCTCACAATTTTGTCCATATTTAACAAATGATCACTTTTGTGTTGACACTCTCTTAACCAGGCAGGACACAATTTAGACGCAGGTGGACGTCCTCGTAACATTTCAAATGGTGTAATACCTGTGACAGCATTTGGACAACATCTATGTGACCACAGCATTTCTTCAACAGAATTTGCAAATATCAAACTTGTTTTGAATGGCCCATTGTATACACTCAACTAGTGTGCGATTCATATTTTCTACCAGACCATTGGCCTGTGGGTGGTATAAAGCAACACATTTGTGTCTGATAGCATTGTTGCTAAGGAAACTCTTCATTTCCTTAGAAACAAATTGGACACCATTGTCCGAGACAATTTCTTTAGGAAAACCTTCCCTTAAAAACAGATTTTTCAAGAACTTGATGACACTAACAGTATTTGGTTCTTCTACAAATTTCACTTCCCACCATTTGCTGTAGTAATCTACAACTACGATGGCAAATGTTAACTTCCGTGGAAGAGTGCCAAACGGACCTATAAAATCCATGGCAATCTTTGACCAAACTGTGTTAGGTAATTCAACAGGTTGTAAAGGAATTGCTTCTGTTTTAAGACCTTTGCCACTAGAGGCACAGATAACACATCCCCGAAAACTGGCTACAATGGCAGAGTCCATTCCGGGCCACCAATAACTATCTCTAATTTTCATTTTGGTTATAGTTTGTCCCAGATGTCCCTCATGACCATACAAAATAATCCTTTCCCTCAATGAGACGGGTGGAATGAATTTGTCCCCCCGTACAAGCATCCCTTTTTTCTTCAATAGATAATTCATCTGCCACTTTGAAATAAGATTGTTAATTTTGAGGCAGATTTTTCTCTTTAGGCCACCCACTCATGTACATTCTACATTCCAATGACATAGTACTATGATGGAATGGATGCCAGATCACCACAAAGTCCCAATTCCTTGTGGTGTGATGCATACATTTATCACCTGCTCTGAGCAGGTGGTATGTATGTGAAGGAAATGAAGAAAAACAAAGGGTAATGAAGCTTTGTTGTTGTGGAAGCCAAAGCCTCATGCGATTTTACTGTGTGGAATTACCACACTCTAAAATCAGGTCTAGTTCTCCCATGTGCAGAAAAACCAGGTGTGGAAAAACGGATTCCCTTAGAATCAGGCGTAGCAGAATTCTATGAGGTAATTCTACTCACCCGAACTTGTAATGAAGAGCTGAATGTTTATATATAATTTGGAGCAGCCTATCTAATACTGTGTTGTTAGACCTGACAACTTTATGGTGGTTTTCCACCCACATTTGTGGCAACATCCTCCACTTTTTGACCATGATTATGCTAGCTTTTGGACTCTTTGCACTTTACCACTGCTAACCAATGTTAAAATGCTTGTGCTCTCTCCCCTAAACATAGTAATATTAGTTCATCCCAAATTGACATATTTAATTTAGCTATAAGTCCCTAGTAAAGTGGTATTCCTTTTACGCAGGGCCTATAAATTAAATGTTGCTAGTGGGCCCACAGCACTAATTGTACCACCCACTTAAGTAGCCCCTTTAACATGTCTCAGGCTTGCCCCTTCAGAGCCTGTGTATGCAGTTTACACAGACATGTCAAGCTGGCAAAACAACCCTTTTGCCAGGCCCTAACCATCACATTTATACATATAAGTCACCACTAAGGTCTCCCCAATAGAACAACATTAGGATTACCTCATTACATTATATATGTGTAATTTCCAGTTGAGTAGAGATAAGACCTCCAAGACTGCTGTCTGTGGAATCACAATATGAAATTACAACTTATGGTAAAGTCGGATTTTAAATTTCAATTCTGAAAATGCCACTTTTAGAAAGATCAAAGAACGTGTATAGGGTCCAGGCTCCAATCAGTAAGGCTGAGCCTAATCTATCAAAAACCACACAAAAAATGCCAATACTGATAATCTATTTAATTTTAACTTCACTAGTGCCTAGAACAAATCTACAGCAACCTTTAGCAACCTTTTGCTTAATTTTAATTTATTTAAACTATTTTTACATTTTGAACTCAAAATTATTTCATTTTTTGAAAACCACAATAATTACATGGGACAAATACATATTAAAACAACCACTCAAAATGTTAATCACCAAAGAACTACACTCATTCCACCAGTCTTACTTCCTACTTACATATCACAATCAGTCCACATTTATAACCCATACCACACTCCAAACACACCAGTACAATGACTCCAACAACCTGACCAAATAACCTATTTAATTCAAAATCAAATGTCAGGGATCATCACCAAACATCACCTATTACAAACAATAGTCCAGGAGTCTCCAACCGGTCGATCGCGAGCTACCGGTAGCTCGCCGACCCCCTGGGAGTAGCTCGCGCCAGTATATAATAAGGCTTCATTCTGAGCATTCATTTATTATCACGTCGGTGTCTTTTGCCCGCCCTCACCCGAACCTGCTGCTCAGAATGGCTGAACTGAGCTTAGATGGGGCGGGGCGGGCCGAAGAACGTGACGTTCTTCCTGCACTCTGCACAGTCACGCGCCTTTTCCAGACTGGCACAGCGCTTGATTTATGCCGCTGATCCTCACCGAGAAGCTGTATAGGTAGGCAAGCCATTGTTCTAGTACCCGTATATTCATTAAAAGAGGCTCAGTGCAGGCAAAGCCCTTTGATTATAGTGTCGGCTGCCACGCGCTTTAAATCTACCCTCAATAATAAAACGCGGTGGCAGCCAACGTTTAGAATCCAAGGTCCATGCCTTCACTGGGCCACTACCGCGTTTTACATTGCCTTCCACAGTAAAGTATGGTGGCAGACCACGTTAAAATTTAAGGTCCTTGCCTGCGCTGAGCCGGTCTCACTGACAACACCGCACTTTAGATTTGCATGCGTGTAGTAGTCAGTGAAAACGGCTCAGTGCATGCAAGGCTCTTTGTTTTCAACTTCGGCTGCTACCGTGCTTTACATCTGTGTTCAAAAGTAAATCGCGGTGGCAGCAGAGGTCAAAATCAAAGGGCTTTGCATGCACTGAACTTCTACCGTGCTGTACATCGCCTTCAATAATGAAGAGGGGTGGCAGTAATGTTAAAATCCAAGCCAGGTCCTTGCATGCACTGGGCCTCTTACTGACTAAACCGGGCTTTTTATTTCCATTCGCATAATAGTCAGTAAAAGCGGCTCAGTGCATACAAGGCCCTTTGATTTTAACATCGGCTGCACTGCGCTTTTCATTTACCTTCAGTAGTAAACCGAGGCGACAGTCGATATTAAAATCAAAGGTCCTTGCCACGTCATTTGTCGCGCTTAATCTTTCTTCATAAGCGACGCACTGTCTTTTTTCATTTTGACCGAGCCTAGGGAGGCAAAGGAGTCTCTCCCGTTCAGTGAGATTCCTTTAAGATTTAATATGTTATTTTGCGCCGTTGTTTTAATAGTGGCTGTTTGGAATTTGTCTCCCTGCTTGCCAAAACCCACATGGTGAAACCGATCCAGAGAAGGGAATACCCTTCGCTCGCAGTTTAAATAATCTCTGGTCTCGGTTGAGTAGCGCTGCATGAATAACCCAAAAGAATGCATCATTATAGCCATGGGTCCCAATTCTTCCCTTTACACTGGACTGTACTTTGCGCAGAGGACTCTGCTTGTGACGTCAGCATTAGTGATATAATTTTGCATCTCCTTTCTGCGGACTCATATCACTCATCATCCTGAACTGCAAGTTTCCCCACTCCAGCATGGCAGGTACCCAGAATAGCTCTGCAGTCCTTCTCTGTCGCTGTGTTGGTGTCTGTCTCCCTCTGTGCGGTCAGGCTGCATGGAGTGCTGCTGGTACTTAGTCTCCACCAGTGGTTCTGACTGTTTGATTTTAATGTCGGATGCCACCGTGCTTTACATCTGCCTCCCATAGTAAAGAGTGGTGGCAGCCGAGGTTAAAATCAAAGAGTCTTAAATACACCGAGTCACTTTCATGGATTGCCAAACGAAGGCAGAGATAAAGCACGATGTTGGCGAACAGACAATAACTGTGTATTTTCTGCCAATGAACATTGCAGAGTCGAGCCATGTGTTCTAGCACTGAGTTGAGCATTGGCATGGTGGAAAAAGGACCGTTTTTTTTCTAAAGGTTTACAAAAAAATGCAAGAGGGTGGGCATGTGCAGAGAGTGCATGGCCTTTCTGGGAGCTTTGAAGGGTGGGTAGGAGCTACATTACTCCTAATGCAAAGGAGATATTTACCATGAAAGAAAATGATTCCTATGTGGATGCCATGGATTTATCCAGAATACTCGAGGACCCGAGGGAAACACCTGGCCAATTACGTAAAAAAAGCAACAACATTGGCATCTGCTAACAAGTCCTAAGAGTCAATACGTTATATAGTCATGCTGCAGAAAACTACACAAAACCACTAATACTGTCAACATTTAAAAGTAATGCTTTGTTTACAGTGCCCAGTGTTTAAATGTGGTTTTATAACAATATTTAAGTAATGGGGGATCCAGATTTACAGGCAAAACTGGTACCATGAAACAATACAAGTATTGGGGGCTAGGCTGCACAGAGTGGTGCCTCTGCTTACTATGTAACCACAGTATGGGCTCCAAACAAATTCGGCTCAAAATCACTGAAGCTGGGTGTGAGCTGCTCTCGCTCGGAAAAATGTGCGCGTTGCGTGGCCTTTAGTAGCTCACAACCATTTTCACTGATCAGAAATAGCTCTCACTGCAGACAAGGTTGGAGACCCCTGCAATAGTCCGTTATAATGCAAAAACATATATCACATCATTATAGATTATTCAATATAAATCACAATGCACAAAACTGCTATAAACATTAGCCCTAAGATTGTCTGGTGAACAATACGCACGGTCGATGCGTTTCGAGCCCATTTGTTAAGGGGCTCTCTTCAGGACCAGAGTAACTCTAAAAGCGAAAAAGACTCTATGAAATCATGCTGGAGAAAGATAAAATACTAACACTATGTATAGAATTGCAGTTATTGTCCCAATTTCGTTAAAGTAATTCCAACAGTACCATTTTCAGCTACGGCACTTTCGTTAGTGTCCGATGTTAACTTGAGCAAATGCTGGAGCGGTATATCGTTTCCCGGACCCAATGCGTTCTATAGGACGCGAGGCTCACGGTGACACTTTCACCATTATCTGCTTCTTAACTTGAAGGCTCTACGCGTGCATCCAAACAGCTTTTTCAGAAAGATGGCATTTACTTTTGGTGCCTGCTGCCTGTCTATTTTCAGTCTGGGTTGGGTGACAGCTGGGCTTTGTGACTCCCTCTAGACAGCCACACACAAAGGAGCTTAGTTGTGACTCGATGGGCCATTGTGGGAGTTGGACGGGAGGAGCTGGGCACAGCCTCACACTTACATCTGAATAGCCTGTGTCTTGTTCACACACAAAGTTTTGCATACCCACCTGTAGTGACTCTGGAGCTCCGTCAGGAAGGGAGAACCTCACTGCACTTCAAAGCCATACTCTGAAGTCTCCCTCACGTCAAAGGCACAACTGGGTGTAAGTACTGGGCCTCTGACAGCATGACCAGTACCCTCCTAGACCTGTGGATACTCTGCTAAGAAGGACTACTCTGCTGCTGAAGGACTGTCTTTCTGCTGGACTGCTGCTTTAGAACAACTGCTGCCTTGCTGTACTGACCTGCTGCCCTCTGACATGGAAAGGAAGAACTGGACCTGCAACCAATCCAGAACCCAGGACCCTAAAGTGACTCCAAAGTAGGCCTGGGCAAAAATTTTGTTCCGTTTGCGGAAATTGCGATAATTTGACATTTTCGCGTTCCGCGGAGAGCGCGAAAATGTCAAAATTTCCGCTTTCTGCAGCTTGGCGATAATTTGTTTCTTGCTCGCGCTGTAAAATAATACATTCTCGCACGCGCGCGATCGCCTTACCTGAATCCCTGCGTTCGCCGACAAGTTTTCTTGATCCGGTCGCGTTCTCCATGAGATGTTGGATTGTTTTTAGCCATTTGCGCTGTCTTGCGACAGTTCGTGCCCGCAGTGACGTCATGCGTCGCGCGATCACGTCTTTCTTCTCGCGATCATGCACCGTGAGACAACTCAAAACAAGATGGCCGCGCCCGCGAGCAACCACATGGGTAAGTTGGCGACCCGCTACCATGCAGAAAATCTCGCGAACAAGCGGGGAAAAAAAATCCGCATCTTCGCGATATTTCCGCTTGTTTGCGATAATTTTAAACATTTTTGCGATAATTTGCGAAAGTGGATTTCGCAAATTCCGCCCACCCCTACTCCAAAGGCCTTTTCCACCATTACCTTAAATGTGGAATTTGTTTTTCATATGCATTTGCCTGAAGGTGAAAGGCCAACAAAATAGTTGTAAAATATTTTCTTCTTTTTGACAGGATCCCTAGCCCCACCCCCAGTCTCACCCCTATAGCAGTCAGGGTACACAATTCCCAAACCTTTTTGTGCACCGCGAGCACTGGATGAACTATGAAATACTAAGTAACAGGCTGTCACTGAGCCCCCCTGGCCAGCGCACTACAGCTAAAGAGCTGTGGGTGTGGTCAGTGTTGGTGGGTTTTATATCATTTGCATACCCATTCTCTTATATATTATAATACATTTAAATATTGATGTGCCAGCTTATCCATCTTTATACATTACTGTGGTACCTGTAATATTTTTTCTTATGCTGTTTTTTTTCTTCTTTAAACCCCCCCCCCTCCCCCCCCCGCTTATGCTTCATATTGTATCTTTGGCATTTTTTATGTTTCTGTGCAGATATTTGTTTACTGATCATTGTTCGATTATTATTGTAAAAAAAGTAATAAAGAATTGAAATGCAAAAAAAAAAAAACGCTGCTGGGGACGGGCCCTTTAAGCAAAATTACGCACCGGGTACCTAGAGAGCGAGCCCTGCCCACCTCCTCGCGGCTCGTGGGACACGCCTCGCGCTGTACCTCCCTCTCTAGTTCATGTTTGTTCCAGCCGCGCTTGGAGACAGAGTTGCCGCGCGCCGCCGTCATGGGGAAGCTGCTCGTGCTCGCTATCATTGGAATACTGGCTGCCTTGTTTGTGGAAAGGATCGTTCGCATCAGGTGAGAGGAGGGCTTCTCGGCGCTTTGAGTTATTGAAAGCTACGTCTTACATACCGTGGGCATCTGATATAAATTAAATGTCCGTGTGGACAGCGAACAGTAGCAGTCTTTTACCTGGCAAAGTGATCCCAAGGTTGCATTGCTGCGTTGCGTTTGAGACGGCATAGTTGGTTCATAAAAACGTGCAGATCAACAGACAAAAAATAAATGTCTACAGAATGCAGACCCAAAAAGTATACTTACTCCAAATGCATTGAGACCCAATAAATGAATTAAGAACTTGCCATGTCATTACAGCCCAAAAAAGTAAACCAGATGAACCGAGCTCATGTTATCATACAAAAACGACTGGAAATAAAACATTAACTCATTGAAGATAGAGGTGGATTATAGCTGACCTCGCCTGCGTCACTGTGTACAGGTTAGGAAATAAAGTTGTGCAGTCCACTGCAAACTTTGAACCATTGGGTTTGTCCCTGGACCACACCCAACTACAGCTCTAAACTAGAACATCTAAGGAGTCCCCAAATGATTCCTACAACCGGGTAGGGAGGTGTAAGCCCTCCGCTGAGTGTTACACCGAACGTTCAAACATTCTCGCTCCAAGAAGAATTCTTCTTTCGAATTTTAATTGCATTTATGGAGCCCTTTCTACCCCTGGGGATGCGTTGAAGCCCTTTACAGTGGGTGGCGCGCTATCCTGCAGGCCAAGGTTAGTGGTTAATCTTGTGGTTATTTTTATTGGGCTTAGTCTAGTCCACTCAAGGAAACCATTCCATACATTTACGTATGTGTGGTGGATTAAATTATTAGGAATTAGGTGAAATCATTGGGGGCGGTAGGTATGTGAGTTCATGCAGATGTCTGATGGGAATGAAAAAGATGAACTAGAGGATGCCAGGTATGGTTAGGTTGCAGGTGTATGATTTGCATGGAAGGAGAAGTGTTCTTTGAAATCAGGTGTGGGCTATTTTCAGAAGAAATACAATAATAGTCATTAAGGCAAACCTACACGTGCCTTGTCTAGTTTTGCTGTTTTTAAATACTGCAAACTTGGTCCAAGGGCATCGGAGCGTTTTACATGTGCACCAGATTACACTACAACAGGTCAGATTCATGATTTGTAGTCAAGAGGAAATCAAGTGGTTTGCCCAGAATGACAGGATGTTGAGCCAACACTGACTCGAACCTGTTTCCCCAGTTCCAAAGTCAGCAGTGCTAGCCATAAGGCCACATCTCCTGCCCACCTTAGAGTAGGCTCTACTCGGAGAGAGGAGGCATGCAGAGCATGGGAGGTAAGGAGAGGGGGATTTGAAAGCAAAAGGAGGGTCCGCCATCAGAAGTTTTAGATCGAGGTCCGGGTTTCAAGCAGGGTTTTGGGAGTATGGAGGAGTCTCTTTGAGATTGCAATCTGAGGATTCAAACCTGTATAAGAATAAGGCATTATTTGCATGTTCGATAGAGCTATATTAGGTACTGTGATAAGCACAACAATCAAGCTCCCAGTCTGTCCACCGCCAGGCTACCGCTAGTCCACCGCTTCAGCAAGGACATCTGATCTGCTCAGGAGCTGAAAGCATAAAGCAATGGTTCGATGCCTATGTAGGGAAATATTGAGAGCTTTGGGCTTTGCTTAAAGGAAGCAGGAAAACACATGCTCATAGCATTCTTGGAGAATATTCAGGTAAAGGATACAACCATGGAAAATAAATTCTTCAAATGTTAGAACATGTCTTCTGATGCCCACCCTGAAAGTTTGGTTCACAGTATTCATTACAAAATCAAAGTGATATCCAATGTAGGTGACCCTGGTTTAACATGATACAGGATGGGTTTGGGGATAGCCTTTCCAGATAGCAGAAGTCTATAGCCTGCATTCTCGTGGCTCGTGGGTGAATACCCAGACAGTAAAATGAGAAGAATGGAGACATGACTTCCCTTAGTAGTTCCAAAATTACATTGTTAGCAAAGGGCTGCTGATTATATTTCCCTGTACACTGACATTTGAATGGTAATTGTGATGGTGGGACTGTTTGTTGGTCGTGGTGAACAAGCTTCTAGGCCAGGCCTGTCTTTTTGTCTGTGCCTGATTACAGCTTCAGGATGGTTGGTGACAACCAGGTGCAGAGATTCCCACTTCGCTGTGCCGATGTTATGGGAGCTCCTGCTTGGAGCTAGGAAGCAACTGTTAAAGGTATCACTTTACTGACAGCCACTGGAATCATGCGATTCTGCTGCGGGAAACCGCCTTTACTATGCAACCAAAACTACACAGTCCCATTACAAAGCGGGCAATACAACGAGCGCGTTGTTACCACGTCTTTCTTTACCACTTATTCCATTACCACGCAATTCCTTATGTGTTGTTGGATTTTAAATCCAACACCTTCCCTACTGTTGCACAGACTGGAGTTGGAATAGTAATATATACTATTCCAAAGTCCAGCACTTCCCTAAGGCAAGTCGTTGTAACAACGTGTGTGGTAATGGAACACGTGGTAACAACGCGTTTGTTGTATTGCCAGCGTTGTAATAGCGTGCGTTGGAAAAGCATGCGTGATTGGTTCATACATCCCTCTGCGGCAGAGGTCATTTTTGCATTATTCAAATTTTGAAGCGGTGATCGTGTTATCACCTTTTCGGGCCACATGATGGGCCGTTGATCATTCAAGTGCGTGCCCATCCTCATCTCCTGCAACACATGTTTACAGTCCATGGTCGTAAATCTGGTAAGAGTCCCTTTTGTTTCACCCCTTGCCCTGCTGCAAAAGCCAGGCGAGCTGGAGCTGTAAATGATTACTCCACCCACAGCTTCTCTGCTCTCTCCTTACAGGAACATACTGGAAAATGCTACTGAGCAAGTGGGAAAAACCACACTATATTTGTACAAAGTTACAGAAGGTAAAACTTTGTACAAATAAGATGTTTTTTTAAAAAATCACACTCTTTTTTTCTATTTGCATTTTCAGGTGTAAAATGTCTGCATGTGTTCACAACCAGAATACAGCTGAAAACAATGTGGCAGCTCTTAGCTGGGGATACATTAAAGAGAGTTCTGCAGTTCAGACCAGGCCAGAAAAAACACACATAATGGAAAATCATTTCCTCTGTGTACCTTTATGAAAATAGCCCTTCTGCTGTCAACACGCAGTTCACATAAAACTTCATCCAAATTGCAGAGACATGTCAGTATTTTTTTTTATCCACTAGCAAAAAATAAAACACACATTTTGTGCAAAGATGGCAGGAATACACAACGCAACTTTGAGCAAATGAAGACGAAGTCAGAAGCTGTACTGTTGTGTGTTAATGCAAAGTTACGGTGAAAATGAAACAGCTAAAGATGTGCAGATCCTGTTCAAAAGTCATTAATAAATACAACCAATGAAACTTTCACTTTGGGTATACCAATGAATGTAGCTGAAAATGTCATTCATTTTGCTCCTTTCTGCTAGAGTCTTTCACTGTTCTCTATATACTTATACCTAAGTTGGCAGCTCTTGCCCGCATATGTGTAAACAGTGTATCAGCTGACTCGGAGCGCAGCTGTAGTGTACACACAACTTTACTGTGAGAGATAGGGAGGGCTGTCCAAGGACAGAATTAAACAATTAGCGGTCCCGTGTTTCAATGCCAGACAAAAATATTCATCCCTCAAGTAATCAGAATTCTCTTTATTCACCTGCAAACAGCCATTAAAAGCATTCAAGATAAGTGCAAAATAGCACTGAAATACATAAAAATTATTAAAAGCACGCAAATAGAATGCATAAAATCATCAAGTTTGGTAGGATTATTGAACAACAATCTAAATGAAACGGCTGAAATAAACAAAACCAAATTTAAAACAGAGACTCGTCCGAATTCATCACTCTACTACAATTAATCTAACTGCATCAACCTCCTGGAGCGGACTGCGGGTTTAAGAAACATAGTCGCATTTCCACACGTTTCGTCATCTGGTAATGCCAGTAAAAATGGTCTGCTTACATACAAAGCCGTAGACTCCTAAGCCTCAAAAATGGTGTGAGGAATGTATTGGTAAACATTTTAATAGTATTCACAATAGAAGATAAAATGTAACATAGTTTGTTTATGGAAGTTAGTACATGGACATTCAGTAGCGTCAAACTGAGGTTGGTATCCTGCTGGAAAGCAAAATATTTCACCGTAGCCACCCGGAAGCTAAACAATAAAAGCCTTTCTCAACTCTCATTGGTATATAGTTGGCAGAAATAGCCCCAGGATTAGCCAACACTTAATGTGTGTCTTTCTGCCCTCAACTTCTCTTCTTTAGCTCCCTCTAGCAGCAAAACTTGGAATTGCTTTCTAACTGAGGCTGCCTGTGGCGTTCTGTCTAAAAACGTATCAGCCAATCCAATGGCATCCAGGGATTTCTTGACCTATGCTATGCAGGGGATAATAAGACCCTTATCACATGCTAAACAGTCTAAAATTATGTCTCTAGTTAGTTTTGCTTCTTCTGAGTGTCAGATAGATAGCCACTCATGGATGTGGAATTCCCAGAGCCCGACACCCAGGACATATTGTTTGGGGTCAAGGGCAACAAGTTTTCATGTGTATTTCTTCCAAGGGACAAGTAGGCCCAACCCCCAACAGCACAAGCCCTTTGGCTGCCAGTTTACAGTACCACATTAGGAGTCAGGGAAGGGCAATGTCTGCAGTTAAAAGTAATATCTGTGGCCATGTGTTAATGCTGTTCAAACTTGCATTTATGTTACATTAATGCAAAGCCTTTATTATTATGTTGAGTTCTCTAATTAATTGTTGTATGCTCGGACTGCAATACTGACAGTGGTTCCAGTATAAAATGTGTACACACGTTTTTAAAGTTTCGCAATATGAGGCTATGAATAATGCTCCCAGCATGCTCCCTGATTAGATGGAAATATTTGCTGAAGCTTGAAAGCAAGATTGATGATTCTTTGCTTTCATAATAAAATGTTCACAAAAAACGCAAGTTAGAAAAAACATTTTGCTAGTCTGCTGTACAATTTTTAGGCACCATTTCTTCGCAGCATCATTTAGCAAAATGTGTTGAGTAATGATAGTATTTCTCAAATATTCATAAAGGAAAATCAGTGTAACCAGTTTCAATAAGATTATGGGAAACAAAAAAATAAACAAGCATTGGCAAAGCCAGTTGGTCTGAAATTGGTGGCCAGTATTTTGGATTGGTCACTGCATGACTTGTTTTTGCATGGATTTTGTAAATCTTTATAGTTGTGGGAGCTGCTGGGCCCTTATTGGTGTGGGATCTGCTGGGCCCTCATCATTTTAACAAACCTTGGCAAAAGCAAAAAATAGTTTTTGGTCTCAAAAAGCACACATTCCCATAGTAGTTCCTGGCACCGAACAAAACTACTTTGTGTGCCGATATGCTCCTGGTCAAAGAGCAGAATGCTGTCACTCACAGTGAAGCCAGCCATAGACCGAAAGAGAGAGAGAATTTTTTAAAACCCAAAAGGCCATGACTCATTGCTAACGCCAGACCTAATTAGGGGCCCAATTAATAAAGAATGTACACCCATGGTATATGTCCTTGCATTAAGTGCAGATATTCAGCTTTCATGAATTTACAAGAATTTACAGAAGTAGGCCAAGAAATAGTACTCCTAGAAAATATTTGTGAACTGAATTTTAGCATTAGCAAATATGCATGTGTACTTTGCTCATGTGAAAATCTGAGTGCGTTTTCACTGTCCGTTTAAACACTTTTTCCCAACCCTGGATGAAGTTTTGTCTGCCATTTTTGGGGGTAAATTTCCAACCATTCTCGGTATGGCAAAAGATTATGGAAGAGTTGTGAAACCTCTTAAAACATGCAAGCTAGTTGGTTTGTACAGACTCCAAAGAGCATTCCAACCCTGGAACTATTGATTACTACTACAGGGCTAGAAAAATCCACTTGCAATAGTGAGCCATATTTAATCTGGACCAGCTATTTTTAGAGCCTACTCACCCGTTCTGGTGAGCTGCCAACAGGTGTTCTGCCTGCTTAAAAAGTGAATGAGCAGTAAAGATGCCTTTAAACCTTATTATCTTGTCACATTTCTCCGCTTTCAGAGACGAAAGTTAAGTCAGTTAGTCTTTCTACATTTACTTTTCTTTCTGTGACTGAAGTTAGAGGATTTTGTAAAGTGACTGTGTGACAATTGGGATGAGTACATTACAGTTAGGTCAAGTAGTGTATCCAAGTTACTAGACCTGCAGATCTAGTAACATTTTTAAGATTTGCGAGTCCTACACTACCTCCAGCTTCAGTATGTAGATCTGCAGAAACGTAGCAACATAAGGGAATTGCTAGTATTCAAACCCTACTATGGTATGAGCCCTGACATTACCAGAGAGACTATATCAGAGCTCCTATATAATAAGATTGCTGCCATAATTTGTTACTGCATTACATGGCACAAAAAGGACACGTGGATTGTGTTACAGGACCAGCAGATTTATGAAGCAACCTGCCCCATGGACAAGTTGATATTTTTTTTAATTTCACACACCAGGCCACAGGAGATTTGGCCAGCTACGAATAAAATAGTTTACAAAATCTTATCCTAGGTAATTGTGGCAAATAAAGCTAGAGATTGACACAGGCCTGACGGTACTCTCAGACAGAATCTGTTTTCCTCCCTTTGGAGGGTTATCAAATCACCCAAGCACCATATCCCTGCCCCATAAGTTGCTATAGGAACACATTGTGCTGAAGATATTTGCGAGAGGGGTGTAAGAGCCCTCACTCCCTTGGGTGATGGGAGACTTAACAGAGAGCCAACATCCCTGGAGAACTTGGTCCTACTTTGTGTGATGTACACAGACCATGTCCTAGATGAACTGAGATTCATTAAGTATTGATGAGTAACTTTATATACTGTATTTATTTGATATATTTATTATAATTTCTTAAGCATTTGTGTATAAATTATTGCATTATTTTCTATCACTATTTAAGTGTTAACATGCGACAATAGGTAAAGAATGGTGCTACAAAAGGAGTGAGCTAATAAATATTTAGACGCATAATCTTCTGCTTAAATTGCTTTTTGCCACATAAACTGCCACATAATTTGGATCTTCTTTCTCCATAGCTTATCCAACTCTGCCGCATAATTTGGGGGAGACATCCATTACATCGCGGTCTTCACACCGCAATACGTTTACAACGCAGGCATTACAACGCAAGTTGTTACGACTTGCGCTGGATGGCGCTATAAACTAAAGAATAGTATGATTCACTATTCCAACACCTTCCCTACTGTTACGTAGGCTGGAGTTGGAATAGTAGATCATACTATTCCTAAGTCCAGCCCCCTCCAGCGCAAGTTGTTGTAACAACTTGCTTTGTAATGCCTGCATTGTAAACGAATCGCGGTGTGAAGACCGCGATGTAACGTCATATATTCATAATTTGGTCTTGCACTGCCGCAAAATTCCAGTGGCCCTGACTTTGCCAAAGGCTGTGTCTAGAGGGCAGCCTGAGAAGGACACTTGCAAGAGAACCGGACCTAACTGGTTCTGCACAATATCACTTGTAAATGGAATGCACAGTATTTGGGGGATATACATTTAGTTTGCTTTTCAAATTGAGCGATTAACTTTTCAGTCAGAGGGGGGGGTATAAATATAAACAAATTTTCTTGGCTGTGTGACACAGTGTGTACAAACCGGATTAGGGCTGCTCTATGGAGTGTCTCTTCACTTGCCCACAACAGTTTGATCATTGTGTGGATGCGCAGTCTTTCTGAACAAATATCAAATACAAAATTTGCGTCAATGCCTTGCTGCAAGTGTGACAACAGGAATTAGCAATGCCAAGGTTTGATAGGGTTGGTGGAGCTGTTGGTGAGGAAAGGATCCTTCCTTGTTCGACCGAGTAAACACCCTTTGCATAAATCTCAGACAAACTGGCACACGCTGCAATGAAGAGGTGGACGAAGATGGCTCGGGGTGTCAAGATCCAGCTGCTGGAATCTGTATGTACAAAAACAATGGGGTGACCCTGTGTCCCTCAGAACCTGGGTATGTATAAAGAAAGCTACAAATGGTTCTGTAGGGTAAGAGAATTGCTTTTACGCGCACGAGAACTTAATCATTAGGAAACTATTTCAATACATGAAATACATTTCTTTACATATTGAAATTGGAACACAAAGGACAAACGATTTTGGCAGAGAGGTAAGTTTGTACTTTTTCTCTATAGATCATATATTCTTTATAAGGCTGAAAGTGATTGAAAAACAAAAGTGACATGGAATGAAGTGAATAAAGTGACTAAGTGACATAAGTGAATCAGTGTTATTTACACATTAGTGAAACGACAATACAAAAAGATATACAGCAAATAATGTTGGGGTCCGACCAATTCCAAACAATCTAGTGCCTCTGGTACAAGCTTAATTGGTATTCGGACCAGAAGACCTAATGGACTTGGACCAGTAAAGATGTCGACGTTTCGACCCTGACATATGCGCGATTAGGAAAGCATCATGGTGGGTCTTCAGGACAAGAAACGGTAAAAGACAGCCACCTTCAATTGAAAATTAGGGATGCCTCTGGTTGCGAAATTAATTAGCCTGAGGCACAGGATTGCAAGGCCTTGTCATGCTTCGATAGAAAAGATGAACACCGTTCGATCGCCGTCAGCAGCTCAACATTATGTAACTCTTGTGCAATAGCTCGCTTCATCTCCTTGATAGCCCTTAGCGCCTTGAAACCCTTAATAGGTGATATGTTTGAGCTTTTCAAATACAAATTATTAGAGTATAGATGTCATTTGGGCTTCACCAAGTAGTTTATTGAATTGCTTTGACCCAGTTAAAATCTCTATTTCCATCACACTTAAGAGTTACCAGAAAAAAACACTTATTTGCGCTTTCCATGTGCTGACATATTTCAGATATTTGCACAGTTGATTTATAGGTATTTAAAATTTGTTGTCTTGCATATCTGTCAGTGTAGAGCTTTAGGGCCGTTTTGTGTCATGGTGTCTTGGCCCACCCACACAAGTATCGGGGGACATGTGTCAATTCAGGATGTTAGGAAGTATGTGGCTCCCCGCAGATTCCACAACTTTCCATTACAGAAATATGAGGTAAATGTGTGTTTTTTTTTTAACCAAAGTTTGATGTTTGCAACGGCTTTGGTAAAATTACCTAGTGAGAGGCGTGCAAGTTGCACGCCCCAGGACTCCCCTAGTTGTCTAGATTTTAAAATGTGCAGGTTTGCTATGTTTTCATAGGTGTGGTTGAGCTAGGGCCCAAAATCCACATCTCCTCACTGCCAAAAAAGTGTCAGTTTCAAGTATAGCAATGGGATGTATCCATGTTGCATTTCGGGCCATTTCCTATTGCAGGCACTAGGCCTACCCAAACAACTGAGGTATCGTTTTTATCCGGAGACTTGGGAAAATGCTGGGTAAAAGGAAGCTTGTAGCTACCTGCAGATTGCAGAACTTTCCATCACAGAACTTTCCATCACAGAAATTAGAGGAAAATTGTTTTTTTTAATCAATGTTTGAGGTTTACAGTGGATCCTGGGTACACAAACCTGATGAGAGCCACTCAAGTCACCCCACCCTGGATTCCACCGGGTGTATAGTTTTGAGAAACATGCAAGTTGCTAGATCTCCCTAGGTAATGGCTGAGCTAGGGTTCAAAATCCACAGCTACCTGCTTTGCAAAAAATATTCTGTCTTGAGTGGAAAAATGTGTATCCATGTTGCGTTTTGGGCCATTTCCTAGCGTTGGCACTAGGCCTGCCCACACAGGGGAGGTACCATTTTTATATGGAGACATGGGGGAATGCTGGTTGGAAGCAACGTTGTTTCTCCCTGCAGATTGCAGAACTTTCTATCACAGAAATGTGAGACAAAATAGTTTTTTAGTCAAAGTTTGAGGTTTACAAGGGATTCTGGGTAAAAAAAAGTGTTAGGAGCCACACCAGCCAACAAGGCCCTAGAAGAAAATAAAATACCCAAAGCTTAACTTGGTTGAAATGGGGCAAAATCAGACCACTGACTCTTGTATGTGTTGAAAAGGCCACTTTATTGAAACTGGTGCATATCGCACATAAATCCTCGGCCTAAGGCCTTACAGAACTAAAGAAATTCACACAGTGTCCGTCTGGATTTTTTAGTCAAACAGACAGGTCCTGTATGTTGGCAATTAGCTGTTTGTAGGAAGACTACCAGAAAGGAACAAAGGAAAGGGAAGAAATGATTTTAAAGCAAGAACCTACACTCACCCTAGGGCAGAGGTCTTCAAACTTTTGGGTGCCGAGACCCCCCCTGTCAACATTTTCAGTCGTAAGGACCCCCTCCTGACAAACATTTCTAAACCTGTAGGCAGGGTTTCTGGAATTACGAGGCAGGTGAGGACCAAATTACATGACAGGCTTGACTAAATTGTGTGGGAAGAAAATGTAAATAATGATATGTGATGCCGCGTTATTTTAGGATAGAATTGCTTCATTATTTTGACATTTTTTGCACACAGTAACACTGAGGAAAGATTTCACCCCATCAGTACCAGTTTATAACCAAAATACAGAAATTAACATCAGAAAGAGGTCTAGTCAACCTTTGTGATGGGCCTTCCACTCCGCAGGAATACATGCTGCCACATTAGAAGCTCACCTGGCCCCTGGCCGTAGCAGCAGGGGTCCCTTAAAACCCTGGCGGTCTTGTGCAGAGTTAAGCAATTTACCCATGCCGCTTTCTTCTCACCCTTCCCTTCCATCCCTCTCTCCTCTCCCAATCCCAGATCCCCCTCTCACTTTGCAGGCCATTTTCTTTCACGCCTTTTTACAACTTCTGAACTCTCTCCATTCAACTTCTCACTTCACCCTTAGTCACCTCTTGCCATTCTGTCTTTTCACTGCCCTCATCTCTAACAGTTTCTCGCATTTATCTCACGGCCTTTCTGGCCCCGTCACCTCCCGTGCCCATCTGCACTTCTCATCCACCTCAAGTCTCTCCATTCAAATTGTTGTCTATTTGTATCTTACACCTCTCCAGTCCCCCCATTAATCTTTCACATCTCTCCTTTGTTTTTTCACACCTACTTGAACCAATGTCCCTCTCCCCTGTTACCTCAGCACCAGTGCTTAATTTGAGCAGGTGGTTTCCGGTGCTCTGCACTGGCACCTAATTGTGCACACTGGCACTATGACCATCTGCCACATGGTGGCTCTGTCTGTGTAATTTAGAGGTGAGCAGAACAGTTGTTTATTAATTCAATATACATTAAAAACGATAAACTCCTGACATCCATGCCATTCTTATAGCTTTGGGGGCTTGAAATAGTCACACTTGTACAGTGTTATGGTTTGTAGTTGCATAGGTATTGTCACTGGCCGCACAGGCAAGGCAATGGGTGGGTGGTTAAAGTTGCGGTGGCCTACTGGTGAGGGCCCTGGCACATGTTTTATTACAAATTAATCACTGCTCAGCACCCACCCCAGTACTCCCTCTCTTCCCCTAGAGCTGCTGTCCCTCACCCAAGTCGCATCAAATTACTTTTTAGGTCACAGATCATCTCTCAGCTATCTTCTCTCACAGTTTGACAGGAGCCCTCCTCTGTGCCCTCAACTTTCCCTCACACTCACTTCTTGCGTGTCTGCACTTCCCTTCGGCACTTCACATTTCTCCTCATCCCTGACCTCTTCAATCAAATTCCCTCACTCCCTTGCTGTTCTTTCTCATCCTCTCATCACCGAGCTCACGGGTTGGACCCGTATGCTCCTCTTGGCCTGTGCCACTCTGCTTATTGTTCCCTAATTCAGGAAGGCACAAATTGTCTGTCTTGCTGTTTTGGTGCAGGCCACACAGTTATGGAACATGCACCCTCCTTTGCTTCGCTCCACCAAGATTCCATTATCCTTTAGGAAGATATAAAAAGCTGGCTTTATGCTCTGTAGGTCACCCCATTTGGCTGGTTCTCCTTCCCCTTCTGTATGTTTCTCATTTGCCTTCAGGCAGCAGATGGCTATTAGCCCCAGGACACCTTTTGATAACAGTAGCGCACTACAAATGTAAATAATAATAGTAATAGCCAGAAGCATGGGAGCCACTGGACCCAAACTTTGCGGGGGCCTACACTCCCAGGCAGGGCTGGCCATAGCACTGGTCACACATGGCGCAACAGTCTTTCTTGGTGCCCCGTCCCCCGTTTCCTCCTTCTCCATAAATTCCCTCACTACCACTCACCAACAAAGCACCTTATCTCTCTGTAGCACCATTCTGACAAACATTTTTTTTTTTTATAGTGCTACTCATTGTTTACTCACACTCAGTTCTGTGATCTGCATAGTACATGTTTTTTGTAGCAGGCACATTAACCCTCTGCACTCTGTGGATGAGAAGAGGGCCCATGTGAGTGCACAGTGAGTGATGCAACAGTGTGAGAGTAGGGAAAGAGGAGTGACTGCAGGGTGAGTGAGGTGACCATTTGAATTTGGGTGCGGATGTAAGTGCAGAGTGGGACAAATGAATGCATGGTTAATGATGGGCTTGTTTGAGCGAGTCGCAAATTGAGCAGTGAGGGGGCAGGTGAATGAGGTGTCGCATGAGTGCAGGAGTAGCGCAGATGAGTAGTGTGACTGCAGGCTGAGGTACAGGGTGAACAACGCAAGTGCATTGTGATTGCAGAGTGATCACTGTGAGTGCAGGGTGAGAGGGTGAATGATGTGAGTGCATGGTGATCAGTGTGAGTGCATTGTGATCGCTGTGAGTGCAGGGTGAGCGTGAAAGTGAAGTGCGAGAATGAGAAGTGAGTAACTCAGCATATTTATTGACGGCAGCGTAGGGTTTAAGATATAAGCCTCAGTAACCAGTTTACAAAAGGTATGTAAATATGCAAATGGTCTTTAACAACCTGTGAAAAACTCAGGCGTGCCGGGCTGTGCTGGAGATAAGACAGCAGACACAGCCCAGCGGAGCCCACAGCAGCTCGAGCTGAGAGACACTACGGGGGCGGAGGGGAGCTGAATCCTTAGTAGTCCGATGGGCCTGGGCAGAAGTGTGACCGGGAATGCGCGACCCCCTTTCCATCACTCAACGGCCCCCCTGGGGGTCGTGCCCCACACTTTGAAGACCCCTGCCCTAGGGTGACATGCCTTATCATAGGCTTCTCTCCGCACACCAGGACTGCAAAGTCCAAGGTGTGGGCTACAACTCCCCAAAGGGGAGGCGCTGAGGTGTTTTCTCAAAGATGAGTGGTTGGAGAAGGTGAATGAGGGGCAGAGTGCAAAGAAAATGTGAGTATAACTATCGCCAGGGGACTGCGTGAGCCTTATTACGATTCCTCAGGGATAGACTTTAAAAAGAGGACTGGGGATTTATCAAATATATCACTTTCAGGGGTCAACATATTTCTGCCCATAGTCTGTCCCATACAGGGATCCCGGGGCATTAGTCCGGGACCTCAAGGTTAAATAGTCACCCTGCAATATTCGTGTTAGTATATGCTTGCCACCGGAGGATCAAAGCGACCCGTATTATTCTGTGGGGACTGTCTTTCTGAAAGTGATAAAAGGCAAAGTCGTAATTAAAATCCGTCACAGTATATACTGATGCCCTGCTGGCAGTGTAGTACTACAACTATCTCATAACTTTTAGAGATTAGCATAATTTTACTAAGTTGTCCATGATCGGTCTTACTACTGTTAGGGGTCATATAGTCTGCTCTCCAACCTCTGGGTATGTCTCGTAGTATCCATCTAAAAGATAAATTGCATGGCAATTGTAGACAGAACATACAATATTGTCAGTTCACAAACTGTGGCAGAATAGGATTGGGTGCTCTATAATTCTTTTTTTTTTTTTTTAATTCTTTTTTTTTTTTCTTCTCCTCAAAGCCCCACTGAACAAACAAGTTGTCCGTACCAATACTCGATGGATCTGAGAAGGATAGGCTTTAGATTGGAATCTCGTAAAGCCCACCTAAAGGTACTATGACCAACTCTTTATCTAGGCCCACAAAAGCCCGAGGGACTTCGTCGTTGGCGATCTGGATATATAGGGGTGCTCAACATAGTCCGAAGAGTATCCAGGAGGCATAATCATAGGACCCCAGAATAATTAAGACACGGGTGCGCCTCACATTTAAGTTAAGCTCTAATCCACTTTAGCAGCAGGTCCCAGAATGCTGACTTTTTCCTGCTACAGGCTCCAGACCAGTCCAACTTAGATGTTTCAAATAGCGAAGCCAGCCACTCAGAATGCATAGGAGAGGAGGGTTCAATTCAGCGCTTACATATTTGTCTTCTGGCTAGCAAAATAGTGTGGAATAAGAAGGATCTAGCTGGTCCTGTGACCTACTCGGTGAGGCCAAAAATTATCAAAGCCAAGTCCATATGAATTGGGAAGCCCATAATGTCCGCCAAAGACTTCCCAACTTCAATCCCAAAAACTGCGATGGCAGGACAGTCCTTAAACATGTGTATATCCGAGGCTGCAACCAACCCACATTTTTCACAACTAACAGGAGTTCCTCTCACAAATTCATTAAATCTTAGCGGAGAAAGATAGGCCCTCTGTATGGTGAAGAGGTGGTTTCTCTTTAACCAGGCAGGTTTTACTATACCAAAGAGAGTATTAAATGACTCCTGCCATAATTTCTCAAACTGTTCATTTGGTAAAAGTTCGCCCCACTGTTCATCTGCGAGCTTGAATTCACCATCCATGGCCTCCTCCATAGCCCAATACCAAAAAGAGACCTCCCTTCTCCTCGGTGGCCTGGCTACTAACTGATGTTCCAGGGTGTTACCCCAGCCAATGGGATTCTTCAAGCTATGTTGTGTTTGGACCCAGCTCTGTAGCTGAATGTACTTAAACTTTGAAAGGCCCTCACCCACTCTTTCCCAAAGTTGTTCCCATGAGATAAGTGTAACCTCGTATACCAGGTCTGTGGCTAGACTTGAGAAATAGTTAAGACCTACAAGGCGTTTTAATCTGGTCCATGTTCTGACCATTGCCTGGAGGACTTTGAGTTTGACTTTCTTAAAGAATTTAGGTTTGCCAAATTTAAACAGAAAGCCCTCCTCAGGTAGGCCTGCTCCTCTTAACATAGCCAAGAACATACCTCCATTCCCAGTATTTTCTGGCCTTTTTAACAGCATCTGAGAGTGTGATAACTGGAAGGCCCAGGCATAATATTGTAGGTCTGGAAAAGCAAGACCACCTTTCTCTCTCCTACGCCTAAGCTTCTTCCAGGCTATTCTGGTAGTTCTATAAACCCAGACAAAAGAGTTTATGGCCTGCTGAAATTTATCAAGATCTGATTTCTTAAAATATAGAGGGATTGAATTAAAGAGAGGTTATTTTAGGGAGAACCACCATTTTGACCAAATTCACTCTCCTAAGAATAGTTAGAAGAAGATGTGACCAGGATTTCATCTATCTGACATTCCCTTGAAACTTGTGCTAAATTAACTTCTGAGATTTTACCTATGTGCTGGACAATTCTAATACCCAAATATCACATAACTGAGGCTAATCTGTACCTGACTCCCCTCAAGATTCCACGTCATGACCTCAGTCTTCCCGGCATTTACCTCATACCCCGACACCTTTTCAAATTCCTGTGCCAGTCTGATCACCGCCGGGAAGGTGACAGCCAAGTTTGCGGAGAGAACCAAGATGTCATCTGCATACAGGGCCACCTTCCTCTCCCACTCTCATATTTAAAGGGTGTAATACTAGGATCTTCTCTGAGCCTCTGAGCAAAAGGCTCAATATAAAGATCGAAAAGGAGAGGGGAAAGGGAGCAGCCCTGCCTAGTTCCCCATATGATCTTGAAGGGTTTGGTCAGATTGCCATTGACCAACAGCCTGGCTGATGGATTTTGATATATCAGCCGAATGGTCTGACTAAACTTCTTGCCCAAGTTAAATTTCCCCAAGGCCTCCAACAGGTATACCTAATTGACCCTGTCGAAAGCCTTGGTAGCATCAAATGTCAATGCTGCGAGAGGGAGTGAGTAAGTGGTGGCAATATCTATCACCCCGATAAAATCGTAGGTAAGATCTGATAAATGTCTGCCTGTAACAAACCCTTTCTGGTAGGTGTGAAGTACATCCCCCACCACTGACCCCAACCTAGTCGCCAGAATCATAGTGAAGATTTTATAATCTGTATTCAACAACCAAATAGGCCGATATGACCCACAATTGACTGGATTTTTACCCAGATTCAAAATCAAAATGACTGTAGCATCATTCCAAGACTCTGGAAGCTTGAGGCCATCTGATAAGATCTTATTGAAAATTTGAGTCCGGACCAGAATTATTACCTCGCCCAAGGACCTATACAATTCAGATGGAAGCCCATCGGGCCCTGCAGCCTTTCCTCTATTACAGTCAGTTATAGCCTTCCTTACTTCTTCCTGTGTGATGACCTGTTCTTCCTGCTGTTTAGGGCTCAAAGATGTCACTGTGGTCCTATCCAGCCAATCTTTAGCCTTGGGCCTGTCCACACCACAATCTTCTTGGTATAGATTTGTATTTTTTTTTTTTTGGTCCTCATTTATCAATAGGTAAGAGGTTTATAGGCAAGCCATAAGTTTATTCTCAGATCCCCTGAATAGAGTGACGCCACCGAGTTGGTAAATCAAAGGGGATCCGACTAAACTAGCTGCCACCTTCTCATGGGAAGAATATACACACCCTGCTGTATAACTTCCAGGGTCTTACTTAAAGTATAATCATTGGACCTTATAGATATTGGAAATTTACAGGATATTATATATTCAAAATATTAAATTAAGATTTAACTTGGGTTATTGACCCACTTATTCCCGATTCCCCCACATTCCAATACTCCTTTTCGATGAACTCGCAAGATCAAGTGCGTAAATACGTTTCACCAAGGGGACCCATTCTAATATCGTTGAGGATTGAGGGGAGATCCATTTTATGCAGATTTCCCTTCTTGCAGGTAAAATTAATAAAAATAAAAAAGAAACTTGTAATTTAGAAAGATTAGGACTCTGAGTTTCCTCCGGAAAAACCCAAAGATAACCAAGATCAGGCTTACCTTAATTTCTCTTCCCATCACCTCTGTGAGAATCTTACCAAGATTGGACCAGAAGCCCTGGATAGAAGAACACTGCCAAAAATATGTATATCATCTGCATCATCCGAGGCGCACTTCGGGCAGACCCTCTGCCAAGTTCCTCCTAATTTCGAGAGTCTCTTCGGGGTCCAATATGCCCTATGGAGTGTGAACATATGGTTTCTTTTAAGATGGGCAGCTTTGACCACATTCCATAAAGTGCGCATCGATACTTGCCATAAATATGTTACGTTGGACAAAGGCAGGTCTTTCCTCCAGGGTTCATCCATCGGTTGTAGGGGAGGCTCCCCCCAACCAACAACCAATACCATTTAGAGACCTCTTTACGTTGACGAAGGGGTCCCTGTTGAATTCATAATCTCCATTTTTTTCCCCCTCGTTATTTAATCTGGCAGCCCAACTCGATAACTGGTGAAACTTAAATCTTGAGAGTCCTTGGGTGGTGTTGAAAAGTACTTCCCAAGAAAGAAGTTTATTCTCTTGAATAAGTTGGCTCCACTTAAAGATACCCTCTTCCAACAGCGGAGTTGAGAGACAATCTTTTAAACAGGTAGGAGTCCCTGGAGAGTTCCAAATGGGGGGCCTCCGAACTATAATAAGAGATTTTTAGAGTCTTCCTTGTATAATATCAGACTTCACAGGCAGAACTTAATACCTTAAGTTTAATCTTTTTAAAGTTTTTGGGATGTCCAAATTTAAAAAAGCAACTATCTCTACCTTGAGGAGTATTTTAACCAAAGCTTGAAACATTGGGGGGAAACAGGAAGCATTAAACAAAAGGGACCTTACATTCTTCAATTGGAAGGCTTAACAATAAAATTGAAGATCAGGAACAGCAATGCCACCCTCCAACTTCGCACAGCGCAGCTTCCTCTATGCTATCCTGACCCCTTTGTTAGACCAAAGGAAACTATTTATGAGGCCCTGGAGCTCGTTCAAGGAAGAAGGATTGAAATATAGAGGGATTGATTCAAAAATAAAAGTAAATTTTGGCAGGATAGACATTTTGATCAATTTAGAACGGCCTAGTTAGTTCAATGGAAGGCCAGCCCAAGATCTTAATAGTGCAATCATTTCTTTCTTTTTTAAATCAAGATTTACTTGTGCGAGATCAGAAATCTTCTTTGATATTTGTATACCTAAATACCAAATTTGATGCTTAGTTATCACATTGCTGGCGGTGTATTCCAATTCATAATATCTGTTTTTTGTACATTTATGAAATAACCAGAGACCCTTCCAAAATTCGTCAGAATTTCATCTAAACAGGATAAGATAGCTGGGGAGTCTCTAGAAAACACCATTAAGTCGTTCGCATATAAGGCGACTTTCTTTTCCCAGCCTTCCCACTCAAAGGAAGCAAAGGTGTGACTAACTCTAATGCTACAGGTCAAGGGCTCCATATAAAGGTTGAACAAAAGAGGGGAAAGCGGACACCCCTGTCTCGTTCCCCCTTTCCAACCTAATTGAATTTGAGAGATTGCCATTAATTATTAGTCGAGCAGTGGGGGTGTTATAGATATTACTATAGCTTTAACAAACTGATCTCCTAATCCAAACTTCCGTATCATATAGGTTAAGAGAGGCCAATTCACCCTATCGAATGTCTTGGCGGCATCGAACGCAAAAGTCGTGAGAGGTAAATTATTTGTAGTGGCGATGTCTATCGCACCTATTAATTCATGAGTCAAATCGTGAAGTTGACTACCCCTAATGAATCCCTTCTGGTCAGGGTGAATGAGAAAGCCCATTACTGGATTCAACCTCCCTGCTAGAATTTGCACAAAGATTTTATAATCGCAATTCAGAAGAGAGATAGGCCTATATGAGTCACACGTCTAGGGTCTTTGTTCGGTTTTAAAATCAGTGAGACCGCAGCCTCATCCCAAGATTTGGGATTCTCAGAACTATCTACTTGGTATAGATATTGAAAAAAGTTATAGAAGGCCTTGCCGGTTTCATCATCAGAGGTTAAGGTCGGTCCCCCGTTAGCTACGGTAGTTTCCCTGATCTGATTTCGAAACCTGTCCGTTTTCGCCTTCCATGGCAGAGACGTTTTCCTGCCCCTTCACCGAACTCAAAATGGGCGATCTTACTTGCCTCCCATCTGCGCATAAGCCTTGTTTGAAGAATACTCTCCAACTGCTCCTTTAATTCATAAAGTTTACCTAGAGCTTCTTGCTGCCTAACCAGCTCAACCTGACCATTAAGTCCCAAATCTACTACCTTCATTTCTGACTCTAGAGATGCAATCTCCCCCCCCATACCTTCTCTTCCTGAAGCTCACTCGACTGGTAATTAGGCCCCTTAGAAATGCTTTGAGGGAGTCCCACAGTGATCCTGGCTGAGCCTAAATTAACCTTCAGAAAGTGTTCAATCTCCAGAGTTAAAAATCCCATCTCTTCCTCCTCAAGAAGTAACGTTCGGTCAAATGACCAAACTCTAGGCTGCTGGGACTGTCCCCAATCAAGATTTAATAATATACCTGAATGGTCTGAAAGATGTGACGTCAAATATTTTCTATCTTTGACCTTGCCCCTTAAAAGATGGCTAACTAGAATCTAATCAATTCTAGATTTGTGTCGATATTTGTTGTTACAGTATGAAACACTCAGCTGCTGACCCGATCTCTCTCTCCAAATGTCACAAAGGCCAGTCAGCGCCATCATGTTCTGTAAATATATCCTAGATTTAGAAGGTACGGCTGCTCTACTGCTTACAGATTTTTCAAGAGTTGGATTTAAAACGATATCATAATTCTCAGCCATAACAACCGGATCTGGAAAATCTAGAAGATGTGGAAAAAATGGTCTTAAAAAAAGGAGGGGTTATCTTGGTTTGGGCCATAGTAGCCAATCAAAGTGAGCAAAAAGCCCATTAAGATGACCTTCAGTATTACCCATCTACTACATGGGTCTTCTAAATGGTGTAGGATCGGGACATTTACTTGTTTTTTAAAAAGGATACAAACCCTTCTGATGTTAGCAGTCTGGTTTGTGCAGATAAAAGAATCCACCCATTTATTATTTTTAAAAATGTCATAAGTCTCTTCTATAAGGAGATGTGTTTCCTGGAGAACAATGACCTGCGGGGGTGAGTCTATTAAATATTGCAAGATCCTAGCTCTTCTAGATCTCACACCCAGGCCATTGACATTCCAGGACAGTATCTGAATTATTGTCATGGTGCTCTAAATCTGAGATCTAAATTCCACTCGGGACCAAGAAGCGACCAACACCAAGTCCATCGAAATCTGGAAACAACTATCTGCGCTAAATTTGAAGCGAATTAGGTGTTTTCTATATTTTTCATCCCTGGGCTCTCCGTGCCCCCACACTTCCTCCCCCCCCCCCCCACCCCCGGAGAACCCTTCCCCATTATTCTGGACAGATCTAGCCCAGGTGTTGCTCCCCAGAACTACTTGTCCCTTTTTGAACAACTGAATATCCGCTTTTGCAGCACCAAGGTTCTCTTTTAGATCTCCAACCGTGCTTTCTGGGTCCTGGTGTTTAAAAGGTCCACCTTCCTCAAGTTACTCATAAAAGTTTCTTATCTTTCCCTGATTAGCTGCAGACACTGTGAAGCCCTTCTTTATATACTATGATAATGTAGAGAATAGAGCTTCCATTGAGGCTATTGATGACCCACTAGGTTCCTGGCCACTAGAGCTTTTTTTCCTCTTCCCTGCCATCTGGCCCACCAACTGCCTCGTAATTCTGAACACCAGGGTCCGACACCACTACAGGCGCACTCTTGCAGGCGATACTCTACTGACCTACCTGGGGAGGAAAACCACTTGCCATTGCTTTATCAGATGCCACCTCATGTAGACTCTCACGTATGGTGCTTATCTTACAGGCTCCATACTAGTAGTGGCCAAGTTTTTAACGGGTTGCCCCGAACAACCGCTACTCTGCCCCTCACTTTTCCTTGTAATGTCTAAAACCTCAGATAATACCCTGAAGTATGAGCGTAAGGAAGGAGGGACCCTGATTTTTGTGTCCAAGGTATTGCTTTTGGCCGTCCCAGGCTTAATAGTTCTGCCTTTAATCTGGTACATTTGAAAAGTGGAGTTATTGGTGATTATGGCTACATTTGGTGAGCTCCCCGGAGTTTGGTTGTTAGAATGCTCCTCCACGAGCTGTTTATTAACATTTATGCTCACCTTTACTTTTCCAAGTCTTGGATTAGCTCCCCCTCGCTTCTTACCCTTCTTGTTGGACCCCCTTATCACCCCAGCTGCTCTCACCTGTGTTGGCGGGCACACCTGAACCTCCTGCGCTCCTTGGGTGACTCCCGAGCTCCCCGATTCACTCCCCTGGGATTGTCCAGAGGGACTCTCCAGCAACGGCCTCCCCAGCACGAAGGAAGCAATGGTGGAAGGAACGGCAGATCCGACAGTCAGCTCCTGCTCACCCCCGTCGCGCCTCGAAGGATCCAGGGAGCCGCTGGTACTGACACTGCCTCCCCTGACCCGGAGGAACCCGCGAGCCGCTGTTCTACGGCCCCTCCTGAGCTCCAGGGCAGCCTCGAGGCAACGCAGTGGGCAAGGCGAAAGAGAAGTCCTGGTTGCGCCTGCACACATCCCCGACTGACGCTCCAGAAGACCATCTCTGGAGAAATTCAGTCGGCGAAGTATTTGGCAATATGTCAGCGGCACAGACACCCCAGCGGCAAAGCAGTAAGGCGGGGAAAGTTAAAAAAAAAGTAAAAGGATGGGAGACGCGTTACATTTGCAAGCGGCTGCTCTGCTGGCAGTCACCATGTTCTCCCATACATTCCCAGGCAGCAGTGGTGCTCCTTAATTCTTGTCTGTGGATAGTTGAGTAGGGCACTATGATGTGAGTATCCGCTTTATCTCAATCTATAAAAATGTGTGTATTTTGTACAGCGGGTGATCATTATCTTTTCATGTTAAAGGGAGAACCAAGGGCATGGATTTTCATTACAAATAACTGGTTTAACGATTTAGTCTCACATAAGTATAACATTTCAGTGAAAGATGCGCCACAACCTCATAAAGGCGCTTAGATGTATGGTCAGAAGTGTTACCAGTAGTTATCGGGAGAGTATATTTAAATTGCGACCCTTCAGAAGTGCTCCAGTATATGACCGGAAGCACGGGACTTGTGGCCAACCTTAATCAAATCAGGAACAGATCATCACCACAGCTCAGAACTACAAATTGTCAGCTCGGCGGAACTAAAACCTCACTATAGATTCAATAACCTACATTCCAAACCCCATTCCCCTAAGCCCACCCGTCCGCACACCTCCCCTACAAACTTCACATCCTGACTCATTGTATTTCTTATATTATCCACTTAAAACTTCATCTTCAACCTATCTATCTATGCATGAATAAACCTGTGGTCAACTTGAGATTCCTAAAACATAACATTTATAACTCCAGGACTTCCAGTGTTGGTTTTCTAAGACCCTCTTTTTCTGCCTGCTTAGCCTATATTAACCAACATAAACTTAAGTAAAGTCCTACTGCCACCAAAAAAGGAACCAGGTGACTATTTTTTTTTTTTTAATCCCACCACCACCTACAACTCCTTCCATTCTCCGCAAGGTTCTAACTAAGAACTCCCTCGACTCCAACAAGTAAAGCCTCATCCCATATTCTAAAGATGCACTTTGTTGACTCTGAATAATTCCACATCCTCTTAACGAAGGGCCGCTTGCTGCAAACTTCACTAACCTTAATCCTTTAAAAAGCGTTTCATCTTCTTCTTCACCTTTTTTCTGATCCTGGCAATGGCTGATGGCTTTAACGCACCCCTCCAACACCTCATTGGTATAAATTTGGTCCAGGCGACAAAACACCCTGACAACTGTGCCCTTATTTCCTTCATGTCCTGTTTCATGGATCGCTGTAATGCTAGGCCCTTCTCCACTACCATATTGTTCACCCCCATGTGGATCATCAAAATATCTGGACAAGCATCCTTCCTCATAAACTGGTTGAGCCTGGGCAACAACTCCCGTCACCTCATGCCCCCTTTACCAAACCACTCAACAGACAAGGAGCTATCTAGAAACCCAAGTTCCTATTCCACGAACTCCTCCTCGCCACCTGTTCTGTCCACTTCACGAAGGAATGACCAACAATCCTCACCACCAAGCCAGCAGACAAGTGGCCTGGAACTGAACCTGAAAAAGGAAAACCGTGTAAACCCAGCATTATGACAAGTCGGCACCCTGCCTACCGACTTCGACCTCAACGTTAACATATCTTCGGTAGCATTCTAACGACCACCTGCCCAGCCCATTATTTGGTCCCTAGTCCACCTACTCCTATCTGCCTCTGTCGCCACCCAAAACCTAAAAGTCCGCCACCACCAGGCCCAGCGATCATCCACATCTTTAGCACCATACCATTGGAATATAAGAAGGAATGGTTGAAAAAATTGCAAGGAGAATTAAACAGCTTTATCTGGGCCGCAAAAAGGGTAAGAATTGCCTGGAGGAAACTAAGAAGAAAGAAAAATCAGGGAGGTATAGCAAGCCCGGATCTGCTGGAATATTGCAAGGCTTTTCAGTTCAAGTACTCAAAAATATTATTAGACTGCTACAAGGTCTACCCTCCACACCTTCAGGTGCTCCTAAATAAGAACGATTGCCACTTCTGTAAAAATATGTGGTCACCCCAAATTTTTCAAAAGTGAAGACATTATGGTCTGCTGCAAAGCTATGGTACCAGATAAGGAGTACTTGAAAAATACCCTACTACAGTGATTTCGCCCCAATATGAGACTCGCCAGGGACACCGGAATGTCTTTGAGACAAACTAGCCACTCCCCTAAGGGAAAGAGGTATAAAGAATTGGGGAGAGCTTATAGAACAAAACTCAATTATCAGCTGGGATACTCTCGTAAGCAAGACCGAGGGTACCATTTCAAAAATTTAAATACTATCCGTTGCGAAACTGGGTAAAGAGTCTTGGAGAAGAAGAAACGGGGACCAGAGATATTGAGAAAATACTCCAGAGAAATAAGACACCCAAGAAAGAAATTTCCTGTTGGTACTGGTCTCTTATTCAGGCAGGGGAAAAGGATTTCACGATTCCAAACAAGATATGGGGGCAGGAGCTGCCGACACTGGATATAACACACATATGGCAAGTATCTATGGCTACATGCTGGCGCATAGTAAAATCCGCCCCGTTGAGAAAGAACCATCTGTTTACCACCCACAGAGCATACTGGACTACGAAAAAGCTATCCAAGATCAATAAGCAAAAAGTGCGAAGATGTCCGAAATGTGGGGAAGAAAGAGAGGAGGATCTCCATATGTTTTGGCAGTGCTCCCATCTCGAGCAGTTTTGGAGCGAGGTTGGTAAGACTCTGACAATTCTTCTAGGCTTATCGATCAAGGTAAGTTTGGATCTCGTTATTTTTGGGATAGATCAAAATACCTTACTAGATAAAGATCAGGAAAAAATCCTTTTTATATTAATATTGTTGGCAAGAAGAGAAATTTGCATAAAGTGGGGGAAACCGGTATCACCAACACATATAGAATGGCTAGCCTCAATTCAGAGAACATACAATCTAGAAAAGTGTGGGAGGGTAAGTAAGGGATATAAATGTTGTATCTGGGAACAATATAATAATTGTACTTGAAAACGTCCATGACTAAGGCAAAGCATAATCTTAAAAAGCAAGTCCAATGATTAAGCATAGCAATGGCTGTCAAGCAAGGGCTAGAAAGAGTAGCCACAATGGCTAGCTCCCCCCCACAAGTGGCAAAATAAGGAAGTGGACACAAGAGGGCCCCCGCACCTTGGGGAAAAAAAAAAACTGGAACTCCTTCTTCTAACCCAGAACCCAAACTTGAATGAGTACTTCCAAACCAAGTTAGATAGGACTGGGGCCCCTGACATTCCTCTATCCAAAACATTGCTCAATGAGGACAAAAAAAAAAAGAAAACACCAGTCCCAGCGATGTCACAGCTTTCCTTAAGACTGCCAATAACCAGAATTAAGTCACTCGATCCCCCTGTTGGTAGGCAAACACTGGGCCTTCTTGTCCCCTCGCCTGCCTCCTGAGAGTTCTGGCGCATGCAACCGGGCCCAAGTCGCCCCCCTGAGTCTGCAGCAATACCGTGGTGCCCTGTGCCCACTTGTCGGTATTAGACCTGAGCAATCGAATTTCTAGACCGTCCCACCTAAAGTTCACCTCTTCCCAATTCAAATCTTGCACTCCCCATTCCCCCAATAACTCTGAAACCCGAAAGACCCCAAAAAACATCCATAAAATTGGTGTGGAAAACAACACCATTTCTAACTGACAATAGCCGATCCCAGACAAACTATGAACCATCCTATAGAAAACGCTCCAAGAAAGGGGTTCCCTCCTTCGTTCAGACCTGCCCTGCTTTCTGGCCCATCCTTCTAGCATCCTCCTATCCAGCTACCCTGCCGAAGGTGCATATCCCCACTGCATTTTCCCCATAAAGTCAATGCCCGCCACCCTTCCTCAAATCGTGAATCTGGACAGACCTTTCTCAGTCAATTGCAAAATAAACTGAACTACCCTCAACTCTCTACCATCCCTCTGGCGGCAGGAAGCTCCTGAGCAAAAAAATTCAGCCCAAGCTTGTTGCTATGCCTTAAGAATAAACTCTGCCAAGGACCCCACTACCAGCGGGCATATCCTTTGTCTCCCACTGTCCAGAACTCTGGTGGCATCCGAATTCTGTCCTTGTCTGCCTCCGAGGCCAATCCATGGAACCTCTCCCACTGTGAACAAAGCGTCTGCAATGTCAATGTCCACACCTGGGACATGTTTCGCTCGAAACAGAATATAATGTTGCAAACATTCAAGCATAAACATCCACTACAACTTGGGGACATGGGCATCTCTCGCTGACTGTTTGTTGACTCCGTACAATACAGCCATGTTTGTCAACCCTAAACAGTACATTCTTGTGTTTTAAACATGTGTCCTACGATGTGACAACTACCACTAATGGGAAAAACTCCAGAAATGCAATACTTTGTCCTCCATTCTTCCAACCAACAGCCCATTCCTACACACACCAGCCCATATAAACCAAAACCTATGCCCTCTGAGGCATCAAAACATTTTCAGTCGAGCTCCTGCGCCGTGCGCATCAGAATGCCATGAAATTAGTCTAGAAAACTTCTCTACATCCAGAGATCAGCCTTGACCCCCGCAGACAACCTAACATGATGGTGTGGTAGGGACAGTCCTGCTATAAATAAGCCTAGTCTTCTAAAGAAAGTCCTACATTCTCCTACCACCCTATGTGAAAAATGTAGTTGTCCCAAGAGCACTTGCACCTCCCTGACTGTGACCTTTGTTCTTGCCAAAATGGTGACCAATAGGACTTGCATTGCCAAATGTGTTTTCATTGTCACTGCACCTAATTTAATTCCCAGAAAGGAAATGTTTAATATCTTCTTGTTATTATAATGTCCCCTGTAAACTGGTTCCCTGCTGCTCAACCTGTGTGATTGTTCTGTATGGAATGTTGGTGTGATGGACATCTGTGGAATGCTTGGGTGCCTGGTGTAAATGTTGACAGTTGAATGATGGGCTGAGCAGCAGACAGGCTGCTCCTGGTGGGGCTGCTACCTCTGTTCTTATAGACCTATTAAATAACTTTAAAGACACTACTCGGCTGCGTCTACTTCATGACATTTACGCATGGAACTTACTTGTTACATTTTGGTAGACAAATTCACGAACATGTGGTCTCAAGGAAGCTAAAGATGCCAAGCTAAGGATGTCTTCAGGTTGGATGGAACCTAAAGAAACTACAAGCACAGAGAGCACAAGGAACATGTAATGGTTCATGTATGACCACTAGGGGTGGGCGGAATTTGCGTAATCGCGTTACGCAAATCTCCGCGAAACGGTAAAAAATCTCCGCGAACATGCAGAAATTCCGCGAACACGCGGAATTGCTTGTTCGCGATGCTTTTTTCCTGTTCACAATCGCTGTTTGCGTGCTCGGGGAGAAATATCTCGCGAACACGCATTTTGAGAACGCGAACAAGCAAAAATTTCGCGAAATCGCGGAAAGCGGAATTTTGGGCAATTTTGCGTTCTCCGCGGAACGCGAAATTACCCAAATTCCGCGAACGGAACGGAATTTACCGCCCAGGCCACACAGACAGTGCAAGTACATGTCCTGGAGGATATGGTCCAAAAGAGACAACTGAGGAAGTGTGGACACAAAAGACAAAAGATACACAATATACAAGTGATATGGAGCATCAAGGAACAAGAGAAACACAAGCAAAATGCCTTGTAGCCTCACCAGTGTCTCTCACACCGGACAGCCCCAGCCCAGGCGTGCTCTGCTCACAAACATCACATATATTGGACTTTAAAGAAACAAGAAATGTGTGCTTCTTCATGCTCAACTATTTACAGTGTGGCACTTTAAAGGAAGAAGTATTGTGTGCTACATCTAGTGCAACAGAATACAGTTTGACTCTAATTTAGCGTGTTGAGAGTTCATGGATGTTTGTCTGCAGGCACAATGCAAGTCTTCACTCCTAGTGCGGTGAAATGTGTGCCTACACAATTGTATCTTTCAGTCGACATTGTTTACGCCAAGTCTGGATTTCTGTTGTATAAAGTTTGTTCTGTGCCGTCTATTTAAGTTGGTCACTGTTATTTGGTATGATATGACTCTCGTTGGAAGTTTTACCCCGATTTTGTCAGACAAAGCGGCATGTTTGGTGAGATAATCTAGATTTTTATTTCTCCATTTAAAAAAAAAAATTTCAACCATCTGAGGCCCACCCTGGATTATTAGCAGCTTAACTGATGAATGCAGTTTAAAAAACAGAGGCGCGAGTCGCATGCTTCTTACCTATAGTCAGTTGCAGTCATGCGGAGGCTGTTCTCTTGAGTTGCTATGTTCCCCGGCAAGCTGCTTGGAGACGCTTTGCTGTATGGACGCGCCGGGAGCCGCTCTGCGTGCATCACTTCTGCGTACCGCCGGGGGTGGAAGTGTCTATCTTCAAACTTGGCAGCCACCCGGCACTATCACATATGCGAAAGACAAGTGCCAGGTCGCTCTTCGTGTTGCAATGCTAGTCAAGAGCGAGGTTGATCTTTGTGTTGGTTCCTGTTCCTCAACCCTGGCTGCTGTCTAGCCCATCCAGCTGGCTGATGAGCTCTTTTGTTATTACAGAGCATTCTCAGGTACTGTTTAGTCAGCCCACGTGAATTCCTGCTGTTTGTTCGCATCTGCTCGCAACATGCATGCTACCCATATAAGACTTGGTGTAAGATGCCTGATGATCATGGCAGAATACACGCTTTGGTAATACTCAATTCAGACTGCCACGTTCGTTTTTTTTTTTTCATGGGCGAATTACAACCCTATATAGTTATTGACTTTAGTTCTGTTGTCAAAGCCTGTGTGTATGATCTGATGTCTTTATATGTAACACTCCTGTTGTGAGAGCATGCTCGCCTGCAACTGTGATTTGGCTTTTGTTACACGTTTGCTGGGGTCATTACTCTTGGCTAACTGACTCTGTATCTGGGGTTTAATGGTGTTTCGTGTCACGTGTGAAGTTTTTCACCGTTTTGAAATATGTTTGGTTTGAGGGGCATGTTTAAAGAGTCTATGCCTAGATTGTTGTTTTTTTTTAATAAAAGTTTTTGGCTTGTTTCTTTGCAAGGCCTGTATCTCCTTCTTAAGGGATAGGAAGGGGTTTTTGTCCCACTTCCATGTTGTAGCCACTATTCCCTTCCAAGAGGGGTGGTTTAAGGGTTGTCTCTCCTTTGTTTGCAGTTTGTAGTGTGTGTTAGCCCCATCTGCTCAGTTGTAGTGGATGTTAGTCTCACCTACGTAATTAGTAATGGGTGTCAGTCCCATCTACAGTTTGCATTATGGGTTGTAGTCCCATTTTAGCATGTTTGGTCCCTTACATTAGGGCAGGCAAGTTGGGTTATAGTCCCTTCGCCACATTTTTTTTTCTTTCTTGGTTGTGTTCCTTAGATAGGAGTATGTACATGGGTGCGGTCCACCCATATTGTTTGTTATTTTTCCAGTTGAGTTTAATACACTTCATCCTTGTTTCTACCACAGGCATATTCTGTGCCTTTATGGGTTGTAACAACGGAATAAATCTAGGGTGGAATCTTTATGTAACATGGGGGAAATGTTAGTAGTGGTATACTGAGCGGTGTTGTATGACGCTTTGGCGATCCATTACCAGTTTACTCATGCCTACATGTTTTTATCCACATAGCATCTTAAGTATTGTTTTAAGGTTCGATTGATCCTTTCCGTTTGACCATCAGTTTGTGGATGAAAACTTGTTGACATGGCGGAAGATATACCTAGGGCTTCACACAACACCTTCCAGAACTAAGCAGTAAATTGTGACTCCATCTGAAATGATAACTCTTGGTAAACCATGCAATCTAACCATATGCATAAGTAACAGTTGTGCTACGTGCCCGGAGGTAGGAGTTTGTTCACAAGCTATAACATGGCCCATTTTGGTTAAGCTATCTACTGCCACCATGATGTTGGTACACCCTTTATTCTTAGACAAACCCACTATAAAATCTAGTGAAATGTATTCCCAAGGGATTTCAGGTGTAGGTAAACGTCTCAGTAACCCGCAAGGTTTTCCTCTCTCCGATTTGGCATGCATACATACCTCACATCTTTGTAGCATAGATTTTATATCTTGTCTGACCAAGGTCCACCAAAACTGTCATAACACACTTTCTGTTGTTTTTAACACTCTATTGTGACTTGCGCTAGGTCATGTATGACACCAACTTAGTACCTCAGATTGAAGGTTCTTTGTTGGAATCAAAATCTGATTACCTAAGGTTTGGATGCCTTGTTTTATTTTCTATTCTCTATGTTGAAGTAAGCAGCACCTACACTTAGGCGCTCTTGTCTCCAAAAAATGATCAGTTTGCAACAAAGAACCGTCAGTCTGAGGTAAGTAAGACCTTTACCTACACCTGAAATCCCTTGGGAACACATTTCACTAGATTTGATAGTGGGTTTGCATGGTACAAATAACGTGCTCGGGACTGACTATTGCATAAGAAATATTTTTTATAGGCATAAGCATTGTTTCCTGTCTTGTGAGGGCGTCAGCTTTTCTCTTTTCACTACCTGGTCCATACGTAAGAATGAATTGGAATTCCTAAAAAAAAAGCATCCATCTCAACTGCCTGGTGGACAGAAGCCGGGCTAACTTCATATATTGTAGATTCCGGTGATCAGTATACATCGTTATGTGTTTCACACCCATAAGGTAATGTCACCATTCTAGAAATGCATCTCAAATTGCCATTCCTTTTCGGCAATGGTAGAACGTCTCTCGGATTCATTTAATTTCCTGGGCATATAGGCAATTGGATGCAATTGACCATTCAAGCTGTCTCTTCTGTGATAAAATCGCTCCAGTAGCCCCTATAGAGGCATCCGCCACAACCACATAGGGTTTTTCAGGGTTAGGATGGGCCAAAACTGGAGCTAGTGTGAAAGCCTTGTTCAAAGGATCATAGGCTAGATTTGACTTTTCCTGTCCACAAAAACGTGACCTTTTTCTACAACAACTATATGATTGGGGATACCACCTCTGAGAACTGATTAATGAATCTGCGATAGAAGTTCGCAAACCCCAAAAACATAGAATGTCATGGACATTGGGCAGTGCTGGCCACTCTTGTACTGCCTTGATCTTTTTCTCCGACATTTCGTGACCCTTTTCTGACAACAGAACTCTCAGGAATTTTATGCATTAAACGTGAAAGTCACACTTGCTGAGCTTACAGAATAGGTGGTGTCCTCTAAGGGCTTGCAATTCCTTTCTAACATGTCTACTATGAACCGAGGTAGTGAATGAATAGAGCAGGATATCATCTATGAAAACTATGGCGAACACATCTCAATATACCCTTAAAACATAGTTTAAAAAGTATTGGAACGCCGCAGGGGTGTTACATAACCCAAACAGCATGACCTGGTATTCAGATAAGCTGTGCCGAGTTCAAAATGTGGTTTTCCACACATCTCCCTTTCTTATATGCACTAGGTGATAAGCACCCCTCAAATCCAGCTCCGTAAAGATGACCGCCTGTTTCATTTCTTCCAACAACACTGATTTTAATGGGAGTGGATACCTATTCTTTAGTTATTTTAATCATAGCCCTGAAGTCAATGATGGTTCTCCGCTCACCATTCGCCTTGGATATAAAAATCAGAGGCGAGGCAGCAGGTGATTTTGAAGGTCTTCTAAACCTGTTCGCTAAGTATTTTTCCAGATAGGAGCGCAGATGCTCATTCTCTGGCTCAGATAACGTGTATATTCGCCCACAAGGTACCACTGCACCAGGAACCGAGTCTATCTGAAAATTATATTGTCTCTGAGGAGGTAGTACTTCCCCCAGGTTCTCGCTAAACGCATCCCAAATCTCTGAGTACATTTCGGGCAGATTAATGTCCTGTTCTGCAGCAGTTGCAATCATGTTCCATAGTCAATCCCTTTACCGGTATCCAAAACTTCGCTAGGCAATTGTGATTACAGTAGTCTGATGTAAACCTAATCTCTTTCTTTTCCCAATCTATGCTAGGATAGGTAATTATCCCGTACTGCGGAGCTTTGATAAAGTTAAACACCAGCTCTTCAGTGTGATTTTCTTCTCCTCTCATATGGTTTGATATTTAATGGGTCCTGAGTCTAGATTTCTCCCATCCACCGCCATTACTACTTCTGGGATTGACTTTCTGGCCTTGGGGATTTTAATTTTCTCAATCAACACTTCATCCATGAAGATGCCTGTTGTACCTGAATCTAACAAAGCCTTTATAGTATGAACCTCTGCATCTAAGAGTAAGGTAAAAGATGGAAAGAAATGTTCATTACGCACACCGTTCTCTTCTTGTACTAAAGGAATTTCCATTAATCCCATGGGGTTCCCTTCTATTATTTCTGAGCTTCCTAGTTTTCAGGTTCCTTACTGGTCATTGTAGCTGCCTTCATGGGAACTACCTCCCTACTTTTAGGCTTCGAGAAACAGTTAGTCACATAATGTTCTTTTTTCCCATAATCCAAACACAGACTCTGTTTCCTTCGAACCGCTCTCTCTTCTGGTATTAAGGATGATCCAATTGTCCCAATTTCCATTGGTTCTGAACCTGTCCCTGACGGACCATAGTTGTTATGATTTCTTTCTAGTCTAGGTATTGGGTGCTCATGGTTACTTTTATCCCCCTTTGGTTCGCTCAACCGGTAGTCCAAGCGAAGCGATAAGTTAATCAAATCAATGCAAGTTTTTGATTGAGGATCGATTTGGGCGTTCACGTCTTTTAATTCGTCCTTAAGATCTTGGTAAAACAATGCGGCTTGTATATCTACTGGCCAGTGTGTCTTTGCCACTACCCCTTGAAAGCTATTTAGGTATACCATGAGTTCCTGATTACCTTGTCTTAATTCAAACAACTCTCTATCAGCTGAGAAAGAATATGACCTGCAATCAAACATCCTTTTAAACTCTTCTTGGAACCCGTCCCAGTCGTATAATAAGGGATCGTCCCCTTGGACCAATGGAACCGCCCACTTAGCTGCATCCCCAGCTAGATATGAGATTAAAAATGCTACTCTTGCCTGGTTGGTATTAAACACCTTGGGGCGACAATAAAAATGTAATCATGTTTGAGTGAGAAACACCTGTATATTTTGGGGTTCCCCATGGAAACGTTCTGGGACAGCTAAAGGAATGGGTGTCGGTATCTCTACAGTGAAGGGGGCCGAAGAAGAAGGGTTGGAACCCGTAGCTCTGGAAAAAAACCCTGTATGATGACTCCCTGCTATGTAAAGTGCTCTCTTACACGATTCGGGTCAAGTTCGCGCTATATAAAACTCTGTAAAAAAATAAAAAAATAAATCAAATGGGTTCTTTTGTATCCTGTCTACTGTCTTGTAGTACTGCAGTATCTGCATCTGCACAAGAGACTAATACTTCTGTTTGAACTGCTTGTAAGGCTACCAAAATGTCTTCTAACGTGGACATTGTTAAAAACCTCTTCAACCAGTAGGTATAGAAAATCTGGGCAGATTATTCTGTGACAGCCTGGAGGTACCTTTGGATTGAAGCAATGCTAAACAAGTCCACCTCTTGATCGTCCCAATTCTGAATTGCCAGTATAGCTCCGAATGTTGTTCAGATCAAGTGAGGGAAGGAAAGGAAGGGAGCGGGAGGGAGACTTGAGGAACAAGAAAAAAGATCATAACTTTAACACATATATCGAGCTATTCCCAGAGGTGTGGTTATCGAGAATCGATTGAGACCAATATAGCTGTAACAAACAATAAGGTAGGTTCTAACTTTTAGAAACTCCTGGGGAGGAAGAACATAACCTCCTTTCAACCGGTAAATCCTGTCACTGTAGCAACAAGAGAGAAGGCAGATCCATATGTTAACCCTCACAGTATAAATGTATAAATTTAAAGATCTCAACTTTTTCACGATTAAAACCTTGGAGAGAGATATATCCACCTCACCTTTTATAAACCAATGCTTCACAGGGGAATTGGAGAATTGAGAGAATTTTTCTTTGACTCCCTTTATCCCAAACAGGGTTACCCTGCTAAATGGCCATAAGAAAGAAGAACAGAAATAAACACTTGTGCTGCGAGATATGTGAAATGCTTGATATGCTATACTTTTGGCACAAATGATAACTCCGCAAACAGTACACCTTTAGTTCCTTGAGTTTATCACAGTATGTGTACTACCCCTCCGTGTACTTATCAGACTATATAACTCTATAAATGAGGCTTCTGTAATCGCACCAGACCTTGACCTCGGAAGGGCTTTCAATAATGAGCCTTTGCATACAACAGTATCCAGGAAAAAATGCAGAATACCAGTTTATGCAAATGCGCTTTCACCCTAGACTCGGAACTGCATCTCGTTACAATGTTTCCCGTTTCATTACGGAAACCACCAAGTATCCAATGTTGTGTCAAAATGTCACGCACAGTGTTCTCGGAAGGCGCCAAAACTTCTGGCCTCAAGATCAGCCGATCTTGTTTCCTTCGAAACTCCCTCGTGTGTAAACGCACGCGAGTTCAAATAAACCTAACTCTGCGTGTAGCGCTATTTCACAGCACAAAAATGCCCCACTCATTTTCAAAGTTGAGATGAGGATGCATTTTGCACTAAGAAATAATGTTATGTTCAACAGAACATGAATAGTGAACACGAGCAGCCGCTTGCACATGCTAAATGTGCTCTTGGGGTAGGATTTTCCCTCTACATACCACCGGTATTTAGAGCTATTTTGTTAGCTCAAAATGCACCCTTTTATGCAAAATCGATGCAAGGATGCATTTTTGCACTAAGGAACAGCACTAAATGTAGAAGAACAAAAATAACGTGCGGCTGTGCATACGCACTAAATTTGCTCTTTCTGTAGGATTTTTCCCCCCAAGTTACGCGACCCGGAGTAATCATGTAATTTTCAGTAAACTGGTGTCAAAGAGTAATGGGAAATCGAAAAAATTACTCCGCCGTAATCAATCGAAAACCATCTGGGCCCATATTATACATGGTGCTCCAGGGGCTCAACGGGCGCTTGAGCCTGATTTGAGCATCCCTGGGGGACAATGGCATTACAGTAGGGGCTGCAGACGCTTGTGCGTCTCCTTCTGTAATACAGATAGTGCTGGCACATATGCTGCACCAGCACTTTTATGAAAAAGTGTTCTCTTATTTGCATGGAGGTGAGGACCCCTGCAAATGAGGGAATCACTTTGCCCCTGCGCTGTATTACAGACGTGGGCACAGAGGCAAACATACCTTTAAGAGGCACACTGAAAGTGCGCCACAAAAAGGTGGTGTGTGTGTTGTTAGTGCGCATCCTAAAGACAAGCAACTGGGGAAGGGGAAAGGAGTCACATCGACCCTTCAGACATCCTCCTGCAGGCGAATGCAGTCACTGCACCTACCTGCAAGGGGATCTCTAATTCCTCTTAAAAGTGCTGGCAGGTTGCCACCTCCACAGTGAAATATGGAGCAGCTTTACACCAGCTTTTTTTGCAGGGTTATCCACAAACTGTTTGCCCTTCTCCTCTTCTGACCCTCATTTTGTTGGATTTGGGACTCTGGGCACTTTACTCCCACTAGTCAGTACTTAAGTGCATGTGCTCTCTCCTCTAAAACATGGTATTTGGTTTCTCCATGGTTGGCCTATTTGATTGACCAGCAAGTCCCTAGCACAGTGAACTGTGTGTGCCCAGGGCCTGTAAATCAAATGCTACTAGTGGGCCTGCAGTGCTGATTGTGCCACCCACATGAGTAGCCCTGCACACCTGTCTAAGGCATGTCACTAAAAGCCTGTGTGTGCAGTTTTAAACTGCCATGTCAACCTGACAAGTTCACCCACACCTTACCTCTCCTTACAAGTAAGGCACCCTTAACGTATGCCCTAGTTAGCCCTATGGGCAGGGTGCAGTGCATTTAAAAGGTAGGACATGTAATTGTGAGTTTTACATGTCCTGTTAGTGAAAAACATTTTCACTCCAGCAAGGCCTGTCTTTCCCATAGGTTAACGTTGGGGCTGGCGTGTAACATCACACAAGTGTATCTTCCAATTGGGAGCAGATAGAAAGTTAGTGTTTGGTGTTTCTGGACTCACAATTTAAAAACGCTTATTTTAGTGAAGCTAGTTTTTAAATGGCAGGTCTGAAAATGCCACTTTTAAAACGTTGGCATTTTCCTACTTTAATCATTCTGTGCCTGTCTCTGAATACACATCTGGGGGAGGTTGACAGCTGGGGTTTTGTGCATTCACTGTAAACAGTCACACAACGGGAGCTAAGGTGTGCCCTGCATATCCTGATGGCCCATCACCAGACTGAGAGTAGTTGACACACCTCAATAGAGCTGTGCCCGTCCCCACACAGAGATGCATACCCCCCTGTGGAGTGTCTGGAGCCATGGTAGGAAGGGCAGAGTCCTTTGTGCTTCAAAGACCTTCCTTTGACATCTCCCTACTTCAAAGGCCAATAGGGGTATCAATATGGGTATCACGCTCTGAATGTATCTATACAAAGAGGGGGGGACCAGGAGCCTGTTACGGTCCAGTGCCCGTGCTCCTAACGTAAATCGTAGTAATCAAAACAGGGGGCACTGTTCCAGTTGAGGAGTACAGGTAGTCACCCACTGAATACAGAGTAAGAAAAAGATGTAAGTTGTCCTAGGATTTTTGAGGCCCACTTGTGAGAAGAAAGAGTAAGTCTTGTCTCTTAATGCCCTCACACACCCCGAAGGATGTCATGCTTCATAATTGGGCGTTTTGCTCCGCATCCGGCCGGCGCTGCAATGCCCTATGGGTCCCCCGAAGGGTCACTTTAGCTGAAATCTTTTGAGACAAAACGTCGTATAGTGCATGTGGGTGTGTGGTGTGGGCCCTCTAAGAGGGTGAAGTGGTGAGTGCAGAGTGAGTCTAAAACTGTCTAAGAGTTACTCAAACAGTGAATTTTAATGAAAAGGGCACCCTTGGCAGACTAAAAAACCCGTAGGTTATGCGTTACCTATATAGGCTTAATGAGCCCTACGTTACTAGAGAGGTCGACATGTTTCGCACCTGTGTGGTCAAAACAGATCCGTGCCGCTTTTTCAGGACCAAGAGAACAAATTAAATAAAGTGTGGTGCACGTGATAAGTGAACAGGGTTAATACCCTCAATGGATATCCGGGCTGGCACAGTAATAGTGTACCCTGCAGTCTAACTGCAATAACTAGTTAGATATTGGCCGCTCCTGGATACCACATAGGCGAGAAATGACAAAAAGTAAAGAGAAGTTGTGTTAAAGCTACAGGAGGGGAATGTCAATGTACCCCCAGAGCTTATCCTCAGTTTACGCATATAAAAAGTTAGTATGTATGAGCAGCCATGGGTAATAAAGTGCCTTTTGAAGAGCGGCTGGAATGCAGGTTCTCAACTCTGAGTACCGGGGGGGGGGTTCACACACGTCTGTTAGGCGGAGGAGCCCTAGCGTATGTGGTCCCACAGACCCTCAAGGAGTCGCCTGCATATCCCGCCATTCTCCTGATCAAGTGCCCAGTGTTCTTATCACCAGACCGTGCCTCACTATCTTAAGCGACGTGCTGAAATGGCATGCCCATCAAAGTGGCTCTTGTCAGGGTTCGGTAGCCATCGTATATTGTGGCCACAATCTCACAAATATGGTCTCATTGGCCATGTCACATAAAATCTTACCTAAAAATGTGAGGAGAGTTGTTCCATAGGCTAGTAGGAGTCGAGTGGCCACACCTTACTGGGCTAAACAGGAAATGACATAATGTGGAAACACTCGTCAGTTTAATCTAACGTTAAGACATAATAGTGCGGTATACATCGTTTTCAGCAAAATGCTCCACGTGTCCCCATCAGGGAGATCTTACTTACAGTTTTGCTCGGGTGCCGGCTCTTGTGCAGCTACCCCAACCGTACTCCTGCCTGCATGTGAATGGTGTTCAGCAGAGACGGTATTTGTAATCCGGCTAATTTGTTGTGGAGGTGGCTTCTTCTGGTCAGATCATCCAGCATGAATCTCAGCTGTGCATTGCTCGTGAGGAGACTGCATTGCACATGGGTGTAATGGAGACCTTGTGTCCCAGCGCATGCGCTGTTACTGCTGGGCCTACCCCGGTCGTCATAGCAATACATGACGTTGCCTGAATGTAAACGTGATTAGATTTTAGCGTGTTACTGAGTGTATACTCGCTAGTGCGCTTACAAAGCGTGAGTCTGGGGAGTGTTTGATAAATATGGCAATTGGATTGTGGTCCAGAAACTTATATAAAAAAAAGAATGAATAAACCTGTGTATGTTGTATATCAGTCAATCTTGGGGGGCCGATTATTGCTTCCTATGTGAACCCTCGTATTGGTAAAGGATTCTACTCTCAACTAAGGCCCTTTGTTGTTGACCTATCTAATGTAGAGGCTCTAACCCCAGACCCCCTAGATCTTAGTGAGAAGGGGTGGTGGGGAGGTGAAATGTAAGGGGTGGTGTAGGTGGTCCAGTCATTTGACTATCACCCCATTAGTGATTTCTTATTGGCCTCAAGTATGTTAAAAGACGTGATGTTGATGGTTATTTTATCAGTTATTGCACCTAGGAGCGTCACGTATTTCTGGTCTCTCAATGTCAATGAGCATGTAGGTTAAAGAGATGTTTTAGATTTCAGCCCAGGGTATTTCATCATTGAGACCATGTTCATGTGTGTGCAGATGGTGCACCCAACGTTGTTCTCGACGGAGTAAAGATGTGCTGCTCCACATCTGGTTGGTCTCCAGTATTGTCCATTATATTTCGTCACAGGAATGGCCTTTATCAATGTAGTGGTTTGTCATCTTCATTGCCGTCCGGCCTCGTCTGATCGTGCTTCTATGTTCGCTGATCCTGACATTGATAGGTCAGGTGGTCATCCCTATATATCTGTGTACATGGGCAGGTGATCAGGTAGACACAATTCTTGGTGTTGCAGTTAGTGTGTCTACTCTGTTACCTGAGATATATAGGGATGACCACCTGACATATGAAAGTCAGGATCAGCGAATATAGAAGCACGACCAGACGTGGCCGGACGACAACGAAGATGACAAACCACTACATTGTTAAAGGCCATTCCTGTGACAAAATACAATGGACAATACTGGAGACCAACCAGATGTGGAGCAGCACATCTTTACTCCGTCGAGAACAACGTTGGGTGCACCGTCTGCACACACATGAACATGATCTCAATGATGAAATACCCTGGGCAGAACTCTAAAACATCTCATTAACCTACATGCTCATTGACATTGAGAGACCAGAAATACGTGACGCTCCAAGGTTTAATAACTGTTAAAATAACCATCAACATCACGTCTTTTAACATACTTGAGGCCAATAAGAAATCTAGGGGGTCTGGGGTTAGAGCCTCTTCATTAGATAGGTCAACAACAAGGGGACTTAGTTGAGGGTAGAATCCTTTACCAATACGAGGGTTCACACAGGAAGCAATAATCGCCCCCCCAAGATTGACTGATAAATATGGCAACTGGATCGCGGTCCAGAAACTTATTAAAAAAAAGAAAGTATGCAAACACTTCCCAGACTCACGCTTTGTAAGCTTACTAGCGAGTATACACTCAGTAACGCACTAAAATCTAATCCTGTTTAGATTCAGGCAACGTCATGTGTTGCTATGATGACCGGGGTAGGCCCAGCAGTAACAGCACTTGCGCTGGGACACAGGGTCTCCATTACACCCATGCGCAATGCAGTCTCCTCACGAGCAGTACACAGCTGAGATTCATGCTGGCTGATCTGACCGGAAGAAGGCACCGCCATAACAAATTAGCCGGATTACAAATACCGTTTCTGCCAAAGACCATTCACATGCAGGCAGGAGTATGGTTGGGGTAGGTGCACAAAAGCCGACACCCAAGCAAAACTGTAAGTAAGATCTCCCCGATGGGGACATGTGGAGCATTTTGCTGAAAACGATGTATACCGCACTATTATGTCTTAACGTTGGATGAAACTGACAAGTGTTTTCACATTGTCATTTCCTGTTTAGCCCGGTAAGGTGCGGGTCCTCAACTCCAACTAGCCTATAGAGCAACTCTCCTCACAATTTTTGGTAAGATTTTATGTGACATGGCCAGTGAGACCATATTTGTGAGATTGTGGCCACAATATACGATGGCTACCGAACCCCGACAAGAGCCACTTTGTTGGGCATGCCATTTTAGCACATCGCTTAAGATATTGAGGCACGGTCTGGTGATACGAATACTGGGCATTTGATCAGGAGAACGGCGGGATATGCGAGTAACTCCTTAATGGTCTGTGGGACCACATACGCTAGGGCTCCTCCGCCTATGCGACATGTGTGAAAACCCCCTCCGGTACTCAGAGTTGAGACCCTGCATTCCAGACGCTCTTCAAAAGACACTTTATTACCCATGTCTGCTTGAACATAGTCACTTTTTATTTGCATAAACTGAGGATAAGCTCTGGGGAAACAATGACATTCCCCTCCTGTAGCTTTGACACAACTTCTCACCAAGGTGGTATCCAGGAGCGGCCAATATCTAACTAGTTATTGCAGTTAGACTCACTCTGCACGCACCATTTCACCCTCTTAAAGGACCCACACCACACACCTGAATGCACTATACAGCGTTTTGTCTTAAAAGATCTCCGCTAAAGTGACCCTTCGGGGGACCCGTAGGGCATTGCAGCGCCGGCCAGACGAGGAGCAAAATGCCCAATGATGAAGCATGACATCCTTCGGGGTGTGTGAGGGCATTAAGAGACAAGACTTACTCTTTCCTCTCACAAGTGGGCCTCAAAAATCCTGGGACTACTTGCATCTTTTTCTTACTCTGTATTGAGTGGGTGACTACCTGTACCCCTCATCTGGAACAGAGCCCCCTGTTTTGATTACTATCACCCTCTGAAACCATAAAGCCATAACACCTCTCGACTGAGGACATTCTGCCAGGAAGAAGAGCTGTTGTGCTGCCAGGAGGGACTGCCCCTTTGCTGCTTTTTTTGCTGTGCTTGCCTGCTGTCTTTTGCTTCTTGCCTGGGAGTTAGAGAACGGGACTTTGCTCTCTGCATCCTGCTTTCTGAGGTTTCTCAAGGGCTTGACTGAGCTTGCCTCCTGTTGCAGAAGTCTCAGGGGCATAAAAGACTTAACTTGCATCTTGCTACCAGCACCTGGGCTCCTCGGCTGTGAGTCCTGTCCTGCTTAGTGGTGCCAAAGCCAGTTCTGACCCCTTGGAGGTGAATGTGGTGCTGCAACCAAGAAACCAATGCATCGAACCAAAGCATCAGTTCGCAACCGGTGTATCCCTGTATAATCGACGCAACACTGCTGCCTGCGCCGAAGCTGTGGACCCCGCTTGCTGAGTGCACGACGCAATGACAGCGACTGACAACGCAGCTGCGAAATTTGCCGCAGCACCTCAGAAGAACCGCCGCTGCATGAATCTCAAGTACGCCTCACCAAAGTCTGTGATGCCCTCCTCCGAATCAGACACAGCCTTTTGACCAACTCATCTCCTTCAGCCCAGCGGTTCGGCATGGACACCAAAGAATCGATGCTGCATGCTCTCGACATTGACGCATCATCGACACAGCATCATCGACACAGCATCCCCTTCAGGATTCGAGGTCTCGCACAAGCAATTGACGCATCACCTCCTCTGGACAATGCATCGTCCCAGAGCAGCAAAGCACCAACGACCCTGCGCTGCCTTAAAGAACCGACGCCTCACCTGTATCCATGACGCACCACCTCCTCTGCACCACTCATTGTCTTGGATTTCAGATGCATCCAATGTACTATAAGGGGGTCTGCATGATTCCTGTATCTGGCTGACGCTCCATTGTGGTCGATCTGAAGTTTTGAATTTGTTTTGGTCCAGTGTTAAGAGATAGCCCCCGTTGGAACTATTCGACTTCTAAGAGCTATAACTTTATTTAATCTTTTTTTTTTTGTTTGTTTTTTTTTGTCCTCATTTGCCAATAACCCTCTTATGAGAATCACCAACCACCTAGTGTGTCGCAAGCTGAGAGAACAACTCAGGTTCTCGGGCTAACTCGCATACCAGGACACAATTCACAAAATGGCGGAAGATAAATCCATAATGAGGGAAGCTAGTTAGCTTAATTACTACATCGAGGAATCTTTTCAGCCTGAAGGGGCGAGTCATTGAACAGTGAGACCAAATGTTCAAGATCCAGAGAGTAACATAGGCATAATCATAGGACCCGGGGGAAAAAGAAAAAAAAACAAACCCCGGTGTTCCTATTTCCAGTTTAACAGAAGGTCCCAAAAAGCCACATTTTTTTTTGTTGACACGTCTTGCCAGGTCCAGCTTAGATGTATTGTATAGGGATGTCAACCAATCGCCATGTGATGGAGCTGTGGCGTCTACCCAAAACCTACAGATTTGACGCCTTGCCAGGAGAATAGCATAAAAAAGAAAAGATCTTGCCTGGCCCAGTATATCTTCGTCAATGCCAAAAATAACCAGTGAAGGGTAATGGGCACGGTGCAATTAAGTATAGACTCCAATGTGTCCTTTATTTTCTCCCAGAAAGTACAGATAGAAGGGCAATCCTTAAACGTGTGTATCTGAAGCTTCGAGGAGGTTGCACTTGTTACATCTCTTTCCTGGCTTGAATTTTGATGGTCTTAAAGGAGAGAGGTGTGCACGGTGAACGGTGAAAAGATGGTTGCGCCTTAGCCAAGCGGGTTTAACTAATCTATGTAAAATAGTAAATGAAGTAAGCCATATTTGCTCACACTGTCGCCCCATCTCCTCTCCCCATAGTTGGTCAGGGAGGCTAAAAACTCCCTCCACCTCCTCCAAAATACTCCAATACCAAAAAGCCACCTCTTTGCCGCCCGCCTGCCTTACGACAAGCTGTTGTTCCAAATTACTAAATTTACACAGCGGGACAGCTTTCCTAGCTAGAGCCCGGGCCCAACTATCAAGCTGCATATATTTAAATCTTGATAACCCAGGGCCGACCTTATCACGCAGTTCATCCCATGTCAGCAATGCGTCGTTTACCAGCAACTCTCCTCACCTTACGATTCCAGCATGTTTCAAGGGGGATGCCAACCCATCCCTCAAACACATTGGTATACCCGGGGAGTCCCACACCGGGGCGTAATTTGAAAAATAAGACAGCCCTATTTTCTTTTTAATTTGGGCCCAGATTCTGGCCATAGATTGAAGAGACTTTAATTTAACCTTCTTAAAAACTTTTGGTCTCCAAATTTAAACATA